>NC_050447.1:120675782-121010782 GCF_903995425.1 Onychomys torridus | reverse complement strand
GATCCCGGTACTCACACATCATAGGTAAGTTCTCTGTCATTGAGCAGTATCACCATGTTATAAATGAGTGCATATATAAATGCCTTTAAAATTTATTCTTTATGAAATATTTCCAATCATGTCACTTTCATTTATTTGTTATTGGAAAATGCCTCCTTGCTAAGAATGCTCTACCCTGATTCTCCCACTACTTACCTGAGCATTAGGAAACAAATTGTTTAATTGCCTGGGTTTGTTGTCTTACTTGGGAAACCAGAATCAAAAAAAGATCACTCCTAAGTTGTTCTGGGTCTAAAAAAATGAATTTTTCTTTACTGAGTTTAAATATTAATTTGTTCCTTGATGATAACATGTTCAAATTACAAAACCATGCAATAGCTTATCTTCAAATTAAACTGTGTAGCACATGCTTAGAGGGGAGTACACCATTAAAACATTTTTATCATTGTTTTTTCTTGATTAACACAACTACTTATTTTGTATTTCAGCTGTCATATATAACACCCACCTGCCTCATAATTTATGCATCATCCGAAGGACTAACTGCTAAGTAATTCCCCAGTGAATGCTAAATATTTCACAGCCTGACCCAAAGAAAATTCCCAGTTACTTTTATTCCAGAAAAATTATGAAGCCGATGCCTTGTTCATTATCTCCCTCACCCATCCAGTTTTATGGATGAATACAAATCCTATATTGTTGTTTTACTCTTTTTTTACTTAAAACCAAATATGAAGTAGGGAAGACAGATTAATACACAACTGTACTGTTTCCTCAGTTTTCAACACTTGCTGTATGAGCCTGTCATAGTCTACATTCCTCTGTGTACCACTTTGCAATGCTTCTCCAAAGCTTTAGTATTTGAAATAAATGCATATCTAAGATGGCATTTGGCTAATTGTTGAATGGTAATGATATGTCATATGTTTAATTTTCTTTCCAGATTGAAAGTCATTTAAATATTTATATCTCAGGGCCAGCAGTGTCCAAAGGGGAGCCCCCTGGCTTAGATGACTACATTTTATTTGTATCTATTGCAACAAAAAGTGACATTGCTTTAAACATTGATCATGAAGCCTTGAGTACCATTTTACATGTGCCATTGCTATTTATCTAAAGGAAAATACATGTTGTTATATAAACATTCATTATATCCACAGTGGACCTACATGGTCTATAGGTCTCTGCAATTTAATATTAGATGAAAGATAATTTCTATTAGCCGTCAACATACATTCTAAGGTCTCATGAGAACCGATCAATGAGCTAGGTGATAGGAGCAACTGCTAACATTTCAAAGATGGTCTGACTTTTCCAAAGGTAATTTGCACAGGAAAGATGTCAGGCAAGGCAAAAAGACAGCTAAAACTTTTGAATCCCAAATTTGTAAAAATTGGAACATGTAAGTAAACTTGAACAATCATGTAACCAGATCAACTACATCTTCACATTCAAAATGTAGATAATAATGCCAATCTCTTTACGATTGTTGCCAAGTGTGACTTGAAATAAAAGTGCAGGTGGTTCCACAACTTCACAAGTGGACCACTGTGATACAATTTGGTTTCCAAAAGGAGATAATTCAAAATTATGTCTGGGGAACTGACAGCCATTGTATTTAATTCATCAAATAACTGATATATGCTATAACCATCCAGTCACCAAGAAGAGCTTTGAAGAACAGGCTTCACAAGTTGCTATGCAACCTAGGAACACAGGCAAGGATGAAGCTGCCTGGCTTAGGGACCACCAATCAACGGCAGAGGCAGATCCCGAACAAGGCTCTGCAGTCTTCTAGTTCCGGTTGGATTTCTAATCATAGTAGCATAGAGGGAAACTGAGATTATTTACTATTGTTATTATTAATACATTTCTCACATTCATATTTTATAGGTAATTAGATGATCGGGGCTAAGAGAAATAGCACAGACTCTCTCCTATGTGGAAGATAGATCTCAGCACACTCACATACATGCACACACACATGTGACATGAAAGGAGAGGTGATGGCTGTATTTTAAAAAAAAGAGGGCTCTGCAGGAAGGAGAGAATGTAATGGGGTAAAATAACGATTATGAGAATGTCATATGAAACCCATTATTTTGTATTGTGACTAAAAGATTAATAATAAAAAGAAAGGCTGAGAAAGCTTATACCCCTTGTCCAAACACAAGTATCCTTCCATAGTGCTGATTTTTTTTTCCTAGTCTGAGAATTTCACTGTTAAGTGACAAAGAGAACATCACAAGGAAACATTTCCCAAACATTGAAATATCTATAAGATGCTTATTATAAATTTACATCTGAAAATCCAGGGGCCAGGAGTCACTTTTTAAGCTTATTCTTATCTCATATCTGGAGTGATGTGATGCCTGCTAATGATTTCTTAGCTATAAGATGTTTATAATACAAAACATGGGGTCCAGCAATATGGCTCAGTGGATAAAGTACTTATAAGACAAGATTGATGTCCAGGTTCAATCCCCAGAACCTAAACAAATGATTCTACATTTACAGATATACACACACCACACACAAAATTAATACTAAATAATACTTTAAGTATGGTTACCAGACTGGCTGGCCTTAGATTAAAAAATAGAAGTGATCAGCAAATAGGTTTCTTTTTTCTCAGTAGGACCAAAGCAATGAAAAACGTTATTTTCGTAAAATGTTGATCCCTTTTTGTCCCCTCCCTTCCGGGAATTCTCTGATATCTCTGTCAATGGGGATTGTTTACTCTGAATCACATCCTTGTTGCCTTCTAGAATTGCCGAGTTTGAATGTTTACCACTCAAATCCAGCATAAAAGTGTTTTCTTTTCTAGGTAAGATCAGGAAAAGAGGTACAGAGTGAATAACACTTGATTGAGGATGGTAAAGAACCATGTAATTAAGCTGTAAACACCATGTGTGGTGATTCTAATGTAATTTGAGGACTTGTAAATTACATGGCCATAAAAATGGCACTCAGGCTCCTGCTTTACAAAAATACCAATGTTTGTGTGAGATTAATTAGTACAGTTTGCATAAAGACAGTGGGGAAATGCTTGCAGAACATGCTCCCATGTTAAGTTTCCTTGTACATAAAGCCTTCTTGGTTTTCTTTCTCTCTTTGTCTCTTCAAGAAGTTATCCTCATTGTCCTCATTGTTTCAGCTGAAACTTAACCTAGACTTAGTAAACAGTTGATGGGCTTTAAGTTATTTATGCTTATAAATAGTCTCTCTCTCTCTCTCTCTCTCTCTCTCTCACACACACACACACACACACACACACACACACGCACGCACACACTTGTTGTTATGATGAAAAATTGGGCACAAATGTTTTAAAATGACCAGACATCATGTGGTTGAACGTTTTCTCTTCAGTCCCTTTGTGGTAGTGGGTAGTGGTCATGTTATCTTTTAGGGTCATGTTCCTAAAAGATCTCTCTCTCTCTCTCTCTCTCTCTCTCTCTCTCTCTCTCTCTCTCTCTCGATATATATATATATATATATATATATATATATATATATATATATATATATATACACATATATACACATATGTGTGTGTGTGTGTGTGTGTGTGTGTGTGTGTGTGTGTAATGGATCGCTAATTTTATATATTGGATATGTGGTTAATTTATTTGATTTAACCAGATGTCTAAATGGGGCTCTTTCACTGTTAGTAGGATACATACACATAATTTTATAAATACCAAAACCACAGAAAAATAACCATCACAGAGGTGGATACTGAGTGTCTTGCTACTACCTTTCCTGAATGGTAGGCACTGGCCAGTATCTCCTTTTAATCCTGTGAGGGCAGTTGTAGGAGACCTAACAAAGACCTGTTATCTGAGGGAGCGCCTTACATTTTTCTAGTTTCAGAAAACATTCACTTCACAACTGCTGACTGAAGCTGACACAGTACTGCTGGGAATTTACAAAGGTTTATGATATAATGAAACCATGATAGTGGAGGTGAGGATGGTGGCAAGATAATGGTGGTGATGAGGATGGTGGAATGATGATGGTGGTGATGATGATGGTGGAATGATGATAGTGGTGTGAGGATGGTGGAGGTGATGGTGATGGTGGTGGTGGTGAGGATGGTGGAATGAGGATGATGATGGTGATGAGGAGGATGGTGGAATGATGAGGATGGTGGAATGATGATTATGGTGGTGATAAGGATGATGGCAGTGATAGGAAAGTGGGTAATTTTTATGAGGGTCATTTGCCACCTGGTGCTAAGCACTTCATAAGCATTAGCTCATGTAGTACTTGCAATGCTATTAAGTTAATACACTTGAATTTTTACATTATACGTGAAGAAGCTGACAGAACAAAAAGCCAACTATCTACAATTTCAATAAGAACCTGCCTTTGTCTAGCTGCAGAATCCTTGCACTTAACCTTTATATTATGCTGCTACAGAAAGTAAATGCTAAGTATCATTGAAGTCTCATAGACAGCCTACTTTTGAGTTGTTTTACTTTGGATGCTTATATCTTAAGCCAATTTGTGTTTTAAGCAGGAACTAAGTCAAGAGACAAAGAACTCAGTAGTAGAACACTTGCCTCTCACTCAGTAGCCCTGGGTTCAATTCCCAAAAAATAAATAAATAAAAGGGACACCATCGACTCAGGTTATATTAATTTTATGTGGCTGGAAACATGGCTCACTTGGCAAAGTGTCTGCCACCCAAGAATGAGGACCTGAGTACCCACATAAATTGTTCATGGTGGTATGTGTCTGTAACGTGAGAACTGGGATGGCAGAGGATGGATGGATCCCAAGAGTTCATTTGTCATCCAAGCTAGCCAATCCATGAGAGCTGGGTTAATTCTCTCCCCCAAAAATAAGGCAGAGAGCTATGGAGGAAGGCAACCAACATTGATCTGCCAGCCTCCTCATGCATAAACACATGTGCATGCAACTGTATATACACATGTGAACACACATATACTATACACATAGATAAAAAGAGACAGAAAGGCATGGCTATACAATGTATACATCTCACACATAAAGGAGTGAACATTCTTAATTTAAGAAATAGCTGTGACCTGGTCCCTTCATATTCTGCATGTACTGCAATCCTATCAGAAATACCCTAGGCCGTATGTATTAAGTCTGGTTATTTACCTGGCGCAGAGTTGGGAGGAGGCAGTGTGGTTTCTCATAGACCACTCTGCTGGGGTCTTGGACATATAAAAATGGTTGTGACAGGGGAGGAAAGATCTGTGATAGAATGACGGTTGTTAGACCAGCACCTGCCATCAAGGAACATGATCCTAAAAGATAACATGGCAACTACCACAAAGGGACTGAAGAGAAAACGTCTGGTCACTTCACCTTGGTGTCCAATTTTTCACCATAATGACAAACTTGTGTGTGATCTAAAGCAGACATTTTGAAACATATGATTATTAATTTGTAACAGACATATGATATTCAGTGCTATATTTCCAAAGACCCAGATAATCATGAAGCTCATTAATTGCAAGTGGACAGACGTGTCTTACAAAGAAAGCAGCCAGCTCCTGTAGACTGCAGACCTGCATCTTCATTTACTTCTTAGGCATTTTGCACACCTACTGGTATTATGTCAGCCACTGACAAGGCAGAGCTGAAGAAAACATAAGCCCAAGTCTTGTCAATGGATTGCTGCATATTGATTTTGGTTAGGCAGTAGATGTCACTCAGAGGATATATTACAGGTCCATAAAGATCAACAGACTGGGGACAATCCACAAGCATCATGTTCTAGCACAGGTGGAGGTAATTAGAGATGGCCATTTTGATTTGGAGAGCATTGTTATCCACCCCTTCCCTCTGATCAAACTTCTGCACAGGATTCAACATGCTTTCCCTTCCCGCATATTGTTAGTTATTAAATGCAGCTTCTTCCTTCTCCTTGGCACACTTAAAACCACTCTTCCCTTTCCAAAAATCACCACCTCATCCCTTATCCAGACCCCTTCAGCCACTTTTTATCAAACAGCACCTGATAAAATATTATCTCCATGTGCTTTAATTCCAAGGTTATCCAGCTTCACACTCAGGAGTATAGGAGAGAGCCCCGCTCTTGCCTGTGGCTTTCAGTCACTGAAAATGTTTACCTTTTCTCGCCTTTAAATTCTGAAGAAAACTATCACTTTTCAATATGGTACAAATATTTAGCTTGTGCTCACTGAAGCAAAATGTTCAAGTATTTGATTCTTTCTCCGATTATTGTACTCCCAGGTAAATGAAATGTCAGAGTGAGGGATAACTTCCCCACTTCTGAGACTGCCTTTATTCAATCCAAGAGGGAAAAATATCATAAAGGAACAGCCAGCGCAAAAATCATGTGCATGACAGCCAAAGCTTTTTTTTTTTTTTTTCTGTCACACTCCAAATTCTTTTTCCCCCAGAGGGTATGCCCTGTCCAACAACAACAACAAAATATCTGGAAATGAGCCAAGAACCCCAAATAGCCATCAGATCTCAGAAAGGGGGTAGTGAGCAAAATCCTACTCACAGGTACTACGGAAAAGGAACCCCATACTATATGGCACCAATTGAAATAAACCATTTATATTTTAAATTGTTATTACATACTAGGATAGATAACATATCTTCATGATCTTTGAAAAAAGGAAAGAAAAAAATTGAAGGACTAGAATTCATGAAGCTAGATGGGATTTAAGAAAATATAAGCATATATGTATATGTATATATATACATATATATAATATATATATATATATATATATGTTGAAAAGAAAATGGATACCCTTCTCCCACATTTCTCCATCAAGTAGTTCTTTCAGATTGGTTCTCTCCTCCCCACTGACCTCCTTCTTATCTCTACTGCAATACCTTCCCCAAGATTGGGTAGATCTCCATCCCCCCAGATAGTGCAGGCAGATTAACACCACATTCCAGTCCAAATGGACCACTTGACACCAGAGACAAGGCTACGGCCCCTGGGTTTAGCAGGCTCCCAGGTCATCTCCAGGTGAGTGTCAGAGATTAGTCTGTAAATGGGATGTAGGTAGAGCTGCACACCAGACCTGGAACTCTGCTATCACCTCATGTTCCTGGGGTATGGGTGGGATGGAGAATGTAGCACCTGCAAACTGTTCCAGGCTCATTTTTAAGAAAGTCAGCTTTGCAGTGGAACACAGCCTGCCTTGAGCAAGGTTCTGGGATTAGTCATAGCCCCAGGCAGCTGTGTAGAGAAGCAAAGCTGGAGACATAGGGCACCTCGTCCAGAGAACAGCTCGGAGCCCAGGCCCCCAGGAGGCTGCAAGGTCCTTCCTGGGTCATTCTAACCTGGTCTCCTTCACAGCTCATTACTTAGGACTTGAGGGTTTCAAAGTAAGTGAATTAGAGCTGTGCAATGAGCCTCATTCGGAAATACTCTTAAGACAAAACAAAGGCAAAGCAATAGATGCTTTTACCTACAAATACAAAGAACTCAGAAAACACCGAAAGTCCCCTAGCTGAAAAGCAAAGCATAATTCACCTAAATCCAGCTGTAGTTTGGACAGGAAGCGCTTAGAAATTTTTTATTCACTAATCTGTAGATCCATCACACACACACACACACACACACACACACACACACACACACACACACAGAGACAGAGAGAGACAGAGAGAGACAGAGAGACAGAGAGAGACAGAGACAGAGATAGAGCTTTGCCCAAACCAGAGTTTCTGAGCTTCCAGAACTCACTATGAAACCTTTAGGGTTCAGGTATTCACAGAGGAAGGAGCTGCTGACTAGCAGTAAAGTGATTTGTATACGCAAGAGCTCCCTTTCCATGCACACAGGCTCCTGGAACTCTAGTGCAAAGAGGAATTCCAAGATCTGAGAGGAAAGCAGGATTCTCTGAAACCGACTTTGTTCAAAACACTTGGTGTAACCCAATGATCCATGAAGGAGAGCCATATCTGGGAACAGGACCAAGTTCCCCCATCAAACAAACTGGAGATGCAATCTGGTCTGTTGACACTAAAGGAATATTCCACTTTTCTCACTGTGAGCAAAATTAGACTCTCAGGCAGCATGATCTAGTCAGAATAGACTCAGATTCCCACCAGCTGCTGCTTGCATTATTACCATCCCTGGGCCAATAAGAGAGCATACTGCTGAATTTGAAATGCTCCTTGTCCGTCTCTGGACTCCTATTTTGGCCACTCTGAGGATAGATAGCTGATTTTTAGATGCTTTACATCAAAGTGAATCTCACATCAGTATGCATTTTGTGTTCATAACTGTGTTACCCTGAGTAGCTTTTTAATATTTTATTATAATTAGTATATGTAGCTATGTGCCCCATTCAAAACTAAACTTTTATTAACCCCAGCTGTTCTGTGATTTGGTAATGAAACTAATGCATTGGGGAAAGTCATAAACCAATCAATCAACCAATATTTATTGAGCATCTATTGATGGTCATGTCAGGCCTGTGTGGGGTTAGGAATGTCAGCACCTCCCATTTTAAATTTATTTTATTTATTTATTTTTTTAGTGGATTCATTAGTGAGTTATAAAGGAAGAAAAAGTGATGTTGTAATACCAGATACTGCTTGTTCTGAGTAGCAGGAACATTGTAGTCACTCTGAATATTTGATAAATAATCAGAAGACCCGAATTTTTGCTTCAGATTTCCCACTACACACATCTACATCTCAGTGATGGGCCCACTAGAACAGTATATGGACCCGAAGACCCATCCCCCTCCCAGCTCAAAATTTCAATTAAAAGCAATTCTGAACTATAAATACTGAATTTTCCTAGGACTCATCCTTGTCCTCTTTCGTTCTCCCATCTTTCTACTTAATGGATGAAGAAAGAAAAAATAAATTTTCTGATTTTCCATATTCTACTCACCACTTGAGGTCCCTGAACCCTCGTTTTGGAATGTTACCATGAGCAAACATCTTCCACCTTCCCCTAGAACGATGTGAACCTTGTTTAAGGTTAAAAATCTGGTGCTGTCAGTCCGTTTTTACTCCAGAATCCATAAATGGGTTCTAGAGGTCATAGGAACCTTGGGAGAAATCCGTTCGTTGTTTCCTCTGGAACAAGAGGAGTTCACAACTTTTACTGCGTTCTCATGTGTGATATTAAAGACCACTTCCTTACAAACGACAATGCATATGTCCAAGATAAATGACTGCCCAAAAGAGAGCTACAACGTGCCGAAGAAAGCTCAGCATGCTATGGCCCCATTTCCGGTGCTTCACAGCTGTCTAGAAAGTTGACAAGTTTATAAAAATTAGTGTGTGACCTTAAATCTGATTCTAGCCAAACATGTGGTACATTTCTACAACCCCAGCACTTAGGAGTCTGAAGCAAGCGACTTAGGGATTTAATTGAGGCCAGCAGGCTATATAGTACGCTCGAGGCCACTGTGTACTGCAGTACTTGTCTCAGCTGAGCTTCTACCAAGAGACTCTGAGGGGCTAAGGGTGTGAGTCAGTGGTATAATGATTGGTTTTTGTTGTTGTTGTTGTTTTTTGTTTGTTTTTGTTTTTGTTTTGCCAGAGCTGAGGACTGAACCCAGGGCCTTGCCCTTGCTAGGCAAGTGCTCTACCACTGAGCTAAATCTCCAACCCAATGATTGTTTTGCATGGGCAAGGCCCAAGGACTCAGTTTCCAGCTCTAAGAAGCCAATGATTCTTTTTTTCTTTTAGCAGAAGTCTACCTTCTCTCTATCATGTAATCTTACATCTGTATTATGACCCAAATCATAAAGATGATTTGGTCCTCTGCTCAGGAAGCCATATGACACAGGCAGAGATGAAACGGTGTTCATCTCTGTCTCATATACTAGAGAAAATCTTTTTTTTTCCTGAATAAAATAAAAGACCAAGGTGGTCCAGCTGTATTTTTATGGCTGATTTCAACTTTCGATTTAAAACTCAGGGCAAATATAGACCTGAGAACCATTTTCACATTCTCTGCAAATATTTAGCATTAAAATAAAGAACTAACCACACTGAGTCTCACAAGTGTAGAGACTTGGTCCCAAAGAGTGACTCTAAAATTCTTGATGCTGAGTGGCAATATATTAGATAAACATATACATATATACATACACATACACTATGTATGTATGTATGTATATATATATATATATATATATATGTGTGTGTGTGTGTGTGTGTGTGTGTGTGTGTGTGTGTGTGTGTGTGTATACATATATAGATAGATAGATACATTTTAAAATTGAATGGTGGGCAGTATCAGTACTGCAGAGAAAATCTGCACAAGCCATTAGAATATATATTTATAATATATATTCACACCATATATATGATATATATAACTTCAAGTATATGCAGAACATTGAATGGGGTTTGTACCATCCTACTTCTCTCACTTTAAATTCTACACTGTAGAAAGATTCAGAAAACACTGAGAATCAACATAAAGCAAGCCGTATATTGACTGAACTGCTGCAAACACAGACAATAAAAGGAAAAGAACAGTGAGCAGGGCTTTGAGAGTGAGTCTTCAGCACATCAAAATCCTTACTTGGATATTGGATTCTCTATTTCCAATAGTCAGAAAAAGAATAGAGAGGCCAGAAGACAGAATAAGACAATTACAGGAGCCAGAGGTAAGGGTTACCAGACGGTAAGAGGTATTGCCGGGGATATCTGATCATAAAGATTAGCAGGGCCCTTTTCTAAAACACTATGGGAGCCAGACTCTCCTCGTGCAGGCTCCGTGGGCAGTCTCTCATCTCCTCCTTTATCCTAATGGGTCTCTAATCTAATGGAAACAAACAAGGACTTAAATACTCTCCTGTAGACTGGGAATTTCCTTTCTTGACCTCACCCTGTGTTCTTCTGAGCATATGGCAGTAGTTGAAAGGATTTAATACAAAAGCAATCTGCCTGCTACTCCAAGAGAAATCCTGTACATATCAGCACCAGAAACTCGACTCTCCATTTCTAAAATGCAGCCCAAACAGCTTATCTGGTTTTCTGTGTGTATGATCATTGCATTTCCAAGATTAGAAGCTCACTGTAGCAAAAGGCAATTAACTGAATGATGACTCTGTGCTAATGTGGTGTGTGTGTGGGCAGCAGAGATAGCTTGCTCTGCACCCAATGCCACCATCCCCTCATTTATCACTTTCTCGATTTAATTTCTGAAATAGAGTGATTTCTCAATGCAGGGCCAAAAACCAGAGAAAATTTCTTTAACAATTTCATGTAAGAAGAAGTTCATTAGAACCAAAACTATTTCCCAAATTAAAGTAACTATTTAATATCCTACAGGGCTTTAAAGACATTGGTAACATCATGTCTGCTTCTGCCAGGGTCTCTTTCTATAATGGCTATTTACTATCACAATAATGTGTTTTCCTTTTTAAAATTTTAGGCAAGAGGAGAACTTCAAAAAACTTAATATTTAGGTCATTTCTTTTAGACAGAGCCAGACAGTACCACCATCCAAACAAAATCATGTCACCTTTATATTCGCGATGTAGAGGTGTCCCTGGTACTCAGGAAGATTGTAGTCCATACCTCCCACCAAGAGGCTGGAGATTTGATAATAACCTGATCTTGTCGTCATCATGTTTTTATGTATGATGTCATCTACAAATTCAAACAATTTAACTCCTTCCTTTCCAATACAAATGCCCAGTATTTCTTGTTCTCACCTAGCTGTTCTTGCTAGGACTTCTAGCATTAATTATATAATTTCAAAAAGTTGTTAGCAGGGCTGGACAGATGGCCCAAATGGGTAAAGCTCTTGCTGTATTACACCCACATGGCGGCTCACAGCCATCTGTAAATGCAGTTCTAAGGGAATCCAACACCCTTTTCTGGCCTCAGAGGGCACTGAGTGCACATGTTTCGCATACACACAGGCAGGCAAATATTCACACACATAAAATAAAAATAAATAAGTCTTTTCAAAATGCACTAAAGGAATAAACAAACAGTTCTAAAGAGAAACTACATGTATAAGAATATGAAAAATGTTCAGTCCCACTACTCATCAGAGAAATGCAAATTAAAACCATAATGAGATTTCCTACCTTAGCTAGACTAGCTGTCATCAAAATGACAAACAAACCAAACCAAACCAAACAAAAAACAATGCCGGCAAAGATGTGGAAGGGGAACTCTTATGCTCTGGGTGGGAATGTAAGTCTCTACAGCTAGTTTGAAAATAGTATGGAGACCCCTGTGAGAAGTCTTTAAGTTCACCTACCCTCTGATCCAGCTAGTCTACTCCTAAGCATAGCTCCAGAGGAGATATAATTCTTACACCAAAAGGGTACTCACACTCCTGTGTTCTTTACTGTCTAAAACAGATAAAATATGAAACCAACAAAACACCATTGGTGGATAAATATATAAACAAGATGGGAGGTGTGTGTATACATATATACATGCATATAATAGCATATATATATATATATATATATATATATATATATATATAGAGAGAGAGAGAGAGAGAGAGAGAGAGAGAGAATAGGTTACTATTCAAAATAAAAAATAAAATAAGGGAAGGGTAATATGGATATTGCCTAATGCCAATAAGAATAGAGAGTATTTCTGGAAATTTTGACATCTTTGGGAAACATCCAGCTGCTATCTGAAGCTGGTTTGGGGTGGGATTCCTCAAGGAGTCTTAGTCTTTGATGAGACCCACCCACACTATGGAAAGGTGGGTAGGAACTAACCAGAATAAGTTGTAGCCATGTTAGAAATTGGCTAAGAACAAAATTAATTTTTAAAAAAGAGATAGGATCACTTGCAACAACACGGATAGCTTAGCAGCCCTTGTGTTGAGCGAGATAACACAGACACAGAGACAAATACCCACTGTTATCACTCATTTGTGGAAATGTATGAGTCCACATTGTAGGTGGTCATGAAATAGTTGTCACAAGAGGCTAGGAAGGGTGGGGGAAAGAGATGAAATGTTCAGCAGGGATGCCAAGGCACACTCACAGGAAGGAAGTGGTTTTTGGCTTTCTGTAGTACAGCCACAGTGGCATCCCTGTGGAGAGATGAGGGCTAGAGGCAGAAGAATCTCCAACTCCCTGACATTGCAAAATGACTGTCAGCATAAAACTCCTAATGTGTAAAAATAACATTTGAGGAGACGGAGAAGCCTGTTAAACCGATCTAATAACATTCATCATCATATGCCTGTTTCAAATTACCATGCACAAATATGTCATACAAGAAATGGTTGGAGCAATCAGGAAACTTATTCACAGTAGCCAACACTGTGCTTCAAAGCCACTCACTCCTTCCGGTTACAGCGGTGAACTGGCTGCCATCCTACCTAAACTCAGCCTTCTTGCCTGCTTCTTACCCCCTCCCACCTCCTCCCCCTCACTTCCCAATCTCAAATGCTTTGCTCTCTCTGGAATGGCTTTCATTGATTAATCTGTTCTCCTTTGAAATGTTTGAACACAAAAAACCTCCCAATTAGCAGTATTTCTGGAGTAATTTTATGTGTCAATTTGGCTAAGCCATGGTATCCAGTTTTTGACTGAACACCAATCTAAATGTTCAGATGTAGTTAACTGCCAAGTAAGTAGGGTTTAAGTAAGGCATCATCCTTTCCGTAGTGTGGGTGGGTCTCATCAAAGACTAAGACTCCTTGAGGAATCCCACCCCCAAACCAGCTTCAGGTAGCAGCTGGATGTTTCCCAAAGATTTCAGAATTTCCAGAGATACTCTCTATTCTTATTGGTAGGAGGCTTTTTTCTTCCCAATTCTTCCTTCATTCTGCCCCACTATGGCTTTTTCTGCTCCCACCATTCCACTGAGATTCTCACATAAGATTTCCTTTAGTCATTACTGAGGTTGCTGACACATCTTAATTCCCCTTTATATTATAGGAAGATCATCTATCTCACCTAATATTCCCTTTTCTTCCCGTGACTTCTAGAATCCTGCACACCTCTGAATTTACTATTACCTTATGTTCACCCTATTTCAGAATCCTATGATAAAATAGTCTCTACCTTAGTGACATCTTAATACAGGGTCCTTCCTGGGGTTCAATTCACATTCTTCATTTTCACTCTTTCCCATGTCCATCACATTCAGTTTGGTGGCATTCATACCAGCTGGGCTACCCATTACCAAATGGTCATCCCTGAAAACATACATGCAAGTAAAAAGTACAGATTGAGTAGATTGTGTTTAGGAATACATGTATATATACACATACATTTATGCATGTAACAATAGTTAATGAAAAGGGGGATCATGAATGTGAAAGAGAATAAGGAGGGGTATATGGGTGGGTTTGGAGGGAGGAAAGTGAAGAGAGAAATGATGTAATTACATTATAAATTCAAATTCACCATCTCCTTGGTGGCTTCTACCACTGAGAAGCATCAGCTGGTTTTCATGTTCCCTTGCAGACAAGAGGCTTGCCTTCCTGGTCTTCAAATTTGTCTCTGTCATTTCTCTGTGCCTACTATGTCACAGTCATTCATGTATATGTCTTTAAATCTTAGCATCTAACCCGGGCCTTAGCACAGATTGGATCTGCAATATACCCGGTTAAATATTTAATGCATGAATGAGTCCATCAAGAAAAGATGAAGGTTGTTTGGGGACTGGTCTTGGCAGGAAGCAACTTGAGAGGTCTTTCTTCAGTTTAGTACAGAGATGCCAGAGTAAGTAGGCTTCTGCTAAGTTTCAGTCTGCGGTCCCCATGTGGTGGCTTTGTCATCACCCAACAATTGTCCCCTCGCATCCCTCACCAGCTTCCAATCACTAGGCATTGCTCAGGAAAACGCACGGAGCCCACAGAAACTGGGCACTGGCTCTTCTCAACAAAGCCAGTTCTTGTTTAGTCAGCCAAGGGCTTTTATCCTGCATCCAGAAGACAAAGCAGCAAGCAGGAGCTTGCTGGGGGAAGAATACGAGCTGCCAGAAGTAACAGAGGAGGGTTCATCACTTGTCAGTTAGAGCCCATCCCCTGTCTGAGGCATCTTTAGCCTCCTAATTGTCTTCCTCCCCTTTCCCACATCTGTCTCTCACAGGCTGAACACTCCCAGACAGATTTACAAATTGGCTCAGAAATCATGAGGCCATAAGAATTCTGACTCTATAAAATACACACTCCCCCTGCTCATGTTTATTAACCAAATCTACTCCAACTATTTCGTTTCTTCCTTGTCCACCTCATTAGGCTCCAGGTTGCCCCAGGCAAGATTGAGAAGTAGATGGAGTTAGTGTTTTGTCCTGAGTTTCTCCATTCCTAGTTCTGAATTTTATATGCATCTTCCCTGTTTCTTTTAAGGGTTCTCTTGAGTTGGTATTTATATTTATAGTCTCATTTACACCTAGTAATGGCTGACATAATGTAGCGCTCTATCTGGAGGTGGCTGTGTTTTCAAAGACATTGCTCAGGTCAGGAAATGTGCCACCTAGAGGAATCAAAATGCCTCTTGTATGATTGTAAATGCCAGTGATTGTAAAATCCACTAGATGACTGGATGGATGTGCTATTTTCGATCAGGGAACTTCTGGCTCCCCTCAAATTGTACTGAGAAGGAAGCTGTGTCCTGAAGATATTGACATTGCTGCCCCTGAAGACACCACTCCTTGTACCACAGAATTAAGAGAGTTTTATTTCCATGGGAAATAAACACCAGCCCCTGTGCCCATGCACTGAGCCAGCAAGTGAAGAGGCAGAATGCCTGGCCTGGGTGAAGAAGGCATCTTTCTGATTTGCCTGGTCTGGCTTTTATGAACTTCTGCTTGTTTTTTGACAGCTTCTCAGAGGAAGAACCAAGGCTTTGAAAGGTAGAGCTCATGGCTCACATTTCCTATCTTGTTTCCCACAAATATGCAGGTAAATCCATGCTTGCCTTCTTGAGCTAAGAACTGTCTTCTGGTCCCCTATGGCCTCAAAAATGAAATCTTTATTTTGCCTTTCATAGAATACAAGACTTCCTTACTAATCCCTTCTCCTAGCACCCTATCCTTCAACCTGCTGTATGTAAGCACTTGTTTTATCCTCTGTGGTAGAGACATATAACACACTTGAAAACTCCCAAATAGGATATGTTTCCTTGGGTCTCTGCACATTTATTGTATTACTTTGTCTTAAAGCACCCCAGGCCCAGTAAATCTTCTTGATTTTCCTTAAAGAATATTCCTATATCTTATGGTCTCTGTCTCCAGTTGTCCATTATAGCACTAAGCTTAGCACAATGCAGTTGTTGCCTATCTGTACATCTACCCATAAGACTGTGTGCTTCTTGGGAGTCTTTTTTCATATTCATGCTGCCTAGACCTTGTCTAGAGCCTGACATAAAACAGATACTAAAACTTTAACTGATCAGTCATTGAACAAATAAGTCAAAGGTACTGCAGAAAACTACACAACACCTTGTACTCTGTAAGTGCAGTAGAACTTCTTTCTTAGAACAAACACTAAACCACGGGCCCATTAATTAACATCTTAGTCAAATTTGGCCCACCATTCTCAGTGTAAATAGAGTTATATTGTAACACAATCATACCTATTCATGCAGTGTGGTCAAGGGTTACACTGGCACTCCAACAGCAGAGTTGCAACAAAGACTTTCTGAGCCACTGAGCTTAACGTCTTCACTTATCTGCAGTACTCCATCCTTTATGGCAGTGGTTCTCAATCTGTGGGTTGTGCCCCACTTGGGGATCAAATGACCCTTTCTCAGGCCACCTAAGATCATCAGAAAACACAGAGATTTACATTACCATTCATAACAGTGGGAAATTACAGTGATAAAGTGGCAATGAAAATAATTTTATGGTTGGTCAAGACAACGTGAAGGACTGTAGGTCACAGCATTAGAAAGGTTCAGAACCACTGCTTTCAAGCACAAGTTTGGCAAAGTCTGCCTGGAGGGAGGAGAGAGAAAGAAAGAGCTAGAACTGTCTGTGAGATACGAGGTAGCAGAGGGATTGGCAGAGGAGAAAAGTGATAAAGAGCAGTGGTGGCTTTCAGTTTTCTCTACTCTTAAGGGAGGTCTGAATTCACATGCCCTCTCAGATTGGAAGCATGGGACACGGGAGGAAAGAGAGGACACGTTCACAGCAGGAGCCTGGAGCCCAAGGGTGCTGTTGTCAACTGTTTACGAAGGCAGAGAGAAGGGCAAAGCTAAAGTCAGTAACATCACCAAGGCCTAATGACTGCAGCAGAGAGCTTTTCAGGTGCCTGTTAAAAAGAGTGCTTTGTCCCAGGAAATACCAGGGTAAACAGTCTGCTCTCAGAGCCCCCTCCTGCACTTCATTCTTAATGAGCCTCCTAATGAGTGTGCAGGAGTTATTTCCTTGAGAGACTCATCACTCCCCATTTCAACCCATTATTTACATATATAGCCTAGAGTGAAAAGGTCCAAAAGACATCCAGTGACTCTGCTCTGTTCCTTTCAATGGTCTCTGTCACTCCTTTAGAACAGAGGGCTTTGTGAACAAAACAGTAGGTTTCTTGGCTTTCAACAGGACAGCCAACACAAAGGCTGAGAAGCATTGCTAAGCTCAGGGTTGGGCTCTAGGGATATCTGTTTGAGAAGTTTTACCTGCACAATAATAGCTCTCATGATGTATTATCTAAACCTCGGGAAAACACCAGCTCTTAGCACCTCAAAACAGGAGAAGCAAAATCAAAAAACAAAAAAAAACAAAACAACCCCCCCAAAAAAACAACAACAAAAAACCTCTTAGAACCTAGGCTGTCTTCTGTGTCATAAATTCATTGTTTTCTTTCTTTGTGTTCATTTTGTGTTATTCAAGCCAGGTGTTATTACCCATGCCTGTAACAACACTGGAGAGGCAGAGGCAGGAGGGTCACTAGGATCTCAATGCCAGTTTGCACAGCAGAGTAACTCTTGCCAGAAATAGGGCAGGAAGGGGTAGGGAGGGAGGAGAGAAAGGAGGGGGGAAAAGAGGGAGGAGGAAGAAGGGAAACAGAAGATACTACAATAGAAAGGAGAGTGGTTCACACCTTTTCAGACCTTTAAATGTCATATAAGTTTTACCAACTTTTCCAGAAAGATGTAGACCCTTGTAAGAGCCAGAAGATCAGGACAGGGGAGCTGCACTTTGAAATCTCAACAATATGGTTGCCTAACCAGGGCCCACATAAGGACAACAGTGGTTGACATGCCATTGCGGATGGGGTGAATTTCACAAGACCCCACCCATAGATGAAGAGCTACAGCCAATCGATGGCTGCTGAGGAAGGGAGACTTGGTCTTCTAGGAGCCAGCCCTCTGGTGAGTTAACTAATCCCAACTAAGCATCCCTAAGCATTGTACATACAAGCAACACTAAATAGATGCAACCAGAGGGGTTAGAAACAATGTAAATATAAGGAACTCATGTATGAAATCATCAAATATTAAAAAATGGTAAAAATATATTGTACGAAAAATGTTTTTAAAGGAAAATCTACTGCCATAATCATGAAACCATAATCTTACCTACCTTAAAAAATAAGAAAGTTAAACAAAAAGAACTTAGAATTCCTATAATATTACATAGTACCATCAAATATCCATTCTGGTCACAGATCTCCAGTTGTTTCATAACCATTGGGTAAAACAAAACTTGCTTTCTCTTAATTTATGGCTTTTTCCTCTAATGGGTTTTAATCCAGCACAATTAATTTGTTAAAGATAACAAACTTTAACATTCTGAATTTTAATGTTTTATTGTTTTGCACCCTTTATTCCTGTATTAAGAACTAGAATCATAATTTTTTGAAGATTTATTTTTACTTAAGTGAATGTGTGAGAGAGAGCATGCATCTTAGTGATTGTATGCCAAATATGTGGAGGTGCCTACAGAGGTCAGAAAAGGGCATCAAATCCCCTTGACACTAGAGTTACAGGCAGTTATGAGCTGCCCAACATTGAGTGCAAAGAACCAAACTGAAGTCCTCTGGAACAGCAAGGGCTCTTAAGCCCAGAACCATCTCTCCAGCTACCTTGAATATATGATTTAGACAGTCATGCTGATAAAATGACACCAAATTGTAAGAGTTTCTTCAAACTAATGAAGTGATGAGTCAGGACAAAGAGAGATGACCTAAAGATGAGGTCAACTGGATACATTGATAATTATTGAGATCGAATGATAGATACAATGTATTATCTTACTTTTACTACCTCATTTAAAGTTTCCTATAATTAGGTTTGGGATATAGCTCAGTAGTAGGACACCAGCTTAGTATGCACAAGGCCCCAAGCACAATGCCCATCAGTGCAATAGTAAAAGTTCTTGCAGGTTTCTTTGTCTAGCCATAGTGGTGCAGGCCTATAACCCTAGTACTTTTCAGGCTGAAGCAAGAGAATCACAAGTTCAAAGCCAGCATGGATTACAAAGTAAACTCATGGTCAGCCAGGGCAATTTAGTGGACCTTTGTGTTAAAGTAAAGGAGGGATATAACTCAGTGGTAGAGTGCTTGCCTAGAGTACACAATGCCTTGGGTCCAATCACACACACACGCGCGCACACACACACACACACACACACACACACATACACACACACACACACATTGCACATGAAAAACAAAGAAAGAGAAAAGGAAAAAGGTTAAACAAAAATGTTAAACAGAGTTCAACTTTGTGCTGGGAGTACATGGGAACGTATCTTTGCAGTTGAACATATGCTTAGCAGTTGGGAAGCCCTGGGTTCAAACCCCAATATCAAAAATATTTTACTAGTTGCAGAAAGGTATTGCTCAAATGGGAATCACAACTACTGAGAAGCACAGGAGGCTGGCATGTAAATCCAGTGGGACAAGAGGAGTGGGTATATTTCTTTTCGGGCCAAACTCTACCCTTGAGTTTTCCAGAGACTGCTTGCTATCCTGTTTTAGAGCAGCACAGTGAATTTACACATCAAAGAGAGGAAGGTGTAAGGCCTACTGGTTTGTAGACTTTTAATTATAGTTCACTTTCCTTTTTTTCTTTGTCTTCCCCCTTGCTCCTTCTTTGCTCTTTCTTCTTCTCCCAGGATGAGGTTAATTAAATCCAGAATAAAACTCTTAGAATGTTCCATCTTAGTATCACTCAAAAAGGGGAAGAGCTTCAACATTGGAAATGGGGTAGAAGGATACTAGCTTAAAGAGAATAGATGTATACAGTTGTATTAACATTTCCCTGTAGGAAACCATCAGTGATCTGAGAGTTACCAACTCTGTTGTATCTACTATGTCAACTGATCAAAAGCCATATTGACTCAGGATCAGAGAGTCCAAGTTTTCTTAGCCCCACAAGGCTGCATAATAGGATATTTTGGCCAAAGGAGGGGCTACCAGGTGTCTTATACTTCAAGGCCTAATTACAAGATGTTTTGCCATAGGCATGGTTACCAGGTGTTTTGAAAATTAAGGAAGGGTCTACACTTGTTTGTACTTTGTACCTTGACTTTGAAATGGGGAGGTCTTTTGCCTCTCCCCTTGCTGGTATATTAAAAAGCCAATTGGGAATAAATTCAAGTGACTATAGTATTGACCCAGAGCCCTCCTGAAGTTATTCTGTGTCTCAGTATTTTTCTTCATCTATGTCTCTTCTTAAGGGTTGGGCTTTTAAAGCCTCTGAAGAGTTTTCCTCCCATACTTTAGGGTTGATTGGTTTGACGGCAGATAGGATGGTTGGTTAATTGGTCAGAAACTGGTGTATGACATGTCCTTATCCAGTCTTGAAATCTTTGAGCTGATCCAACACCAAGGGGCCTTTGACAGGACAAAAACATACAAGGCCTTTTATCTGAGGAAGAAGATGGCCATCTTGGAGATTCACCAACTTTATTAGCTAGCCATGACCCCTCTCCATACCAGGGACTTTGTCTAAATCCTAGTCTCTCACTACAACTCATTATAAAGATAACAGAGTGTGGAAAGCTACTAATAACCTAACCAGAAACTGAACAATGTCTTGCATTTTTTCCTAACTCCTTCAGGTCAGGTTCATCTTCCTGGATCTTTTGTGTCTTATGTCTTTATATCATCCCTGGGAACCTCACACTCACTATTTACTTGCTGAGGTTTCCTGCTGGCACCTCCTCTTGCTGCTAGACATGCCTTTCAGGACTTCTTCTCAATAGGCTGGAGTAAAAGTAGCTCCAACATCAGTATGAACAATGCTCTTGCTTTTTAAACTACTCCAAGATATAAATACACATATCACAGGACCTGGTTTTTGACTTAAAAGAAAAGCCAGAAAAACATACTGGAAAAAAAGACAGCATCTTCAACAAATGGTGTGGGTCAAACTAGATGGCTGCACGTAGAAGACTACAAATAGATCCATACTTATCAGCCTGCACAAAACTCAGTTCCATATGGATCAAAGACCTCAACATAAACCAGATACACTGAACCTGATAGATGAGAAAGTGGGGAATTGTTTTGAACTAACTGACACAGGAAAAGACTTTCTGAATGCAACACCATTAGCATAGTCACTAATAACAACAATTAATAAATGGAGTCTCATGAAACTGAAAAGTTTCTGTATGGCAAAGGACACCATCATTTAAATGAAATGGCAGGCTACAGAATAAGAATATTTTTACCAACTACCCATCCAATAGAAGTCTGATTTCTAAACTATATAAAGAACTCAAAAGGTGGATATCAAGAAAACAACCCAATTGGGTACAGATCTAAATAGAGAATTATCAAAAGATGAAGCACAAATATTTGAGAAATATTTAAAGAAATATTCAGCATCCTTAATCATCAAGGAAATGTAAAACTACTTCAAGATTCGAAATGATTTCAAGATTCTTCTTACTCCAGTCAGAATGGCCAAGATCAATAAAACAAATGACAGCTCATGCTGGCAAGGTGTAGAGTAAGGGGAACATTCACTCGTTGCTGGTGGGAGTGAAAACCTGAAAAGCCATTATGGAAATCAGAGTGATGGTTCCTCAGGAACCTTGGAATAGATCTCCCTCAAAATCCAGCTATACCACTCTTGTGCATACTCAAAGGACTCCACAGCATACTGCTCAGAAACTTGCTCAACCATGTTCATTACTATCTATTCCTAATAGCCAGAAATTGGAAACTGCCTAAATGTCCATCAACAGAAAAATGAACAGAGAAAATGTGGTATTTACACAATGGGATATTAATCAGCTCTGTAAAAATAAAATTTGCAGGTAAATGGATAGAACTAGGGGAAAAAATCATCCTAAGTGAGGTAACCTGCATCCACAAGACAAATATAGTATATATTTGCTTACTTAGATGGAGTTAGATAAGCAAGTTATGATCCATATAACCACAGGGGTTAAGTACAGTGTAAGGAAATCATGAGGAGGGATAGACCTCTCTGAGAAGAAGAAATAGAATAGATTGCTATGGGTAGATGAGGTTGGGGAGTCAGATGAAATGGGAGGATCAAACTGAAAGACAGAGGGAAAATGAGGGTAAGGGAAGAAATATCAGAAAAGACAGCTAAAACTAGGGCCATTTGAGGGCTCATATGGAAACCTAATACAATAGAAACTTCTTAAAATATAGACATATATTAAAGAAATCAAAATGGAATCACCAAATAATGGGTAAGACATAGCCCCAACTATACATCACTCATCACTAAATGAAACCTCCAGTTCCAGAAATGGACTACATCTAATTGAGTTATTGACCAAAGAGGCTTCATGGAAACCCCCAAGCCACCTAGGCTATTGCCAGGGTATCAGCTGTTCTCCACAAACTGATGGTACAGATAATACCTACACAGCTCATTGAACATGAAGATGTCAAGGGGCTGCCCACCTAGAGCCTTCACCCTTACTGACCAGTGTTGATGGCACTGGAAGATACTCTGCATGCTACCAGAGGAAAAACATAAACATAAATCCAGCTATAAACCTTTCAATATACAACGATGATCTGTATGCAAATTATGCTGGTGCAATGGTTGCACAAAGCTTGTGGGGATAACCAACCGATATCTGACTGTATTTAAAACTTATTCCATGATGAAATCCATCTCCAACATTGGCTGGGTGGCCAAGAACCTGAGACTAGATAAGCCATGGACCAAGGGGAAAACCAAATACTATTCTTCTGCTAACACAGCGAGTCAATAAAATAACTCCCAAATGACTGCTATACCCATCAATCAGTGTCTTGCTTGGCCAACACCAGAGAAGCTCCTGTAGTAAATGGGAACAAACACAGAGACCCACAACTGGACAATGTGCAGAGAGTAAAGAGACCTTGAACACTCAGTCCTAAGTGGGATGCCTGCATCAAGTTCTTCCCCTCAGGGCCAAGGATACCCTAAGGAAGAGGACGTAGGAAAAGCATAAAAGCCAGGGAGTATAAGAAATCAATGCCTTCTAAAGATAGCAGGACTGATGCACATGTGAACTCACAGAGACTGAGGCAGCATGTACAGGGCATGCGTAAGTCTAAGCCAGATGGGGTCCCAGAACTGAGAGAAGTGGACACATACTCCATCCCTAACCCAGAAGATATCTCTAATTGATAATTGCTTGCTACAGAAAAATCAATTTTCTCAATAGAGTCTCATTTTGTATACAAACCACTTTTAAGGGCAGGCACAAAAAGAACTCAACAGTGTGTTTGGAGGTTCTATGTCCCATAATGATTTGTTAGGGTATTTCTCCCTCCCTCCTTTGATACCTCCTTCCATCTCTCCCTCCCTCCCTTCCTTGTTTTCTTTCTCCTTTCCTTCCTTCCTTCCTTCCTTCCTTCCTTCCTTCCTTCCTTCCTTCCTTCCTCCTTTTTCCCTTCCTTCTTTCCTTCCTTCATTCTTTATCTTATGGGTCTTTTGTGTATACATTATGGTTTCTAGTTTTGTGGTTTTATGGAATGTCTCTGTGTGCAAATATGTATGTCAGCAAATATATATGTTTCTTGTAATTTTTCTTTGGCTTTTTTTTTCCTATTTTAGTTCATTTTTATTTTATTATTATCTTTTAGATGCCTGTTTGTTTTCTACAGAGAGAGAGAGAAAGAAAGAAAGAACGTGGGCTTGGGTAGGTTGGGAGTTGAAGTGGGGTTGGAGGAGAGGAAACTGTAATCAGAATATGGTATATGAAAAATCTATTTTCAATAAAAGTAAAAATAATAATAAATTATTTATGGGAACACCTAAGCCATGACTCTTCAGTAACAACAATGTCTGATGGATATTTCTATGGTAACAGAAGCATCCAATAGAGTAGCTACTCAGTACAGGTGGCTCCTGAGCATTGGAGCTAAGTGTGAGTGGTGTGATTGATGGTTTGATAGGTTTTGTCCCAGCAGACACATGGCAGAACCCTCTGGAAACCACTTTGGAAAACATATATCTAATTGCTTTACTCTTGTTTGAAAATGGACCATATAGAATTTCTTCTGTTAATGAAATTAGATTGGTATTCTTTTCCTAATCCATCTTCCCAGTATTTTTTCTAAGAACAAAGGGAAAGTCATAAACAGGGAGCTAAATTACATGCCCTTACCGAGAACACTTCTAATTAAGGATAAGCTCAATGTCATTAGTGAGACATTTCCCAGACTCTGATTGGAGCTGGAATCTGGGTTTGCCACACACATGAAATATCCTCAGATGAGACAAGAAGCCTCCAGGTGAGATGCTCCAAGGAAGGAAAAATCAGTCTAGGTAAGACTATGTGGCAGTGGTTCACGTGAACCACTGGTAACAAGGTGACTCCCAGGAATTAGGGGTATAGCTCAGTTAGGGAGTGCTCGCCTAGTGTGTCAAGGCCCTGGGTGCAACCTCCAGCACTAGAAGAAACCCGAAGAGGACTCCTATAAAATAGTAATGCATGCTACCCACGGACAGGAGAGTAAAGTAAGGACGCCATGATGCCTTGCATATGCCAGTATCTGTTCTTCCACTATTTGTGTAGAGTAGTGCATAAATTATTTTTATAGGAAGATAAGTACTGTGGAGGAAAAATAATAAAGGTAGAAGGTACTACAGCAATAGATAGCTTACAGTAAAAGTAGCCACATGCTTTCCCTCTCTGAAGAACAAATTAAATATATGCGAAGCTAGAGTAATTAATACTGGTGAAGACACATTCTTCTGTTTAGAACTTTATTTGGCACTACAAAGGTTTGGGCTATTTATTAATAATTAGGTTCTACATCTAATTTATCTTAGCATGGATCACAAAGAAGTACAAGTTCTTCATGTTGCATTCTGTCTCCACAACAGATGCTTCTTACAGTTACTGACTTATTCAAAGCTTATGCCTCTCTTTAGTCGTATAGGCTGAGTGGGAAAAGTCAGTACTATTAATAATTATTATCATCTCATTTATACTCAGTGCTAGCTATTTGCTGGAGAATATACTAAATAATTAACATCCATCAAAATCTCTTTCAGGGTGGAGAGATGGCTCAGTGGTTAAGGGTACTTTTTGCTCTTGTGGAGGAATCGGGTTCACTTCCCAGGACTCAAATGATGGTTCACAAACCTCTGTATGTAACTCTGGTTCCAGAGTACCCAGTGCCTCTTCTGACCTTTGAGGGCTCCTGCCTGCATGTGAGACTCACACACACACACACACACACACACACACACACACACACACGCACACACTGTTGAATAAATATTTTTTTAAAAAAACCTCTTTCAATCATAATAACCCTAAGATTGGGGGAGTCACATCACAGTTTACAGATTAAGAACCTAGGTATAAAGGGCTTAATATTTAACAATAAGAAAGCAGCTACCTACTACCTTGATAATGAACATGACACTGTAATAAAACAACACTGTAATCAATTGAGCAAATTACATGACATATACACTCAGATAGTGCACTACTAGGGTATTTTTATGGTTTGGCTGTGTCGAGGGCAGAGAAATCAGAAAGACAATTGCTAAACATTTAGTATACTTAGACAGTGACTTTCCTCCCTTTGTATGATTTATGTATTTAAAATGATTTAAAATTAAGTTATACTACTTGAGTAATTAGAAAAATGATTTAATTTCCTTCCTACATTTAATTAGAGTACTACTTACCAAACTTGCTTAGGTATTTCACAAATACCTATGGCAAGCTTTCCATCAAAGGTTCTGTTTCAGGTTCCCTGTATGTGGTAGTGAAGGGCTGTGTTTGACACATTTGCATTCAAGTGACAGAAAATATAAATAAACCATTAGGTGATAACATCATTTTGAAATACAATTTTAAAAAACTATGAAAGTATAAACTGAGGGTCCTCTCTGGCCTGCTTGTTCCCAATTACCTGGCAGCCACTTCCTAAATTACCATACAGAGGCTTATATTAATTATAAATGCTTGGCCAATGGCTCAAGCTTTTTACTAACTAGCTCTTACATTTAAATTAATGCATTTCTAGTAATCTACTTATTGACACTTGGTCCATGGCTTACTGGTCCTCTGGCATCTTGCTCCTTAGGCAGCTCACTCCCATCTCCTGATTCTGCCCTTCTTCATCCCAGTCCTCAGTTTGATTGGACTACCTAACCTTATCTTGTCTTGCCATAGGCCAAAACAGCTTTATTATCAACCAATGAGAGAAATAAATATTCACAGCATACAGAAGGACCATCCCACAGTATGAAAGAAAAAAATTAAAGGAGGGTATCTATTAAAAGACATTTTCACTGGAGCCTGAAGTCTGAGAAAAAGCCATTCAGTGTCACTGGGCAAGGGTAGATCTGGCAACAAGCTTAGTAAGCATAGTATATAGACAAATGCTTGATGGTGTTGTTGCATAATAAATACAGGGTAAAAGCCATGGCCCATTCAAGGAGAGATGCCAGACTACGCTAATCAATTTCTGATATTGTGATGGAATATCTGATTCAGACAACTTAGAAGATTAGAAGAGAACAGGTCTATTTTGACTCATGGTTTCAGAGGCTGAAGTCTTGGGTGGGGCAGCTCCATTGCTTTGAAGCCTAAGGTAAAGCAGAACATTGTGGTGGGAAACATACATTGAAACAAATGCACATGGCATCTGGGAACGAGAGAGAGAGAGAGAGAGAGAGAGAGAGAGAGAGAGAGAGAGAGAGGAGCCAAGGACAAGACACTCCTTCAAAAGCACCCCCCCACACACACTGACCCACTTCCACCACCTAGGCTCCACTCCTAGGTATGAAATAACCAGTGGATTGATCCATCTTCATGATTCAATCAGTTCACAGTGATACCACCACGTAGGTACCAGCCCTTCAAGAGATGAGCCCCTTTGAGGACACTTCATATCTGGATCACACCATACACATACCAGAAATACTGTACTATTTAGTTTCATGTGCAGCTATTGAAGAGTTTATTCAGAAAAGGAATGTGATCACTTTGTATGTGTGTGTGTGTGTGTGTGTGTGTGTGTGTGTGTGTATACATGTATGTGCTGCATCCTGTATGTGTATTTGCAGGTGCACTCTTCCATGTGTGAGCATATGGAAGCCAGACATCTATATCAGGTGTCTTCCTCCATCACTCTCACATTACTTTTTGAGACAGAGTCACTCACCAAAGGTGGAGCTCACCATTTCCACTAGACTGACTGGTCAGCACACCTTAGGATCCACTTCTCTCTGCCCTTTGGTGCTGGAGTTACATATATCACCACATCCAGCTTCTAGGTCAATTCTGGGGACCCAAGTTCAGGTCCTATATGTTTGTGCAACAAGCACTTTACACATTTGTATCAGGGTCCTTGCTGTTGTTCCCTTTGGGGGCGGGGGCCAAGTAGTCACAGAGTCAAACCACACAGACTCTGGGAGAATGTGGAAACAACAAGCTCAGTTTATTCAGGAAGAGGCAAGCCTTATATACCCTCCACCCGACCCTGGGGGGAGGTCTGATGAATATGCATCTGCTGGTGTGACATGGCTGCCTCTCATTGGTCCAGGTCATCTCCAGATCATGTCTCAGCTGCTGTTGCTAAGACCATCAGGCAGACCCAGGTTGGCTCTCAGAAAGTATCTTTTTTACTTGTTTGGGCCAGATGGCCCACAAGCCTGTTAGGGATGAGTCATCCCACATATCCACCCCTTTTTTTAATTTTATAGGACATATAGCTCAGTGGGAGCTAGGGTGCATTGCTCTAACCTTGTTGACCCCACCTCAGAAGAGCTCAGCATAATGGACTGTGCCTGATTTAGGTTGGCTTGCCAAACAAGCTCGTACCTGTCATTGACTACCAGCCCTGGAAGAGCATCAGTCCTGGAGAGCTGTCTGGGAGGTGGGCTTTAGGCAGTAGCCTTCTGTATCTCAGTGAGCCATATATGCATTATCTCTCTAGGAGGACTTTGATCTAGGTGTCTGAGAGCCAATAAAACCTGTAGGGTCACCTTGGTACTACCTTCTGTTGATGAACCTATTGTAGAAGATATATGAACAAGAGAAAGATTAGTCAAAATTTTTAATCTCAAGGACACAGATGGGACCTCATTCATTTTTATCATGCCAATCAAAGTCCTTCTGGTGATGTGTAATCGACCTTGTAGGGGATGAGGCAACTGCTTAATATCTAGGGTCGCATGCCAGTGATGACACCACATTTACTAATACCACAGTAACAGGGCAAATCATACATTACCTTTCTGAAGCTTCTTCTTTGTCCAAAGCCTCTTGGTCTGTTGCTGGACGCACATCTCTGGAGGGTATCCATAATGTAGGGTGTAGTGGTATTCTGGGGAAAAAATGCAAGCATACCCTCTCCTCCAGGTTAATAGGGGAACAGTATTGCCATTGAAGGGTGATGGGATCCCTTCAAAGCACCAAGGGCAATGGTGTCTCCCAAGGCAAGTAAATAAGTGTGTTGTCCAATTTGGGCTTGTGTGACAGGGTTAACATATGGTCCTCGGCCTGTGAGCATCTCAAGAGAAATAGCAATGTTGTACTATATATTAAAATGAGCCTGAGACTTGGCCTGGTCATCATAGGCAGCTCCCCAATTAAGGAAGATCATAGGCTCCAACACAGCCTTCATCAAATGGTGCCAGTCATATTAAGTCTGTAAATGCATTGCCCATTGCCATAGGACTTGCTCAAAATATGTTGAGTCAGGACCTGATTCATTAGCAGCCTTACGAACCAAAGACAGGTCTGCAAGACGGGTAGGTATATGGCTGGTTAGCCATACTGGGGCCCACATTATCTGGAAATGCCATGGTGGGCATGTGCAGCACCATAGGTAGAATAGGCTGGGAGGTACTCTGTGGATACTGCAGTGAGGGGGTAGCCGTTCGAGGCATGGAGAGAGCAGAGAAAGGGGCTGCTGGTATAGGCTTAAATGCTGCTGCAAGCATTTCCTCTCTCTTTCCATCCCTTTCCTCAACTTGACACCTATTCTCATGCCTCTCCTTGCCAGCAGAGGCAGAGGAAGTATCAGTCATGTGTGGAATGAAGGCAATAGATAAGTTGGTGTTACATTGTTTCTGCTGGTGCTTATTGTGGGCCTCAATGACCACCTCAGTAGAGGAGGACTTTAAGCCAGTGATTATAGACAACAAAATGGGCATGAAAAACAATTGGAGGGTTACTCCTGAGGCCACTTCCTTTTTTTCTGGCCAGAACAGAGCTCTCATCCAAAGATCAGGTTCCTACATGTTCTCTGAAAAGATCTATGGAGCAAGCACTAGTAACTACTGATCCATCTATCCAGGCATCACAACCCACAAGCACACACATGCATTCACAAACACAAACACACACACACACACACACACACACACACACACACACACATATATATATATACACACACATACATGTATATATATATATACACACACAACTAAAAATAGTCAGATGGTGGCTGTTGTTTCCTGAGGGACCAGCCCTTATATGGAAATGCTAGGCAAGCCTGAACAAAAGTATGTGCCACCCTACTGTACAGACAGACTCACAAACAAGACAAACAGAAAGAAGAAAGTGGGGGTCCCAGCATTTGCCTGCTGAAGGGATTGAATTTACAGAACGTAGGGGGTCCTACTCACTGAAATATACTGCTCAGGGGGGCTTCTCAACCAGCGCCGCACATGAGTAAAGGGAGATAAACAGACCCTGTTCCAGTACCAAATTTCCTGGGTTTTGGCACCAGATGTAGCAGGGTCCTTGCTGTTGTTCTCTTTGGGGGTGGGGGCCAAGTAGGTGCAGAGTCAAACCACACAGACTCCAGGAGAATGTCAAAACAACAAGCTCAGTTTATTCAGGAAGAGGCAAGCCTTATATACACTCCACCACCACCTCTGGGAGGGGGGAGGTCTGATGAATATGCATCAGCTGGTGTGACACGGCTGCCTCTCATTGGTCCAGGTCATCTCCAGATTATGTTTCAGCTGATGTTGCTAAGACCATCAGGCAGACCCAGGTTGGCTCTCAGAAAGTATCTTTTTTACTTGTTTGGGCCAGATGGCCCACAAGCCTGTTAGGGATGAGTCATCCCACACCTACTGAGACAACTCCCCAGGCCCATGATAACTTCTATTTTAAAAATTAATGATAACTACAGATGTGGTGTGAACCATGGATTGAGGACTGAAATGAGGGGCTACAACCAATGAGAAGGGAGATTGGTGCTGTAGTATTGAATAGACATGATGAGAACTTGGAAAGGACAATGACAGAAGGAAAGAAGTGATCAAATTAAATTAAATAATATTTCCAAGGTGCCATACTGAGGACCTGGTGGCATTTAGAATGCGGTACATAAGAAAATAGTGGAGAATAATACCAGGCAATAGGCTTCCTCCATCAAATAGGTGATGCTATAATCTCCTGCTACGAGGTAGTTAAAGAAGGACTAGGCCAGAGATGTGAGACCAGAAGCAAGGATTCTAGTTTAGGAATGCTAAAGTAGAAATGCTGCTAAGCACCCATGAGGCAATTTCAAAGGAAACATGCTATTTTCTGGACTGTGTGCACATGTGAGAAATAGCAGAGGAAACTATAAGACAGCAGAATTGTAATGAAATATTAATGTACTTCTGGACCAAGCCCCTTAGCCTTATAGATCGAGGAAGTAAAGCCGAGAAATTAAATGATTTGCTCACATGTGGTGTGATCTTCCAGAAGGTTATTTCAGGAAATAGTCCTTCTGGAAAAAAAGATGAAAGTGTTCTATCACACCTTCACAATATGTGTTGGATATTTTTTTTTCCTGTTTGAGCTACTGAACTTCCTGGCTTGATGTGTAAGTCAGCGAGAGGCAAGATTCTCTTTCCTTATTATAGAAGTGGATGGACTACCCTGATCCCCTCATTCCTAAGCATCTTTGATGTAGGCATTTACCATGACTCTGACAACCAGGACTCAAAATGAGACTAACACTATAGAGCAGGGTGATGTATTATATAAATGTGCCAAGTGTCTGACACTAGCAATTAGGATCTGACAGTGTAGCACCATCAAGAGCCCAGGATGGCCACTTTTCTGTGATCTGACCCCAGCTGTATTCCATCACCCTGGGTGTTTGTCCATTGTCTGTGCGTATTTGGTGGCAGGATCCATTGATTTTATTCCTGTTGTTTGTTATCAAGATGGAAAACAAAGGGCCCCTTCCCTGGATCCTTGAAGAAATAACATAATTTCCAAAAGGGCTGGATTGATCTTTCAGGTGTAGACATTTTCATTTCATACTCAACTTGATGAAAATCAGTACTAGCATTCGAGAGACTCAAACTCGTTTCAGAATCTTGATCTTTATCTTTTTAAAAAAGGACATCTAACCAAACTGAGCCTCTAGACTCTCAGCGAGCTGTGGACAGCACCCCCTACCTGCTGCAGCAGAGACATGAAATCCAGGTTACCAGAGTCATTTGTGTGACTTGCCTGTCCTGGTGGACACTTCTGTAGCTCCTTTTAGCTTCCTACTTTGGCTTCCTACTCTGTAGAGATACAATTCTATCTCACTCACTATCAATGCCCGAAACATCTTGTTATCCTTTATGTTGTGATCAAACATCCTTTCTTTGAAGTGTGTTCTGATTTCCCTGAACTAAGGAATGCATCCCTTGAGTCTGTTTCACCCTGTTCTTATCTTCGACTCCTCCTGCTTCACCATGATTCCCTTGTAAGTTCCATGACTCTTTCTATCTGTGGCTTTACATAGAGAAGGCCCACTGTGGTGTGTGTGTGTGTGTGTGTGTGTGTGTGTGTGTGTGTGTGTGTTCGTGTGTGCACCTGTGCATGGGCAGGCTTTCATTCCAGAATAACAGGCACCAACAAATGAAAACCTGTGAAGTTGGTGAGTCTCTCGTCTATTACTTGCTTCATAAAACATTAGTAACAGTTTTTACCTGTCTCACAAGAGTGTCTTAAGAATTGATTTATATTTACAAACTACTCAGACATACTTGGATTTGAGACACTGTGAAAGTAAGAACATTATTATTATTATCAACTTGAGGCAAATAAATTGTAAGGAGAATACACTGAACTAGGACTGCTTCATATTTACAATAATATAGGCTTTTCTGGGAATGCTTCCTCTCCAGAAATATACATCACAAAATGCCTTTTCTTTCCCTCGAAAAAAGATTTAGAGTCAGGCCAGACCTCTGCACTAGTTAGATATTGCTTCATCTACCTTGGGGCAGCATTTTATACACATGCTCTGAAAGCTTTTGCATACCCTCGAGGTGTTTATATGTCCTGGACAGAAAGAAAAGCTAATTTTCAATTTTTATGAAGCAATCACATAAAATGCCTTTTTTAAAAAAAATGCTAAATCACTAAAGTCATGCTTTCTGGATAACTAAGGTTAGAAATAAGAATTCATTGCATTTTTTTTTTTTTTTTTACTTACAACCTGGTCTGTAGAGAAATGGCCTACTGTCTTCTGCCCGTTCCAACTGTCTTTCTGACTATCCTACCTTGGAGCCACATGTCCATTCTTATAGAAGTGGATGGACTTCCCTTCCACAAGCTGTTTTCTGATGACTGACCACTGCTCTTCACTCCATCTCATTGTTGGTCATCTACTTCCACAAATCCACATGCTCTCCCTGGAAAATTCCTGGCTCCTTTGAACATTCATCTTCCTATGCCAATGTGAGTCACAGCACAGTTCTCCTGACTTAGCCAAGCCTCCCTTGGGCCTCCACTTTCAGGTCTCCATACATAATTCCACCAGAATATTTGTATATTTGATGTTTAATCTACTCTTCCTCATAAAGGACCATTGACTCTAGATCTATGGTCCTATCACAGCTGCCCTTCAGTACCAACGCCAACTGGTTCTGGGACTCCTACAGACACAAAATTTTAAGAATAATCAACTCCCTCATATAATAAGATTTGTTTTCAAGTCAAACCTGTAATCTCTGAACAAATGACCATACCAAATGCAACATAAATATTGTGTGTGTAGTTGTTATATCATATTGTTTAGGCTATAAGAACAAAGGAAAATCTGCATGTGTTCAACAGTGACACAGTGTGTTTGAATATATCTGAACCATATTATATGAACCCATGTTTTTGTAACTTATGAATACAAAGGCCTTAAAGTGTCTGATATATAATGGTCACTAAGTAACCAGTGTATACAAAGAATATCCAATACCAGGGTAAGTGTCAGCAGCAGATTGTAGTGGGTAGCCATTCCAGACTTGGCCTGGAAGTACCACCCACTTGGAGGCTTTGGTAACTGTCACGCCTACAAGGCTGAGCCAAGAGAGGACCCCTGAAGACCTGACATCCAAATGCGCTGGCTCTCTTGGTTCCTGGACCTGGAAGCTGGAGGTAGACCAAGCAGAGTTCTCCAGAGAACACCGCAGGACTGTGCTACTCCTTTCCCATACCCTGTAATCTATCCCTTCACTTGTAAGTTACCCCATAAAATAAACCTCCCTTTTAACAATATGGAGTTGCCTTAATATTTAAAACAATATCTGGTTCCCAACATAGGGCTCGAACCCATGACCCTGAGATTAAGAGTCTCATGCTCAACATGCTATCGCTGTAGATATATTTGATATAATAATGGACATTGTACAGAGGTCAAAATCTTGGGGCTTAGTGTTGGGAGGCAGTTTTCACATTGGCTGTCCTTAATTTTCTCCCCTAGCCTGGATATTAATGTTTTCTTAAAAGATGGCCCCATGGTCTAAAAAATTAGGGGAACTAGTATACAAAAGGCTAACACCTAATACTATTGTCCATGTGCATGAATGTGTGTGTGTGTGTGTGTGTGTGTGTGTGTGTGTGTGTGTGTGTGTGTTCATGCATTCTGTGGCATTCATGGGGAGGTCAGATAACACTTTGTTGGAGTCAATTATTTCCTTCTACCATGTAGGTCTTAGGGATTGAACTCAGGTCATCAGGCTTGGCTGCTAAGTTATCTTATTAGCGCCCAAATAGTAGTATTGTCTACTGCATAATCTCTGAAGATACTGAAAATTAAAGGGGTATTATAGGGAAAGGCCTAAAGGACGGGTGTCTTAGTCAGTGCTCTATTGATGTGAAGAGACACCATGAACATGGCAACTCTTATAAAGAAAGCATTTAATTGGGGCTTGCTTACAGTTTCAGAGGTTTAGTTCATTATCACTATGGCCATGGTGAAAAGCTTGGTGGTGCATAAGCAGACATGGTGCTGGAAAAATAGCTGAGAGTTCTACATCTAGATCTACAGACAGCAGGAAGAGAGACATTGGCCTAGCTTGGGCTTTTGACCTCAAAGCCCACTACCAGTGACACACTTCCTCCAACAAGGCGACACCTATGCTGTGGGATAATGCTTTTGCACACTGGTTTAATAAAACACTGATGGGCCAGTAGCCAGGCAGGAAATATAGGTAGGATAAGCAGACAAGGAGAGTTCTGGGAAGAGGAAGGCTGAGTCAGAAGATGCCTGCCTACTGTCCAGGGAGCAGCATGTAATGGCACACAGGTAAAGCCACAGAAAACATGGCGACATATAGATTAACAGAAATGGGTTAGTTTAAGTGTAAGAGCTAGTCAGAAGTAAGCCTGAGCTAATGGCTGAGCAGTTTTAATTAATATAAGCCTCTGTGTATTTACTTGGGTCTGAGTGGCTGTGGACAAGGCAGGACCCAGGAAAACTTCCAGCTACACACCTACTCCAATAAGGTCACACCTCCTAATCCTTCTCAAGTAGTGCCACTCCCTGATGACTAAGCATTCAAATATATGAGCCTATGGGGGCAATTCTTATTGAAACCACCACAGTGAGTCTATGTCTACATGATGAACATTTAATATAACCATCCCAAACTTCCTGAATTCTGTTTCTTGCTGATGGGAAGTCTTGACCAGTAAAGCAATAAAGCATCCATATGGAATGGCTGGTTATGAATACATGAAAATATAATGGGTTTTAAGCTTGATTTTCCCAATGTTGCCTGTAAACCCACTTAGATTTCTCCTTTATCTCACAGTTAGCCTGGACCTACCTAAGAATCTTTAAGATAACACCACTGTTTCCCACACCAGCTGTTAGCTTTCTTCCTTGGGTGGGTGTGATTCATAGGAAGCAGAGGGCAGGGTCCAGGTGAAACTAATTTAGGTATTAGCTAGAGGGAACTACTTGTAGATCAATTTTACTCTGACAGATAAATTTGCCTTTGAGATCCAATTATATACAATATCAAGACTAGCATGAATCACCTATCACACTTAGAAACAGCTGCTAATTAAAGCACATAGATACTAGAGCATTCTGATAACACAGTGAAATAGTGTTTTTCAGAATTTGAAATGAAGAAAGATTATTATTTATTTCTCAAAGATAATTTCCTCTAGTCATATTTCTAGAAAATTAGTTTTGGGTTCAATGAGCCACAGGGAAATCCATTTTAACAGTTTTTTGTTTTCCAACTCTTTTTTTTTTTTAAATTCCCAACCTTCCAATATAGTGTTAAAAGTGCAATATTCTAACCAAGAGCTCACAAAAGTATCATCTGCCAAAACCAGAGTGTGCATAGGAGCTGAAATTAAAGATCCTAGAATTACTGTCTGGCTCAAACCCCAGCTGCTCCATTTGTTTGGGGTGAGTTACCTAAATGATCTTTGTTTTCAGTTAAAAAAAAATCCACTAAAGTGAAAATAAGATGCAAATTATGTCTTGTGACAAAGACTACATGAATCAATGCCTGTTAAAACACTGATTATTTTAGAAGAAAGTACATGCACACAATGACATCCCAAAAATACATACTCAGCTTCCCTCCCCCCCCCATTTACCTACTTGAAAGGAAAATATTTTTGCAGCATTATATGTAGTATTTTGATTCATTAGTAATTACTCGTGTGTGTGTGTGTGTGTGTGTGTGTGTGTGTGTGTGTGTGTGTGTATGTTTAGTGCTTAGAAAACAACCTCAGGTGTCATTCCTCAGGTATATTCTACCAGGTTTTGTTTGGTTTTGTTTTTTCATTGGATCTCTTACTAGAGTAGAACTCAGTGTGAGACCCTGGAGATTTGGCGGCCTCTGCCTCCCTGCTCTGGGATTACAAGCTTATATTACCATGTCCAACATTTAGTTGAGTTGGTATAGGGGAATCAAACTCATGTCCTACCTAGAGTTTGCAAGGCAAGTACTTCACCAACTGAATTATCAACCAGCCCTATTATTACTCTTACTATTTGTCTAGATGCTTCTTCAAATCATAAAATTGTATGACGTGAGTAATAGACAGTAAGATATTTCTTAAGAAATCAGGATCTAGAATGCCACAGACTCATCTACACTGAATGATATCAACTTATTCGCTCCCCACTCCATACATATGACTCTTAGAGGCATTGTTCATTCATGTGTTGAGCACACAGACATGAGATGCATTTCAGATGCCTGCCACTGATCTAGGATCAGGGTCTCACAAACACATCATGCTAACTTTTTGATGATCTCTGGTTTGTGATCTGCATGTGATTCTTCTTGTCTTCTGCTTTCAAATTCCATAAAAGGATTTGTGGCTTCTCAGAAGTTATGTCTGTTCCTCTCCTTTTCCTCATAGAATTGAAGTGAACACATTTGCTGCCCTGGTTTCCTAAGAACTCAAGAATGCAGGGCATTTGTTGCACACTTTTTTAGACCAAAATCTTCAAATAAGTGGGAAACAAGATGGAGTAGTGAGACACTTGAGTCATAGAAACACAGGATTCCAGGTAAATCACTAAAATGAGTGCTTCATGGTTCTGTAATACAAGGAAAATTAAGGAATAATAAAAAACATTTCATTTCTATGAAACCATCAAAAGAGACATTGTTAATAATGTTCTAGTGTATCTCATAGTGAGTTTATTTTAATTAAATTACACAGGCATATGGCTTTAGAAAGGATTGTATAAAATTGTGAAGAGTGTTCAGATTCACTGTAAAGCCATCATCTGATCAGGACTTTTACACTAAAAGCCTGTATCCCTAACAAGGTAGGCACACACACACACACACACACACACACACACACACACACACACAAATTAATAGATAAGCGATGGTATAAATCAAAGAAAAGAGATTATTCAGTGAGGCCGTGTCTAAGATGAGTTAATAAGGAGACCCTCTCTCAGTCCATCTACTCATTACCAACATGAGGTTTAGGTGAAGATCAAAATTAAGAGGTATTATATTTAAGAAGTCTTGGTCAAGGTGTGGTCCTGTACACCATTGTCTCATCTCCAGTCTATCCTGCAAGGCTGTCCCATAAACTGTGAGACAATTAATCTGCTTGTTGCTAATGTACCCCCTTCTCCTCTTGGATAATTGTCCTTTTCTGGGAGTATGGTCTGTCCTAGGTTTTGGATTTCCTGGAATACAAGATGAATAGAGGAAAGGTTGTAGTAGAATATTATTTTAAGGTATATTACTTTTGTTTCTGTTGCATTTGTTTAACTCTGTCAAGCTATGTTACTATGTAAAACACCTAATGGTCTAATAAAGAACTGGCCAATAGCAAGGCAGGAGAAAGGATAGGCAGGTCTGGAAGGCAGAGAGAATATATAGAGGAGAAATCTAGAAGGAGAGAACTAGCCAGAGCCAGAGAAGGAGGAGCTTTCAGGGGCTAGCCACCCAGCTACACAACCAGAAATGTGTAAGAAACAAAGATGTACAAAAATAGAGAATGGGAAAAGCCCAGAGGCAAAAGACAGATGGGATAATTTAAGTTAAGAAAAGCTGGCTAAAACTAAGTCACACTAAGGCCAGGCATTTATAATTAAGAATAAGCCTCCATATGTGAATTTATTTGGGAGCTGGGTGGCAGCCCCCTCCAAAAAGGCTCAAAACAAACAACAAAAGGTCAAGGATCATAAATTATCTCTGTGTCTTCTGCCAAAATAAAGACCCCATCAGGGCAGAGATGCCAGGACTTCTGCGTGATTCAGATGCCTTCTCTTCACACCTGAAGTCTCATGCTTTTTAGAAGAGGCAGCTTCCAAATACCCGTTGAGCTGAAACATAGCCTCAAGTGAGTCCCCATTTTGCTTTGGTAAGAGCACTTTACCTGTCTTGAGGTGAAATATTTGATTCAGGTGGATAAAGCTTCATTAAGTAGGTAACAAAACTGAGAAACTGGTATTTACAATGTTTTCCATTATTTGCAATAAATCTTATGTAAAACATCAGGTTGTGACAAAATATACTTCTTAAAATGTTGGGATGCTTTTATTTAATTTTGATAGATTTTTAAAAAACAAAAAACCCAGGATAGACAAAAGAACCCTGTACAATAAAACAACCTCTGGAGGCATCACAATCCCTGACCTCAAGCTCTACTATAGAGCTACTGTAATAAAAACAGCTTGGTACTGGCATAAAAACCAACATGTGGACCAATGGAATCGAATTGAAGACCCTAACATTAACCCGCACACCTATGAACATATAATTTTTGACAAAGAAGCCAAAAATGTACAATAGAAAAAAGAAAGCATCTTCAACAAATGGTGCTGGCATAACTGGATGTCAATGTGTAGAAGGCTGCAAATAGATCCATATCTGTCACCATGCACAAAACTTAAATCCAAGTGGATCAAAGACCTCAACATAAATCCAGCTACTCTGAACCTGATAGTAGAGAAAGTAGGAAGTACTCTTGAACGCATTGGCACTGGAGATCACTTTCTAAATATAACACCAGTAGCACAGACACTGAAAGAAACAATCAATCAATGGGACCTGTTGAAACTGAGCTTTTGTAGAGCAAAGGACACGGTCAACAAGACAAAGTGACAGCCTACAGAATGGGAAAAGGTCTTCACCAACCCCACATCTGACAGAGGGCTGATATCCAGAATATATAAAGAACTCAAGAAATTAGACATCAAAATGCCCAACAGTCCAATTAAGAAATGGGCTATAGAACTAAACAGAGAATTCTCCACAGAGGAAGTTCTAATTTCTCATGATTTTTAACACACTTGTGTATGCATGTGTGTGGACACATGCCAAGACATGTGTGTGAAGGTCAGAGTCCAACTTGACTGAAGTTGGTTCTCTCCTTCCAGTGTGTAGATGCTAGGAATCAAATTCAGGTCCTTAGGCTTGGCAGCAAGCATCTTCACATGATAAGCAATCTCACTGGCCATAGTGGATGGTTTTGAGTCTCTTCAAAGAAGTACATTATCAAAAGTTTTGCTGATGAGTTTCATGGAATTTCATGGAATCTCTTAAGAAACTACTTTCAGTGAATATAAAAGAATGCATAGAAGAACACTTTTTTTTTTTGCTTGTTTGTTATTATTTCAGTCAGTTAGTTTACCATCTATTTTCATGTTAACATTTTGGTGGGTGTGTGAAGCTTGTGAGTCTGGTAACACATCTACTTGTTTTGATGCAGGCCACATTAGACCTTCCTTTGGTCAACAAATTGTAAGCTCCCTATGGGGTCTGGAAGAGACTGCTCTGCTCCCCAGGATGACATACAAATAGGTCCCCAATACTGCAGGTTTCAAAAAGCAACAAAATCCCCGCAAGAATGCAAGTGGAAAATGTGCTAAACTTCCAACTCTTGAGTGTTTATTTGAAACTGGAGAGAGAAACTTTCGAGAAAGGAAACTTCCTGGTGAACCCACCACTGGAGTGCAGGCAAGAGAATTCACCAAGAAAGAGACAGAAACAGACAGATAGACAGAGACAAAGATATACAGACAGACAGATACATAAAGACAGATACAGACAAATAGACTGAGACAGACAGACAGAGACAGAGATAGAGTTATAATGTTGAATATCAAATAGCCTAGTTTATTTAGGTTAATATTTGCTCGCTTGAATATTTACCTTTTCTTGGGGAAAATCTACATACTGCCATGATTTCACCCTCCCAAATCTGTTTGTTTCAATCATGTCATGCTCTGTCTCAGCACTCAGGAGGCGGAGGAAAGAGGATCACAGCAACACAGTAGAGGGGGGACTACTTGGGAAGGAGAGATTCAGGAGGAGGGGGAGGAGCAAGAGAAGGTAATGATGGTGAATGTGATCAAAATACATTATACACATGTATGGTATTGTGCAATAAATTTAATATAGTAAGCTGAGTTCGTGGTAGATGCCATATTTGAAATGGGGGCTAATGCATTTTTGCAGCATGATCTTCCCCCAGGAAACATGCAAGGTTTGGTCTCAGACTCTACTGCTAAATCCCTCCTGCAGCCAAACAGCATGAGCACACAGAGCAGAACTCTCTGGAGATCCTGGGAAGGGAAGATCATAGTGTCCTCAGATGCCCACTGCATTTCATAAACAGCAAATACAAGAAGTGGTGTCCAAATGGATGAAAAGTAAAGAATCCTCAGAACAACAGTTTCAATTTATAACAACAAACTTCAGAAAACTCATAAAACCCCATCTGCTCCATGAAGCTTTCCAATAAAAATGACCAGTTGGAACTCAGTGTTCTGTGCCACTGTGTGCATCGTGCTGGTGTAGATGGCTCTCCTCTCCTCCAGTGTGCCTCACAGTCAAGGCCCTGCATGGCAGGGTGTTGTGTTGTGTTTTCTGCATTGCAATCCACCTAAGATAAATGAATAAGGGGAGGAGAAGTGGTCAAAAGAATAGAAAACTACCCCTTTTAACAGATGTGCTGCGTGTACATTTTCTCTGTCCTATTGAACGGCTGCTCACTATACTTCTGCTTTTACAGCTACAGGGAAATGATTTCTGGCTGCACACTCCTGGACATGGGAAAATCACTTTATGTGAACTTGTTCTCCATCCTACTCCACAAAGGTTCTTTTGGTGCAACCGACTGTTCCTCTCCCAAGGCTAAAGTGTAACATGGAAAGAGTCTGTCATCTGTTGAGACGATCTTGACAGGGACTGGTTTTCCCTGAGAAGGAAAGAAGGGACTCCCAGTTGTTGCTAACTTCACTCCAACTGCTCCCACTCAAGCCCTTCCCTAAATTCTTTCCCCCTCTACCATCTGAAATGACAACTGTCTCTGACAATTAAGAGAGATTAGTTGTGTCAGAACTCTTTGCACATCGTCCAAGAGCACCACAGAAAACATCACTGTTCTCAGAGAAGGCTGCTGTTCCGACAGTTGAGCTGTTTTCTCTCTAGCTCATGGAGAACACATGCTGCCTTGCTCTACAGTGTACACAACTACAGGGAACTGAGTTCTCCTTTCCAAGTGTGGGCAAGACAATGTTAAACACGTCACTATGTGTCAAGAGAGAGGATGAGGGGATAAGAGGAAATGATGGGGAGAAGGAAAATGAGATGGAAAGGAGAGAGGAAAGAAGGAGAGAGGAGAGGGGGAGGGGAGGACAGGAAAGGAGGGTTGAAAACTGACTAAATAGCTGCACATGGTGGTCCACTTCTGTTATCCAAAACTGAGGGTATCGGGCAGGAGAATTTCATGTTCAAATATAGCCTGAGCTAAATAATGAGATCCTGTCTCAGAACAAGAACAGAACTCCATGAACTGATATAAGAGCAGACTGAGAACAAAGGGAGTGAGAGGGACTTGCTGTCTGTATCTCACCTCAGTTCACTCCATCCATAAAATCTCAAAACTCTTGAGGTACTTCATTTTATATAGAAAACAGGATGTGAGGTGTAATACTCATTTATGTTCATTATTCTATCCATGGGTTCTTTTGCTAAAAACAGGGAGACACGAGTTGGGAACGGGGAGGAGCAAATCTGGGGACTGTGGAGAGTGGGGTGAATATGATCACAAGCCATTGGACAAAACGCTTTAGAACAAAACTTTTCTCTTCCTCAAAACAGAATCTATTCCAGGGAAATCATTTTCAGGAAAAAGCACTATTCCTTCCTTCCTCCCTCTGTTACAAAGGCCCTGACCACTCAGAACAGCTGGCCCCTGGCTAGGCTGCCTTGTGAAACACTAACGCTTCTGCAGAAAAGAAAACAACTTCCCCTGGGGGCTAGCAAAAGTCCCAGCATCTGCAGAGTGAGAAAGGGATCGTGCTAACTTTTCACAAAGCCCTCTTGAAGAATACTTTTGGCACCTGACTACAATTCTATACAATTTCTACGTTTGTAACCAGTGAAAAAGAATGATGAGAATGAATTCCTACTGGTTTAATAGAGCAGTGTCTTGTTTGTCTCAGGTAAAAATTAGCTATCAGAGGATGCAATGCGAACCCCCTACTTCTGTTGTATAGAAAAAGAGATCTGCAGAAGAATGTTAGGATGTCACAAATGACAGCACAACCTCCTGGACCTCCAAACCTGTGAACCAGTGACCTTCTTGAATCGGGGAAAAGTTTTAAACAATTGCCTCTATGCATGAAGCACTCTTGGTAGAAATACTCCAGGCATCTTGGGAGATTTTTGTACATCACATTTGCATATTTTAAATAGAATTATTATATTTCTGTACAATAACAATAAGACACAAAGAATTACTGCCAAAGTTTTCAACTAATTATAGAAAACATAAAATTAAAGAATCAGATATTCTCAGGAGGTAAAGTGCTTGCTGTGGGAGCCTGAGGATATGTATTCAGATTCCCACATCTGGCAGCATGCATTGGAAATCCCAGCAGTAGGAGATGGAGATAGGAGGATCCAGTGGCTTATCCAGCCTGACCAACCAAATCAGTGAGCTCTGCTTCAGTGAGATTCTACATTCCCCCAAATAATAGAGATAGAAGAAGACATGATGCAGCTTATGGTGTCCATGCTCACATGCCTGAGCATATGCCATGCTTCATATGTGCACACACACATAAACATTTATACAACACACATCCACACACAAAAACCACATTACACCACACACACACACACACACACACACACACACACACACACACGAAGAACCAAAAATTCCTGTCCACAGTTTCTCAATATCCTTGACTTTCTTAGAAGAAAGGAGTTTCAGAATTCCAGAATCATCTCCAAAAAGAATTTCAGCTGTTTCTTTCTCCTCCCGAGAAGTGACACTCTGATTTCCCCTTGCTGTTCACATCCTCAACCATAATTGAAAATCAATATCAAAGATGCCAGTACCTCTCACACTCTGACTTGAAATTAGACTTGAACAGTAAAAGAAAAAAAAAAAAAAAGCTGCAGGGTTGAACTATTTTAAATGACAGGGAATCATGGGAGCCAAATAATTAAAGTTTCTTAAGAAGTGAAATGGTGTTATAATTGGTCCTGCATATTTCAAGTTGGAGAAAAATTATATTAGCTATTTCCTGCTAAATGACGAGATGGTTCTAATATGCAAACATTTCTATGAGCCACTTGAGGTTCTACCCACTGGGCTTGAACTAGATGGGGCTCCTTACCATACCTGGCCATTGTTTATCAAATAATTTAACACTACTTCTGGATACATTTGTATCTATGATTATACTCTACATAATTTTTATGTAGGTTTTAATCACATCAATAGTAAAACTTGAATGCATATTTAAAAAATGTCTGTAGTTCTGTTATTAAATCATTTTGGGGATAAGATCTCTTGTAGCCTAGGGTGGCAGCAAACTTGTGGCCAAAGCTAATCTTGAATTTCTAATCCTCTTACTTCCACTTTCTGAATGTTGAGATTATAGGCATGCACAATCACGCTCATATGTCATGCTGAGGTCAAACCCAGGGTCTTATGGGGGCTAGCAATGCATTCTGACAGTGGAACCACATACCCAGCCTTCAAATACTAATTAATGAGGCACTAATTAATACATTCCTACCATACATTGGATTTTCCTAGCTGGATTTCCTTTTCTCTTTAATAGAAAAGGGTCAGTCTGTGTTTCCCAATAAAACATAAAACAATACCACACATCAGTAAGCAAGTAGTTCAGGTTATAAAATGGAGTGAAATGTCTTGATTCAGCCTGACAACCATCTCTTGTTTGATAGCAGATCTACCCAAAGTTATCAAAGTTACTTATCAAATAGGCATCATCACATATTAATTTTTTTGTCATCATAACATAAACACAGATAATGGAAATGGTAGCAGAGACAGAAGTCTCTGCTCAGGGTCAGTCAGCCAAGAACAGGCAGGAGAAAAAGCTCTGCTGGGAAGAGGCTTAGCTACTTTACATCAGTCATCTCCTCCTATCTGTTTTGAATGACACAGCGTCAGAGTCTGGGTAGTATTGCCAACATCCCCAATCTCAGCACAACACAATGGGCAATGCGTCCTGATAGCTAAGCAGAATGGATGCTGCAGGGATCCAGTGATGTGAACATTCCTGTCAGAATAGAGATGAATTTACAAGAACTGCTTTTCTGAAATTAGGATCATGCTAGAACCCCCCAATCACTAAGGACTCTTGTAGGTCTATAGTCTAACATCTCTCACATAAAATAAATAAACAAAAAGAAGGAAACATTCAGATGGGGGGTCACACTCCTGTAATCCCAGCATTCAAGGTTGAAGGAAGAGAGTTACCAGTTCCAGGAAGCCTAGGCCACTGCATGACCCTGTCTCAAAACAACAAATGACAAGAACCGCCTAAGACCTAATAAAACCCACTCTCCTGCAAAGCAGTGGCCCTTGGAGATCTCAGGGTACTGCTGAAGACACAAGTGAGAAATAGGGTTCCATTTGACTCCATGTAGCTCTGACGCCTTTCTACCAGATGGCAAATTGTTCCTAGAATGGTCTGCACAGATGAACTATCCTAAGATCAAGCAGGAGGAAGCGACAAGGTGAAGCCTCTATTGAATGCATTAAGCATCTCAGAAGTTGTTTGTTGATTGTGTTCCTTAGACATCCAGGCAACATGCTCGTTTTCAGATTTTGTTATTTGGGTTTGCACATGATGGTGGATGTCTGCCAAACCAGAGAAAATTTCCTCAGGTGGAAATAAATATATATGAAGATTTGAAAGACAAAACAAACAAACAAAAAACCCTCTCTATCTAACAATAGCCTACTGACCTCTCTTAAGTGACAAGCCTTTTGTCTTGGTTTCTTTCCCAGTTGTTGTAGTAAGTATTTTGATAAAAAAGAAAAAAAGAAAGTTAAGGGAGAAAGAGTTTATCCTGGTCAAAGTTCAAGGTCCAGAAGCTTGAAGCAGCTGACTACATCACATCCACATTTGGGAATCAGAGAGCAGTGAATGCATAATGCTGCTTGGCTTGCTTTCTATTTCTCCTTCTGTGTAGCCCAAGTTCCTCAAAGAGAATGGTGCCACCCACAGTGGACAGATTTCCTACCTCAGTTACCCTATCAAGTTAACCTCAAAGCTACCCAGAAGCCCATCTCCCAGGTGATTCTAAGTCTTGTCCCACTGACAACAAACACTGAACACTCTGTACACTAGTAAAAATGTCCTGCTTGACATACAAAGAGAGAATAATAATTCCTTCAGGAGACCAAGGATGGAAAGATACACTTAAAAAGTCATTTCCCTCCAAAATTCTTGGGAATCATTGTGAGAACTATAGAATCAAATTAAAAATAAACCCTGGGATCCCTGCTTCAATTTACATCCCAAAGAGGTAAAGTTCACATTCTCATTTTCCTGTAGTATCATAATATTGGGGTGGATTTTGAAGGTTATTGTTGGTTTTGTATGCTGACGATCAAATGCAGGGTCTCACACATGCTAGTAGGCACCCTGTGCCTATGCCAGACATTGGCTTTTACCACATGCTATTTTATACTAACAGGGGCTGAACTGCAGTCAGAAAGAAGCTCATTCTGTATGTATATATCCATAGAAATGTGTTAATGCTGCTTTTAAAAATGTGTAGAGTAGAAAAGCAAAGGGCATTTACAGGGCCAGGCCTGACTGCTTTAGCCCAGCACTTCCTATCTCTACACACATGCAGAAGAATCAGGAGGCCTAGCACAAGAAGGAGCGTAGTTAAGCTGAAGCTCCCATGTCTTTCAACTATACTGCAAGTAGGTCCAGGTTCCCTTCAGTCTCCTTGTCCACCTTTTCCTCTACTCTATACAGAAGCAATTTCTCCTTCTCTAAACATTGCTGAGTATTCGATTTCCTCAATTTTACATTTTTGATGTTTAGTATAATCCCCCTGCCTCTGTGTCATGACTTCTCTGTGTCATGACTTCTCTCTCCTCATAAATGTTTTCTGAACTTCCAAGGAATCTTCCTTTGCCAATGGTACAAACTCTATCTCAGATCAGGGAATACTTTTATTTACATATTGAATTCTCTCTCTCTCTCTCTCTGCCAATCCTGGAAAGTACAGCCAAAGCCTTAACATCTTTAGGTCTTTTAATCTTACAACACTTTTGTTGGTTTTTTTTTAACCACTTTTGGGGAGGGGCCACTCCCCAGCTCCCAAAATAAATCACATGGAGACAATTCTTTCTTATGAATGTCCAGCCTTAGCTTGGCTTAGTTTCTTGCCAGCTTTTCTTAACTTAACTTATCCCATCTACCTTTTGCCTCTGGGGCTTTTCCCATTCTCTTACTTCTGTAAATCTTACTCGGTTGCTGGTTGTGTAGCTGGTTGCTGATGTCCTCCTCCTTTTCTGGCTCCTCCTTTTCAATTCCTCTTCCCAGATTTCTCCTTCTATATATTCTCTCTGCCTGCCAGCCCTGCCTATCCTTTCTCCTGCCTTCCTATTGGCCATTCAGCTCTTTACTAGACCATCAGGTGTTTACACAGACACAGTAACACAGCTTCATGGAGTTAAACAAATGCAACATAAACAAAAGTAGCACACCTTAAAATAATATTCCTCAACACAGCACTGCCTTGAATGTAATATTTAGTTCATTAATTACCATGATTGTTGTCATGCCTACCCATGCCTCACTAGCTATTGGATGTCTGCTGCCTGTTGCTTTGTGGCTATTCCACTTCAGTCTCCTCCTTCTCTATCTGCCATTACTGCAAAGCCACTGCATGGAAGTCTCAGGTCACTTCTCTGGCAGGTGAGTATCAGCATTGTGGAGATTCTAGATGGGACTATTCAAGATTCACACAGAGGAAGGAATAATTTTAAGCCAACATGTGCAGTGTTCATTTTCATAATCCAGAGGCAGAGACAAGAAGCTTGTAATCTTATTCTATAAACAAAGCTTTCTGGGAATGGTGGTCTACACCTGCAATCCCTACACTTGGGAAGAAGGCAGGAGGATTTGAGGTGCCATCCTTGTCTACAAAGCATGTTCCAAGCCATCTAGGACTATATATCAGGAAGGAGAAAGAGAGAGAGAGAAAGAGAGAGAGAGAGAGAGAGAGAGAGAGAGAGAGAGAGAGAGAGAAAGGAAGGAAGGAAGAAGGAAGGAAGGAAGGAAGGAAGGAAGGAAGGAAGGAAGGAAGAGGGAGGAAGGGAGGGAAGTAGAGAGGGGAAGAGGGAGGGAGAGGAGGGAGGAGGAGGAAGGGAGGGAAGAGAAATTAATAAAATAGAATATTTAAATAAACAATAATAAATAAATAATAAAATAGAAAAGATAAAATGTACACCCCTGTCCTGGCCAAATAACCAGAACAAAATGAGACAATGATGCCTTAGTTGATAGAATATTTCAGCATCCACCAGGTATCTGAGGAGTACAGAATAGGGGCAAAGCCTCAGCCTCTTCCACACTGGGGATGCTGAGCCTGAGGAGTACAGCATAGGGGTGAAGCTCAGTCTCCTCCACATTGGGGATGCTGGCTCATTGAAAGGGATTTTTTGGGAAACTAGTTCCCCAAACAGCTTGTTTTGTTTTATTTTACTTCCTTTGTGTGTGGGCTGATTGTCTTAAGCTGCCAAAGTAGGAAATAAGTGACATTAAAAATGTTTTCCTGTGAAGAAGCAAATTAACCCTTTTGCCCTAATATTCACCAGAGACTTCTTGGAATTTTGAAAACAATGCTTTCTTCTTTCAGATGGCATCTAATTTCAGTTTCTTCCTCTCTGCTCTTTGAAGTTGCTAATATCTATGGCAGTATGCAATATCATGCCAGCTTTAATTCAGGTGAAGCTAAAATTAGAGGTAAACTTGCTGGCTAAATGGTCTCATATAATGTATCACATTGAAACTCAAAGGAGACACTTAGGCTAAAGGGGGGATCTCCAAATTTGCATTCACAAAACCCTCATTGCTATGCCAGAGCAACTGTCTGGTTACCCACCTTGCCCATCATCAAGGCAGTGACTTCCTCACTAAAGGCTATACAAGTCCTTGGCTAAGAGGATAACTGCAGATTGATAATACATCGGAAGAACAATAGTGCCAACCACAGCCTTATCCACTCAGCTCAAAGGGCCTCCTCCACACTAGCTGTCAATCACAGATGCAGTGTTTGAACTATGCCATAACACTGTTTGTTTGTTTGTTTGTTTGTTTGTCTGTTTGTTTGTTTTGGTTTTTTGAGACAGGCTTTCTCTGTGTAGCTTTGTGTCTTTCCTGGATCTCGCTCTGTAGCCCAGACTGGCCTCGAACTCACAGAGATCCACCTGGCTCTGCCTTCCGAGTGCTGGGATTAAAGTCGTACGCTGCTGCTGCTGCTGCTGCTGCCACCACCACCACCACCACTGCTGCAACCACCACCACCACCACCACCACCACCACCACCACCACCACCACCACTGCTGGGTTCATAACACTGTCTTTAATTCTGGGCTGCTGCACACACCCTTATCTAATAAGGACCTTTACCATAGTAGCTCTCTCCTTTGATGTAAGACCTAATTGCTGGGGAATAGAATGCATGCAACCTAATTCCTCAGAGGCTGACCCTATCCTTAACAAAGTATTCTTTCTCCTCAGATGCTTATTCCCATATGAAGATTATTAGGGACCAAGTGTATCTTTCCAAAATTTATATATTGAAGCTCTAACACCCCCAACCCCACCAGCACCACCCAGGAATTTTATTTGGAGACTGAGCCTTTGGAAGATAACAAAGGTTAGAAGAGATCAGGGTGGAGCCTCTATCATGTGACCAGTATTCTAACAGGAAAGGGTACCAGAGTTCTTACTTCACACTTCTTCCTCTTTCTCTCTCCCTCTCTCCCTCTCTTCTTCTCTCCCCCCATCTTCCATGTGAGGATATGATGAGAATGTAGCCATCTGCAGAAGAGAACCCACAATATAGACCAACTCAGCTCTCACCTTGATCTTGTATTTCTAGCCTCTAGAATTTTAAGAAAAAAAATCCTTTTTTAAAGTCACTCAGTCTGTTTATGATATAGCAGACCAAGCTGACTGGAACCAAGATCCAGTTGTCCGAATTATTGTGCTTGCAGATGCATAAATATTAATATGCAAATTTCTGTGAAATGTGTACCACTGAATGGCTCCATATATACTTAGATACTGTGGAATGTCTTTAAACAGAGTTGTAATTTACATTTTTAGCTGGTAAAAGTTTCTATCTATCTATCTATCTATCTATCTATCTATCTATCTATCTATCTATCTATCTCTTTCTCTCTCTGTTTAGCCCCATTTGGAATAGGTATTCTCTATGGGAGACTGTTTAATAAGTCAAAGACATAACAGAAACAGTGTTGACCTCATTACCATAAGCTCCCTTCTCCTGTTTATAACTTGCTCATAAACCTTCATAACTGCTCAGTAAGAAACCCGTCTGGATGGTAATAGTACTCAGAGGGGGTGTTGTTTGCAGATCAGTGAAGCCAGGCCACATGTCCCTCCACCAAAGAGCTTTAAAAGTGCAACTCTCAGTGAAAACAAAACTCCTTAAAATTTATTAACACATCAGCATTGCTGTGCGGAAGAGGACATGGGTTTATACAATATGGAAGGAAGGGAATTTTCTTTGTGCACTTTAGCTGCCCAGTGTGGTCTTCCTTACACAGTCCCTTAATTCTAACGTGCATTCAATGGACAAGCACACTCTAGATTCAAAGTTGCTTTTAGAAATAAATGCAGACATTTCTGTGTGTCTATAAGTTTATATACATAACATAGAGACATGTATATGTATAGCCATATATGTGTATACAGATATATGCATCGATATTGAAACATCTTTTGAATATTTCTATGTTAAGTGGAAATGTGGAATAGAATTGAATAAATCGATTACTATTAATTTTCAAATCTCTCTCTCTCTCTGGTTTGTGTGTGTGTGTATGTATGGGGGACGACTTGGGCTGGCAAGATGGCTCAGTGGGTAACAGGTATTTGCCTCCAACCCTGACGACATGAGTTTGAGAATCCTCAGGAACCACATGGTGGAGGAAGAGAACCAACTCCCCTGATTTATCTGGTCCTCTGAAATCAACATGTGCATCATGGCACACACATACATGCATGCACATGCACAATCAATCAATGTTCAAAATAAATCAAACGTTAAGGGTATTAGCAAGGTAGGCCAAGTTTCATATACACACTGCCCAGGAAGATAATAGAAAGGAAAGGTTGTAGTTTAGATGCAGCTGTTTCTTTTGTAATTAGAAATATCTCATTATGAAACAATTGCAATTTTGCTTTTATCTAAAAGCCAAAGCATCACATTTCTTTTCATGTTGGTGAAACGCTTGTAGACTGTATTCTATGACATTGCCTTGGTAAGAGCTGACTCAGATTTGATAAATTGAAGGCCGGGCAATGGTAGCACACGTCTTTAATCCCAGCACTCGGGAGGCAGAGCCAGGCGGATCTCTGTGAGTTCAAGGCCAGCCTGGTCTACAGAGTGAGATCCAGGACAGGCACCAAAACTACACAGAGAAACCCTGTCTCCAAAAAACAAACAAACAAACAAAAGGATTTGATAAGTTTAAGTCCAGAATAGTGGAAATGAGTCACAAAACATGAAAACTACTGCAAAAATTGCAACTCGGCGGACGCAAATGCCCATCCCGTCTCACAGGTACCCACAGCAGCAGCACCGAGGGAGAGGCAACTGTGTTCTCTCTGCCGCACCCCTAGGGCACTTCAGAAAGGCCTCCCTTACACCTCCTTAAGCTTGTAGGTCTAACTTCAGTCATCAGGAGCAAGCTCATGAGAGAAACAAGCTCAACAGGGAAACAGTCTGAGAAAGCTGCAGTGTGGGGCTTTCTGTGGATTAACAGCTGGGGCAGCTCACCAGGGATGTGCCGCTGGGAAGCAGAACTGGCAGGGAGCTTGGACACCCAGTGAAAAGCTAAGAGATGAAACCACATGGAACGTGGGTTGCTCGGGATTCTGCCTAAACACGGCAGTAGCACAGGCCATGTTAAAACCAGTGTGGGAAATTCGAACACAGACAGGCAGTTCATTACTATTAATAGCTTAGGAATGATATGATCACGATGTGGTTAAATAGGGCCGTGGGTTTTGGACAATGATTTTTAAAGCATTTGTAGGTAGACTATGACAAAGTCTGCAGCTTAATTTAAATAATATAAAAGTTACAAAGCTGCTATTGATGGACAATACAAAGTCATTCAATTTAGCGGGATGAGACCTGGGTGGGTGTTCATTACACGACTGAATTTATTTTTTGCCATGTCTGAATTTTTCCTAATAAAAACTTAAAGTAAATGAATATAAGTTAGCTAAGTTGTTTTATAGAGATGGCCCCATTTCAGCGCTTTGAAAATACTGGATAAAAATGTATTTAAATGTGCCCAAAGGCGTATTATTAGGAAATTAATCAACATAATTATTATAAAATGCAAATCTCCTCTTAATGTCCTACTTGATTTACCTCATAAATGCAACACAACAGCAGGTTCACAAATAAATTAGGGGCTTTAACTACCCTCACAATGTTCTTGTGGGGATGAGTTAAAAGTTATGTTTTAAATATTGTATGTTGGGACAGAGGAATGATTTAGAATTTTCAGCTCTGAGTTGGCTGTGATCTTACAATTAATCTTCTAATAACAATAATCCACCTAAAAATGGGGGTGTTTGGGAAGGTTGAGGTCCTCAAATGTTTCCTACCTTCCCACCATCCAGCAAGGGAAGCAAGAACAGTACTCTATTTCCACTACGAGGGAAAGTCCTCTGTGCACACACACTCACTCCCTGTTACTGGAGGCTGCTCTCTTCCCACAGGCTTCATGTTCTTCCCAATTCATCTTCTATCCTTCCTGGGTTCAGAAATCAGGACAAAGCAGCTTCTTCCTGGGATTATCTGACAGGAGGGGAAGCTATATCAGTCACAAGACCCTGCATTTGCAGGGTTAAAACCAAGGAGATGTTTTTCTCAACTTCAGAATCTTTTCCCCAACCTCTGCTGTGTTCTGATCCCTGTGTCCTTTGGTTCCACAACCACTGGGATGGATTGTTTTATGTAACTAGCTATGTGAGAACTGATTTAGTATGAGACCAAACTAATCAGAAATTAATTTTTCTCCCAAACAAATGGACAGAGGCCTTAAATATTATTTCCATTATTAAAAAATAATAACAACTAAATCAGGGATAAGAAAAACACATTGGAATAAAATGTCAGTACTTAACATTATAATAAGGTAAATGACTTTAATCCTAGCATTAAGGAAGCAGAGACAGAAAGACCTTGAGTTTTAGGTTCATCTCACCTATATAGGGAGTTTCAGGGAAGCCTGGGGTATAAGCAAGATAGGAGTCTGAAAAATCAAACTTTCCAAAAATTAAGTTACAATGAGATTTAACTCTCTCTCTCCCTTCTCTCCCTCCCCCACTCGTGATGTGTGTGTGTGTGTGTGTGTGTGTGTGTGTGTGTGTGTTATGTGCACTTGAGTACAGAAGACTTCTGCTCTATAATCCAATCCATCTTGTTCCCTTGAGACAGGGTCCCTCTTTACCTGAAGTTCCATTTTCTCAGCTAGACTGTCTGGCCAGCCAGCTCTAGGGATGTTGCTGTGGGGTTCCAAACTCAATCCTAATGATTGTGTAGAAAGTGCCTGTGTCCAAGGAGCCATTTCTCCAGTCCCAGGAACATGGAAATCTTAATCGAAGATGTGATGTTCATCTGAAACTTTAGAGGATGGGACAGTAACATATAGCTTGATTGAAACTTACATTTGGCAAAAGTATGAGATGTTCTTAAGACCCTGATCTCACGTTCACTGGAAATAACTCATTCTGATTCTTGTGGAGAGATCTGAGTATGCCAGCCAAAGCAAATCTTTGCCTCTATAAGTTGACGAGCTCATCCTGGGCTTTGCCCAGCTTTGAACAAGCAATCTAAATGTAGTGGATGGCAGGTATGGACAATAAGAATCTGAAAAGGTCCCTGTGTCGTGGCTCCCATTCCACCAGCAAATCAGTGACTGTTATTGCCCACTCCACCCACCCTCCAAAAACAGAAACATGGACACAGACATTCCCTAAGAATTCCAAGTAGAATTTTCTCCCAGAGATTCTCCATAGCAAGTTGTCATAGAATTTCCCATTTCCCAATCCCACACTGTCCTGGAGAAAAAGATGAGGAAAGAATGGAGTAATAAAATGCCTTGATTATGATTTTAGATGGCTTAGAAAATATAGTCAAGAAAAAAATGCATTTGAGTTTTATCCATAAATTTCAATATCAGTACCAGCTACTCAAAACATAGCACATAGCACCCAGTGTCAAAGTTACAAGAGTCTGCTTCAAGCCTACAGAGACAGGCTTTCTCAGTTCCTCAAACAGCTAACAAAGAGTTGAATTCTTCCACTTTTCTTCTGTGTAATGTTCGGAGGGTGAAACTCTCTCCTGATTCAGCTTCTCTGGCTTTGGGGACCACAAAAAAGTGTCAACATCTGCCATTTTGATGTCTTTTGACCCAGCTCATGAAATGTGGCAACTGGAGACTAGTGGGACAGGGATTCAGAGGGAAAGCAGTTCCTAGGGAGGGATTTACAGGCATTGCACACTGCCACCCCAAAGTTAGAACCAACCAGGAAACCATGTAGCCTTTGGCATTCAAAGAAAGAATGAGGCCAAAGCTCACAAGCAGTGAAAGAAGGATACACATCTGCTCATTCTCTGTCTGTCTGTCTGTCTGTCTCTCTCTGTCTCTGTCTCTCTGTTTCTCTCTGTCTCTCTCTCTTTTACACACACACACACATACACACACACACACACACACACACACACACACACACACACACACACACACACACACACACCTTCAATCAAAAGCCCAGAGAGCTGCAATAGAGGAAATGGAATAATGAACCAATTCACTCAGACACAACAGACAGGAAGAACCAAGCATCATTTCAATATTTTTTTCAGTTCTCTTCTTTGCATCTTTTTAAAATTTTTTATTTCATCTTTCTTTGTGAATGAATTGGAGGTCAGAGGACAATGAGAAGGATTTAGTTTTCTCCCTCCACCACATGGGTCGCAGGGATCAAACTCAGGTCTTCAGGCTTAGCAGCAAGCATCTTTTCCCATTGAGCGATCTCACTGGCCCTCTCCCTCTTGATGAAACTTTGTTTTTTTAACGTCAAAGATTTTGCTTTGGGTGTGTATGTGTAGTACATAACCTCCTAAACTTGTCCCCATATATTTCTGTGTGTTATCTTAGTGGGATATAGTGTGTGTGTGTGTGTGTGTGTGTGTGTGTGTGTGTGTGTGTGTGTGTACATGTGCGTGTGTGCATGTGTATGTTCAAGTAGTGGTTATAACAGCTTACATATCCATAAATGTTAAAGATATTTTTAAAATATACAATATTCTTTTCAAGGTACCCAGAGAGTGGTACTAGGGTGAACATGTGGTTCTTACAAGCAGAATTGGACACTAGGATTTTACTAATATTTACAATTAACCACCTGTGCAAGGTAGAAGGTAAAAATGGATATCCAAGGCTGCCCTCTAACCTCCCCAACTGTGCTGGGACTCTCAACCTACATCCACACACATCCATCCATCCATGCAGATACATGATGAACACATATGGGTACATGTTCCCATCATACACACATATACACACACACAGAGAAGTATACACGACTGAATAGTAATTGTCCCTATCAATTCCACTTGCTTAGAACTGGGGGCAATTTGTATCTCAGGATACTTGTTCATGCCTAAAGCTTATTTAGGTCCCCAAAGATGGGATGATGTGCCAGTATTTACTACACCATAAATTAAAATTTTAAATGTAAATATTCCCTTACTTATTAAAAATTATAAAACATTTATATAAAAATAGCATTAATCTCCACAAGAAAACATTTTGCAAGATGAGTGATATGATCTTCCGGCTTTTGTGACTCCCTTTAATACTGGATCAGCAAAAGCAACTGCCTTCTCATGCCCCCTGTTCAACAGATGGGCCTCTTAAAGAAGGAGAAATAACCACACATATGTGTGCCCAAGAACAAGAGGAGTAGTTTACTAGCCCTTTCTAGACAATTCTGGAAACTGTTGTGTAAAACTATACCAACCTTAGTCAGAGAAAGTTTCTAAAGTCTAATTACATAAGGATCTTGAAATTACATATGTAAAAACTTTTACTCTTTGGGGGTTCTGTTGTTATGTATTGAAACAATCTTATGCAGGCCAGGCTAGCCTTGAACTCTACATGCGGTCAACAATGACTTGAACACAATCTTTGGGTCTCCTCCTCCTGATGTGCTAGGATTGTAGTTATGTCCCACCACACCCTGTATATTTTTACTCTTTATACTAGAATTTATTAATCTTTCACTGTGAATCATAAAATATTATCTTTATTATATTTTCTCCTCCTTCAAATGTTCACATTTTTGTAACCTAGTATTAAAGATTAACTTATATTAATGTTACCTCTGAGACCACATCAGAAAATCATTAAGACAGAGAAATCTCAAGCTCACAGAGGTAGATAAGGGTTTTCAAAAAATTCAAATTTTTATTTCAGAGTTTAGATTTTCCTATTTTTGATCTTGTGCATTCTAGCAAATGTCTCTTTTTTAAATTTTTATTTTATTTTATAATTTAAATTAATTTTGCATATCAGCCATGGATTCCCCTTGTCTCCCCGCTCCCATACCCTTCCCTCTGCCTTCCCCCCAGCCCATCCCCCATTCCCATCTCCTCCAGGGCAAAGACTCCCCTGGGGATTCAGCTCAACCTGGTAGATTCAGTCTAGGCAGGTCCAGTCCCCTCCTCCCAGGCTGAGCAAAGCATCCCTGCATAGGCCCCAGGCTTCAAAGAGCCAGCTCATGCACTAAGGACAGGTCCGGGGTCCCACTGCCTGGGTGTCTCCCAAACAGTTCAAGCTAATCAACTGTCTCACTTACCCAGAAGGCCTGATCCAGTTGGGGGCTCCTCAGCTATTGGTTCATAGTTCATGTGTTTCCATTAGTTTGGCTATTTGTCCCTGTGCTTTTTCCAATCTTGGTCTCAACAATTCTCGCTCATATAATCCCTCCTCTTTCTCGCAAATGTCTCTTTTAAGGACACATTTCAACAATCACAGTATGTGTCTCCTCAAGTAATAATGATATCCCATTATTATTTAAAAATGGGTAATTCACTCCATAACCCATACCTGTCTCACTCTCATGTAGAGCAGGAACACTTTACATGAACCTCCCACTGTCTCAGCAAATGTTCAAAGCATAAGTGCTGTGGATATCGCTCTGTATAAATAAAATGCTGTTTGGCCAGTAGCTAGGCAGGAAGTATAGGCGGGACAAGAGAGAAGAGAATTCTGGGAGGTGGAAGGCTGGGGCAGAGAGACACTGCCAGCTGCTGCAATGACAAGAAAGATGTAAGGTACTGGTAAACCACAAGCCACGTGGCGAAATATAGATTTATAGAAATGGGCTAAATATAAGAGTAAGAGCTAGACAATGGTAGGCCTGAGCTAATGGCCAAACAGTTTAAATAATATAAATGTCTGTGTGTTTATTTTATAAGTGGGTTGTTGGACCAACAGGGCTTGGTGGGGGCTGGAGAGAAGGTCTCCAACTACACGTAAGTACTCAGGAATGGAGTTAAGGGGCCTGAGAGACAAGCACAGCAGCTAAGAGCCTTGCTGCCACAGAAGACCAGAATTCAGTTCCCAGAACTCATGATAAGCAGCTCACAACCACCTATAATCCCAACTTCTGGGGTTCTGATTGCTTTTTCTAGTCTTCATTAGCATCTGAAGACATGTGTGCAAGTTCACACAGGTAACATAAGTAAAAAAGATCAAGTTGATACAAATAATAAATTGCATTGTTTTGTTGAAGACATTCTTTTACAAAACAGCTTTTTAAAATCTTCTTAGGTACTGTTCGCAGTGCACACTGCCATGGCTCCTCTTGGTTTTAGTGATAATCCCTTGACTAATGTTAAGATGCTATAATATTTAGCCACTGTGGCTTTTGTATCATCACTGCCCACCATGAAAAGTCACCTAATACCACAGCATCACTACAAGAATAGTTTTTACTCATGTATCCTTTGGTGTGCCTTGAGCTCCAGGAGTTGCTGATGGATGGCCTCGGTCCAAACTCCTCTCTTAAAAAAAAAAAAAATCAAAGTCCATTGCTGAGGAGTTCTTTCCTATAAACATTCCCTGAATGAATGGAGGAGACATGAGTATGGGGTACTTTCACACTCTGAGAGAATGCGCCCATCAAAGATGCTAGACTGGATGACATTTTCCTTTCTAGGACTCAGAGATGTTCAAAATGGATTCATGAAATGGTAGTGACGTATTATAATGGAAAATAGGTGGATCTTTGGAAATGGGATTGCTAAAGAAATAACATTTTCTTAAGTATCTCTGCAGGTGTCTGAGACATACTGTGGCATACTTCATACAATGTGCCCTGGATACAGGATAGCTTAGGAGTGGTGCTCTAACATTGGTCACTCACGGTGTTAGTGAATGTGGAAAGATAATCCAGAGTCCTCTCAAATTTCTAGGCAGCTTTACCCCAAATGAAGGGTTTAACTGGGGTGGAAAATTAGCTTTTCATTGGTGGAACACACTCGAGATTGGCATACCAACACCTCTGCCATTGCCAGACTGAGTGAATGCTCTGAACAGAAAGGCAATGTGCAGCCTTGAGAAAGAGTGCTACGCATTGTGAGACTATGCTCAGGTTCCTCATGCTGCCGTCTGTCCCTGCTCACCTGAATGCATGCCATCTGTCCCTGCTTACCTAAACTACGAGGGTAGAAATTTCCACCTCTGCCTTTGCTCAAGGTTGGCAAAGAGCTCAGAAAACAGAGACAGCCGATACATGACTGGGTTTTGAACAACAACAACAACAAAAGATGCTTACTATTTTAAAAAATGATTTATTACCCACTCGCTCACAGGGTTTGAATTTGTGGGGATTCAGTTTGAAGCTTCTCTTTGGAAAGCATACTGCCTAATAACAAGGTGATCAAGAGCAAAACCCCAAATCCTCATTATCTCAAATTATAAAAAGCTTCTGCTGTTTGAAAAATAAACTATCAAAACGAACAGTTGGAGAACAAAATTATTTCATCACAAAAACTAGGAAATTGAAAATAAAGAAAATAAACAGAAGCAAAGAAAACAAGTCACAGAAAACATTTGAACTAACGGAACAGCTAGTCAACCAGATACTTTCTATTGTGAGTGTGAAGTACATGTACAACAAAGGATAATTCACCTAATGATACATCTGCCTCCTAGGAAGTCATCTCCAAGCCCTTGAAACTGGTTGCCTCTTGAGAGTCTTTGGTTGTGGATACAGCTCAGTGGTAGAGTGCTTACTTGTCATGCACAAGACCCTTGGACAAATCCCTAGACCCACAAAAACATAGAATAAAGTTTCTCTGAGGCCATGTGAAAATGTTTTTGTCATCTCATCCTTTAGAAGAACTGGAGACTGAAGTCATCTTAACAGAGGGAGATTTGTGGCTGGCTTGGACTCTGTCCCATAGCACTTCTCCTTGTCTGCCTTTAATCTGTGTCTTTATATTTTAATACGCCACAGCCAGGCGTATGAAACAGACTTCAGTATATTCTGAATCCATCTGAACCTAGGGATGGTGTTGGAGGGCTGTGAACTTGCAGCTAGTCTCAGATGTGTGAATGGCCTTGGGAACCCTCAATTTTGCAGTTTATGTTCATGGTGAGAGTCATCGTACCCCAAATCTCTCCCTTAGCATTGCGGTACCCAGAATGAAAGACCTTAGAGAGAGGGAAGAGGGACACTAATCCAATCACATTTTTCTTTTGCATCTGGCCTCTGACAGAACTGTCCAGAGACAGACGGGATTGAAAGCAGACAAAACAAATTTACTACTGACACCTCAAGGAAACCCACTGGGTGCCATCAATGCCATGTTCAGTTCGGAAGCCTAGCTTTCCCTTACATTCTGTGAACTGGAATTACTCACTGGAGCAAAAATAAAAAGGGTAAAGCTGCCAGGTTACAAGACAAGGGGGTGGGGGTCCTGTGTAGGGCTCGGTGCCCTTTCTCTCTCTGGGAAGTTGGCAGCTCACAGCTAAGTTCAGAACACAATGGGGGACAGGGGTGCTGGTTGTGAGGAGGCTGTTGTGAGGGAGGGGGCGTTGGCTTTCAGCCAGTAGTGACTGGGCAGCTGCCTTTGCCACTTTGCCTCAGATAGCCAAGCCCCCATCACACTTCTGCTGAAGACAAACAAAACGACAAGTCAGAAAGGAAATCCAGAGCTCGAAGGCTTCGGTGTGGGCACCCATTTCAAAGTGAGACGTGTGGGGGAAACCGGCCTGTCTAGCATCTGAGAGGTGAAAAGCTGTAAGAATCCCAAGGTCCAAAGCACCAATTTATTCCGCCTTCAGGACATCCCTTTCCTCTCAGCATTGGGCAGGCCAGCTCATGAACTGCAGTTAGGTGGGTCTCTGTGACCTGACTTCTTGTAAACTGAGAAGGCAGCCATGTGCACAGCTGTGCTTGCCTCGGGTTCCAGGAACAGCTCCCGCGAAGCTGCTCTACTTGTACCAGGGGAAACAAAAGGCACCCAGGCAAGCTCTGATTCTCTTCATTTCAGAACCAATGCCCTTTTCACAAGGTCCAGTGGCCTGGCACACTGAGCACCTAAGAGCTCTCTGTTCTAAATCCAAGTAGGACTCAGAAGGGATCATCTCTGCTTGCTCTCTGCTGGGATTTGGGGAGAAGCAGAGAGGCTCTGGTGTTCCCACTTGGTTCCTACATCTATTTTAGCCTTGACGTTTCCACCTCTGTCCGCTCATTTAATATACACACCTTTTCTAAGTCATTGGGAAGCCTTTCTTGGAAAATTATTTTGCTAAGTCCCAAATTTATAACTCAGCAACAGTGGCATTTTGTTTCATTAAAGAACAAGGCTCTGTAATTTAGGGATCTGAACATGCTCCCTCAGCCATGTGGTTCCTTGCAATTTGACAAGCGTGTGCAGGTGTGGATGTGTCCATATGTGTGTGTTTCTGAGTGATTTTTCACACATTGAGGAGGCAGGCAAATAAGGGGACACCTGGGCTCTGGTGGGACTCATCACATCACAAGAATCTGTCAAATGCCCCTGGATTTTCAGTAGCTTCACTTACCTTACCTTCATCTTACCAAGCATGTTTCTAGAAAATATATCTTCTGTTACATAGATAAACATTCTCTCAGTTTCTTTAATTTGTTCCTTTCTCCCCATCTTCCTTCCTCCCCCCTCCCCCTTTTCCCTCCTGCCCCCTCCCTCTTCTATTATGACATGTACCCTTCCAAAAATCTGCAGAGTAAACAAGACACATGTGTTCTTTCTAAATCCCAGTTGGGGTTCTTATTATCTTGGGAATCCAAAATATAATCAGAGAGAGTCTAAGAAGCTGAGAGACTGATACCCATCCATCCATCCACCCATCCATCCATCCATCCATCCATATATTCACTCTTTAAAAAAAAATGGAGTCAATGATGAAATGGAGTAGTAGTCACTCTTAAGAAAACTTAGCATTTAATGGTTAAAGAGAAATACAATCAGGTGCTAAGAAGCAGTGCAAGTGTAATGTTATATCCTGATTGGGCAGGTGCACAGGACTTGGGAAATACACCAGAGGATATATATATATATATATATATATATATATATATATATATATATATATATATATATATATATGAAGTGGCAGAGGAAACTGTATCTCAAGTGGTACCTAAGAACTGAGTAGGAGTTACAGGAAGAGGTTTGAGAAACTAGTCTAAACTATAGGTATGTGGGGTAATGGAACAGAAATCACAGACATACTGAAGACTGCAGAGGAGGGTAAGAAAAGGAGGGTCATCACTGAGGAGTTCTGGTGTTCTTGTACACTCACCTGGATAAAGACCTGGGCATATATCCAAATAGCAGTGGCCTTTCACTGAGGGATGCACACAGATTTAAAACCCTTAAAGACTCACCAAGCATGTTAGCATCCAACTTAACCCCTTTAACTGGGCTCACATGGTACTAGAAAGCACAGCACCAGCAATCAGAGGCCTAATCAAGAGAAGCCCGAAGTTCATAAATGGGAACTCCAGTTTGGAACACAGCATGGAATGGTCATGGGAAACACAACCCCCAGTTCAAAGCATGACTGATGGGCTAAATTGATAAGAAGCCTTAGATCTCTTGATAAATGTTCTTTTACTCTCTGTCATGAGTCTTAAATCTGACACGATGCTTAATCTACAATGTAGAAGCTTCAGGTTCAATAAATAAAGCAGTACAAAGTACTACTACTCCATTTCACCATTGACACCATTTTTTTTAAAAGAATGAATATATGGATGGATGGATGGATGGATGGATGGATGGATGGATGGAATTTGGTAAGCAATAAATGATTCATTCACAGAACAGGCCATCCTCGGAAAGAAAGCATTCATCTTCACTCAATAATTCAATATGTCTATGGTGAAATATTAGACCACAGAACACTTAACAAGCTTAATACACATATGTATGTATCAGGTGACTATAATATCAAATGTCTAGTGCAATAAAGCTAACCAGGAAAGGCTAATGGCCCAACTGCCCTGGCTTTCCCAGATAAGAATACCTTAGAATACAATAGGAATGTCAGATTAAGCCTAATAAACCATATTATGCTTTATTTTACCAGTCCACTGATCAAACTGTTTATTATAGAACATATAAAGCTTACAGTAGAGAATTAAAGAAGACTTAGGTATTTCAATGCTTATTTAAAGAGACTATAATCTGACTTAAATTATCTAAATGTGCAAAATAGGAAAATCAGTGTCCATGGAAAGTTCATGCCCTGGGTACAGTGGGAATAAATAGCTAGTAGGCTCTGCAGAGGCCTGGCTGGACTAGAGCTTGAAAGACAAGAAGTTTCAAGATTCAATGATGATAGTTGGGTAGAACGTGAGGGGGCTGCTGATAAAATGGTGTCTTTATTTATTAATAAAAGGAAATCAATTGTGTGTTTTGGTTCCAATTCACACATGCCAATAGTAGCACTGTTGTCGCTTGGACCTTCAACTGTTCCTCAGTTTCCCAGCTGTCACGACCAGACTCAGTAATCTGACAGTTATTATTTGACATTCTATCTACCCATCTATTCCAGCACATTATCAAGTCAAAAGGAAGGTAAGGGCTTCCACTCCTCCTCTGAGCACTGACACATGCCAGGTAACGACATTTTCTGACAGTTTCCAGTTCTAATGACTTTTGTGGAGCCATCTCGTGGGACTATTTAATGCCTTGGAAACTTTTAGAAGATAAAGTAGTTTATGGATAGTCTGAAATTTCCTTGTGTATCCTCATGAGACCATCCCTCTCATAAATAAATGAACATAGGGACATGTTCTGAATCATACAGCCTCTCCAAGGGCATCTGTGACACACACATTATCTTCAGTGAGACCCTTAGTGTATTCTCTCTTTGCACATCTGTCCAAAATCCACCCTTATGTCTCATAATTACTACTCTTGAGCTCAACATCAAGTACATGCTTTATTGACAGGTCTTCATCAATCATACCCCCTCATTCACTACCTAGGCCATGCTAGACAGTGTCTAGTTCTCATATTCCAGTCATACGAGGATTAAGCCTCCAGCTGTTATTGATTCTGACTTGAAACTCAAGAAGCAGAAGCCCAGTTTCTCGAATAACTTTTTACCTGCTCATGGATATTTCCTGAGCAAGACCTCATCCCTAACATGTAGATAAAGATGTAAGTATTTTAATCTATTGTGTGTCAACCTTCAATGTTTATTATTTTACAATGTTATTTATTTTAAGACAAATTCACAAAAAGTAGCAACCAGGCATTTTACAAGAAGACTCTGTAGTTAAGGAAAGCATGTCTTTATTTCAGAAAGCCATCAGTCGATCTTCTAAAAGAGTACATTTTGAATCATTAAGAACTCCAGGAGAAGAAAATTTATAATACTATTTTGAGGATAGAGTAGAAGGAAGATAAAATTTAATGAACCTTCATTTTATGTAAATACAACAGAATGTTGGATTTATAGGACTGATAACATCAGGGAACTCATTTAGTTTTATATAACCCAAGGTCCCAAACTTAAGGAATTAATCTGTTAAAGTTATTACCCTGTTAGATCAAGGGCCAGTAACTTTGTAAAATATGTACACCAGGGCACCAACCCTGGGTGGCAAAGAGCAGATGGAAGTTTTGGCTGATGTAATATTGAAAGGAGTGTTTTCTCAACCAATGCAATAGTGTGGGCACTGTCCTAGTACTTACAAGCAGGAAACAGCACATGGTGCTTAGTCTTAACACAATCATAGCTTGGCAGAAGCTGTCTTTAGGAGCTGGTCCCATGAAAGAGGATGGTCCAAGAAATTCTGGGTATCATCTTCTGGGGACACAGAGGCAGAGCTGAAATAACTTGTGAAGAACCCAAGGGAAGGGGGTAACTTTGCACCAGACAGTGGAAATGAGAGAATTGAGAAAATCTAATAAACAGAGATATGAAAACAGAAGATGAGGCTAAAACGTGGAAGTGGTTCAAAGATCAAACTGACACATTGTCCAAAGAGAACTGCACAGTAGGAATGATACTGGGCATAATCCAGGGGCCACACATCTTTCACTAGTTTTAGAGTGAAACAAGCCTTTCCATCCTCTAATCTCTGGCCAGGCCTCCCTATTGGCTGAACCATGTCACAAGCCAGAGAATATAGAAGCTTGTTTGTCCAGAAGTGGGTAGAGAATCGTGGTGAGTAAGGGCAGCAAATCCAGTGGGAACTATGGCCCTTTAAGTATCAGACTACCCAGGGGAAGACTATTTCTCTTGGCCTCAGCATTCCCTAGTTGCCTGAAGCTCTTAGTGTAGAGTTCGGGTCCCCTGGGCTTTTCCCAGTCTAAGTTACCCTTGGTCAGCTCAGGTTGAGGCAGTCATGTTTGGAAGACTATGGGTGTGGGTCACTACTAGGAGACACAGACTCATACTAAACTCCCTTGTCCTTCTGGCTTTTCAGAATCAATCTTGGGGCTAGAGAGATGGCTCAGTGGTTAAGAGCACAGGCTGCTCTTCCTAGGGCACTGAGGTTCAACTCCCAGCACCCACACGGCAGCACACAACGGCCTGTAACTCCAGTTTCAGGGGATCTGACACTTTCACACAGACATGCGTGCAGGCCAAACATGAATGCACATGAAATAAAAATAAATACATTATTTTTAAAAGTAAAAGAAAACCAGTTAGGCTGCCTACAGACTTTCTCGTCTTTCTCTCAGTTCCCTCAAACCCGACCCCCAGTCTTATTTCTGGCACTGGAACAGAACACCAGCTGCAGCCTCCCTTCCCCCATGCTCGCATCTGTGGATCCACAAACCATCCCCTCCTAACATCCCCCGTTCATCACTGTATCCCAACCTCTAACTCCAGCAGGCAACCTTGCTCAACAACAGATCATACCTGCACAAACTAAGTAAGCTGCCATCAGACCTTCTCCTCTCTCTTTCTTCACCCAGATCCAATCCCCCAGTCTCCTCCCCAGCTCTGCGCAGGGCAACCTTGGCGGCCTTCCCTGACTCCCTGCGCCCATTTCCTGTGGACCCCACAGATCTCCCCCTTCTAGATCTTCCAGCCTCCCTTTCTTGATTTGTCTCAGAACCCAACTCCAGCAGGAACCCCTGCTAACCCAAGGGCTGCCTCTCCCAGGCCAGCAAGTAGGACCCACAGCTCTCCTACAGCTCCTGAGATCACCCCCCAGTTTCAAGCTCATCTCTACAGAAGAAATCTTGCTGTGGTCTCCTTTTCCTGCCTGACCCCATACCCAATAGATCACAACAACCTTCTCCTCCAACCTTCCCTCCCCCAACTCATCTTACTATCTCTGCCTCCAATGCAAGCAGCCATTCCATGTGAACATACCAGCTGAACAATCCAGGAAAATAGACAACACACAGCAATCACACTCTTCAAAAATCTAAAGAGAAAACAGAAACCAAGTAATAAAACATCCATCCAACAAAGACAAATCCAGAAATCAGCACCTAGACTTATAATCAATCATCCCAAACCCAGTTGCCTATACACCAGCATGAAAACAAAATCACTTAACAGTAACAGGGAAGGGTATATGGGAATATTTGTAGCGAGGATAGAGAGGGAAAATGATGTAATTATATTATAATTTCAGGAAATAATTTAAAAGTAGTACAAAAAAAGCATCATAACTACCACTAGGAAAATCTACACCAGGATACCAAGGAAAATCAGCCCCCTGTATACTAGTCTAGTGAAGAAATCTGGTGCCTTCAAAGATTTCATTCCATGTTGCATTTAGTTAGTCCAATGTGCTCCTCCAAATGGTCAATAAAATTTCTTCTGACCTCAGGACCAGAAACTGAAAAGGGTTGAGTGGAATTTTCTGGCTACTTCCCACTTCTAAGGACATTAGTCTCATGTGTTGATAAGACTACTGAATATTTGATGAGTTCCCAATACATGTTAAAAGATAAATCTATGTCTTGAAAGATGTTGTGTAGTCATAAAAGATTATTTGACAACCTGGATTAAAAAAAGAAGTATCATTAATTCCTCAATGAAATGGTTCAAACTCTAAGGAAATTGCATGCATAGGAGGAATAACATATTCACAGAAAGAAAAAATAATTCCCATACACCTATTAGTATCATCCTATCAATTACTGAGTGATACTTTTGTGGTAACAGTGCCTTAAAAAGGCTCTAGCATGGGTTATAAAGCTCACAAACAGTCTCTGCCTTCACCATCACAGGTTACACATGTTTGAGCCTGCAGCTGAATGTATATAGATTAGGAAAACAAAAAGATATCTACTGAAGTGGAGCAATTAAGAAACAGTACCCCTCATGGGGAAAAAGCAGTCAGAGAACTTGATGCCTGGGATGCCAGCTTTGGTCATGAGCAAAGAAGGAACTTCAGCAATTATTAATGCCCCTGGCTGGGCTCTGTGTATAAAACACAGTCTACATAATCACAAAACATTTACAACTATTTATCCAATAAATACCTATTTTGCACTTCTTCTCCATGATGAACAAACAATTGCTTTTGCAGCATTTTTATTCTCCAATTTATATTAGATATCCCTCCACTATGACTGTCATGTAGTGGGCCACTGTAATGTTGGTTATCAGGGATCAACTGAGAAAAGCATGCTGGAGGCAAGAAGTCCTACTATGTAGATTTTTAGGATATCAAGCGGAGTAGAAGACTTGGCCATTTTCAGTGGCATTCACATCTGTCTGCATTGAGACAAGACATTGCTGGGCCTCAGCCTCTACATTTGTATAATGCCCTTTCATTAAATTAACAAAGTTCACCTTTAGGTCTAACTTTTTTTTAGTGTACTTGTGAGTTAAAATAGAAACTGTCTCTTACATAGAAGTTGTCAGACCTTCTATTCTGAGTATTCTCTTAGGATGTCTATACAGAATTGTCATTACTTTTTAAAGCTCTGTCCCCAGTCTCCAAAATTGTGCGTCCCAATGTCATTTTCTCTATTTTCCTATAGCTGAACTTCTCCTTTTGTGGTTTCCACAATCCCCCGGATAGAAGAGTTTTCCCTCTTGCCCTCTAAGCCACCTGCTAATTGGCATGTGATGGAGCATCCCACCTGTACAATACCTCTCTCCTGCTAATAAGTGACACAAATTAAAGTGATCACACTTACCGTATATTCCACTTGAGATTCAATAAGGGAATGCTTTATTCTGTGTAAGTATCTTCCAGCTGTAGGAAGAAAATGTTAATCAGACATTAAAGATGCCAAGAAAAATAAATTCAATGTGTAAATAGCTACTTTGAGTAATTAGGTATTTACTATTTATTAGAGGCTAAATAAGATCTCCCAGTTTACCACACAACACTGGAGAAGTACTTTGAGGGGCACACAACAAGGTAGCATTGACATATCCCTGATGAAGCATCTAGAAGTTTAATCAAGTTCTTGTAGCAGTAAAAAAGCTCAATAGACTTGTCTGGATGAGATCAAATTGAGAGGATGGGGCAGTTCCTTCCTGGCTGGTAGAGTGAGGTTATGGGATACATGAAGACAGTTTGTCAACATTTCTCTGATGAGGGAAGGTGTCTGACAACAAGTTAGAAGGAAAGAGATATGGTTGGTTCATGGTTTCAGAGATTTCACTCCTTGGTCATTTGTGTTGAGACAGAACATCATCCTGGGAAATGCAGTGGGCAAAGCTTGACACTCCATGGAGCACGGGAGGCAGAACCTGAGAGGAAGGGACTAGTGACAAGATCACTCACTTGATCCAGTAGTCTCTACCAGTTCCCAATAAATCTTCATCAAATTATAAAGTCATTCATGGATTAACCCATTGATGAGGTCAAAGCCCACACGACTCAGTCACTTCTCAAAAACCTTACCTCTAGATACTGCCTTGAGATGGTGACATTTGAGCACTGACATTGTCACCCTCACTAAAATCTTCTGGGAGTTTGATGAAGCATACCTGTTGGTATCTTTATGAGGATTTCCAGAGATTGGGGGGAAGATCTACCCTGAATGTAGTTGGCATCATCCTGAAACCTGGGGCTTAGAAGCCCATACCTGTGCCATTCATTCTCTCTCTCTCTCTCTCTCTCTCTCTCTCTCTCTCTCTCTCTCTCTCCTGTTCTTCTGACACAAAGAATATGCAACAACGGTGCCATCTTGCAACTTGAGGTTGAACCTGCTAGAACCCTTTCAGTCTCTACAACTAGGAAAAAAAATGTCTGTTCCTCAAAACCACCCTGTCTTGAATATTTTGTCGCAGTAACACAAATGAACAAAAATGCTACAGTTTATGGACTATTGTTGAAGCTCAGCCAGCCACTCTAAGCTCAGCACCACCTGGTACTGGATGTCTTTCTCTTTCTTTGTTATCTTCTCAGTACATGTGGAATGTGGAATGATGGCATGAACAAGGACCAAAGGCCCACAGTGGTCAAGCAGTCGGAATAGCAGCCAGCCCTGTCATGTGACTTCCATTTCCTCAGAATTTCATTGAAAAGAATAAGTAGACTAAAGTAGATAAAGTTTGAAATATGGAAATGGGTTTTGTGGTTATAAAATCAGGCAGTTTTTAATCTGTTGAAACTTTCAATACATTTTCTTTGTTATGTATACTTAGTGTTTTAACTATGATATGCCATGGGGATTTTCTTTTCTGGTGTTATCTATTTGGTGTGTTGGGTGCTTTTTTAATATGTATGGGTGTATCTTGCCTTAGTTTGGGGAAATTTCCTTCTGTGATCCTGTTAAAGTTTTGGTCTATGCCATTGACTTGGATTTCTTTTCCCGCAGTTATGCATATAATTCAAAGGTTTGGTTTTTCATGGTACCTCACATATCCTGTATGTTCCTTTCCTGTATTTTAATTTTTTTCATGTTGGTTATTTATTTGGTCTGGGTCCTCTTTATCTTAGAGAATCAATATTCTACCTTCTGCCTTGTTCATTCTACTTGTAAAGCTATTCTTTATTTAGAAATACTTGGGTTATTGGGTTTTTTAATTCCATTTTCATTTCAATTTGAGTCTTCTTCAACATTTCTGTCTCTTATTGAATCCCTTTTTCAAATCCTGGGTTATCTTTGGGATTTCCATCAGTCTAATGTTTGTGTTTTCTTAGGCTTATACTGAGGTGTTTTACTTTGTTTTCATTTTTCTTATTTTAAACCATAACTGTGCAAACTGAGAAATTTCTCTGTGAAACTTCTATTCATGTATATAGTAGACTTGGATCATCTTCATCTGCTCTGTTACATTTCAGTAGACCCTTGAATGTGCCTATGAGTTCCCTACATGTACACGTTTTATTCAGGTCCCACCTACACATCTATACGACTAGTTAGGCTCACCATATCTCTGGAATTGGCACGTTAGAGACAACAATCCTTATGTCTGTGCATATTTCAGAATAAAATTTCATTCTTCATGGTTGTGGGCCTTTGCCTTTGAACACACTTGCATGCTTACTGCTGTCAGTTCATGTATGTAGAATTATCCTGGGATTTTCATCTCACTAGATGTGGCAGCCGTAGAGCAAGCATATGTCCTTTTGCTGCTAAGAACACCATGTCCCCTGCCATACATTCTCACCAAGCATGTGGAAGTGCCTTCAAAGCATTCTAAAATGAGTTATGACTTTGACCCTGATCAGGATGGCTAGGCAGATGTTAGAATGGAGTTCAAGGTGAGCAAAGAGCAAGATTTGAAAGTCTTTGATGAAAAAGACAAGCAGTCCAGTACTGTGGGATGCCTTTCTGTGTGCTGTGAATAGGTGTTGCTCCCATTGGCTAATAAATAAAGCTGCATTGGCCTATGGCAGGGCAGGATGGAGCCAGGCAGGAAATCCAAAAGAGATAGTGAAAGAAGGGTGGGGTCAAGGAGACGCAGCCCACCACAAAAAGGGGCAACAAGATGCCAGCAGACTGGTAATGCCACAGACATGTGGCAACATATAGATTAAGAGGAATGTGTTAACTTAAGATGAAAGAGCTAGCTAGCAAGAAGCTAAAGCCATAGGAAGCCATAGGCCATACAGTTTGTAACTAATATAAGCCTCTGAGTAATTATTTTATAAGTAGCTATGGGATTGCAGGTGGAAGAGATTCATCCAGACTGTGGGACAAGGCAGGACCAGAGAAATTTCTGTCTATAGTCCAGTCATTGTGAAGAGGTCTGGACCCATTTCTGCTCAGTGAATGCATCAGCAAGCATCATGTCAGCAAGAGGAACTCTGTAACTGAACATTCACACAGATATAAAAAGGAGATGTCTCAGCCTAAACAACCATGCAGCAAAGATGAGCTGTGGTCTCCCTCTACCTAAAACTCCATTCAGACCCTCAGTGGGTTGGAAAGTCACTTTTATTTCAGATAGGTGGTCCACTATTCTGAGTTCATTGTTTCTAATATTCCAGTTCAAGACATACCCCAGAACAAGTTTTATTCTAGGCCTCCCATAGCCCACATAAGAAACTAACCACAAATTCTACTTTTTCCTGGTGGTTTTTGTTTTTCAGTATCTTTAGGAAGTGCTTTCTATAATTTGTATGCTTTAAAAACAATTTTTTAAGTTGAAATAGGAAACTAGTTCATGTATTCTTCCCACTATTACTTTTGTTCACATCAGCATTAGGATGCTCATTCATAATTGTACACTAAAATGAATAATAAATCTTAATGCATATCCTATTTGTTCCTGCACCTAAGTGTCTCTGGCTTTCATGACCACTGAACTATCCAGTAACTTCCTGAATTATTGAAATCTAAGAGGAAGAGCAGATATTCATCTCTACATGGAATTGACTGGTCATTACCAAACACGAATGCCCTCTGTTTGCATAAATAATTGTGTGGGAGTGGGAGAGAGAATGGTGGGGGGGAATTTTGAGCACATGCATGTATGTGTATATGAGAGTGTGGGTACATGACATCTCAGAACCAGGTGGTGAGGAACCCCCTGAACTCTATATAAATCTCTTAAGAACATTTTTGTAGGGGTGTCTAGAGAGGGCTTGGTGTTTAAGAGCACTCATTGCTCTTGCAGAACAGCTGGGTTCTGTTCCCAACACCCACCTGGCAGATCACAATATTTTGTAAGGCCTGTTACAAAGAATCCAGTGCCCTCTTTGGACCTTCACAGGCTCCTTCCTGCATACATGTTGTGCACATAAAACACTCAGTCATACACAGTTATACATAAAAATTTTAAATCTTTTTTTGAAAAGCCAGGTATGGTGTCATTAGATTGTCATCTTAGTTATGGTGACCTGGAAGGTGGAGATTTCTGTGCTTGAAGCTGTTCTCTGAGTATGTGCACTGTGAAGGTGTGCTCCTACACCCTCACCCATACAATGGTGGAAGTATGTGCACTGAGAAGGTGTGTTCCCACAACCTCACCCACACAATGGTGGAAGGCACTATCTTGGTGATTCATTCCTGGGTCAAGATCAAACTGGAGAGTGTAGTTGCCTGTTTGTGAGTCACTTTAGGGTGAAGAATCTTATACCCCATGATCTCCCCAAACACACAAAGAACTGCCTTCATCAGGAACCATCTCAATGTCTGATGCATGAAATGTGTCACAGTTTTATGTGACTAATCATTTAGCTAATATGGAATTCATTCTTGTATGTCTTTGTTTTCTTGGGAAAAAAAACCAAATTAACAAAGTTACTTATTTTTTCTCCTTTAAAGGATGCATTTGCTATGTGATTCTGGAACTGAGAGCACATGATGCAAAGAGATCTTTTTCCATTTTTCAGCCTCATTCTGCCTTCATGCTTCTTGCCTGGGCCCACTCTGATCCCATCACTGTTTTAGAAACCTCAGGACTGGAGTGCTGGGTCAGCTGGTTAAGACACCCACCACCAAACCTGAGGACATGAATTCAGTCTCTGAAACCCACATGGTGGAATGGTGGAAAGAGAGAATCAACTCCAGCACTCTGATCTCCACAAATCTCTTAGGCTCTTAGGGCCACATCTGACTCCCTAATCAATCTCTCTCTCTCTCTCTCTCTCTCTCTCTCTCTCTCTCTCTCTCTCTCTCTCTCTCTCTCACACACACACACACACACACACACACACACACACACAGAGAGAGACCCCAAATAAATAAATAAATAAACAAACAAATAAATAAATAGTTTTTTTTAAGAACCAGCAGAGTTAACAAACAGCTTCCAGGATAGGAGAAAATCTCCACCAATTACACTTCAGACAAGGGACTAATATCCAGAATTTATGAAGAATTACGAAAATTAAATATCAAAAAAGTAAAACTGCCAGTAAAAAATGGGCTGAATATACACTTTTTAAAAAGAACTTAAGATGGCTAATAACTGTTTTAAAAGTGTTCAATAATCTAAGAAACCAGAGCCATACAAATTGAGCTTGCTCTGAGACACCAACTCATCCCAGTCAGAATGGCAATCAACCAATCTGTAAAGAAATGCTGGAGAGGATGTAAAGAGAACACTGTTGTTGGGGTGCAAATTGATACATCATCCATTGTGGCTATAAGTAAGGAGAGTTCTTAAAGAATTAAAGACAGAACAACCATATGACCCAGCTTATCTCACTCTTGGACATATACCCAGAAAACTCCACACCCTACCACAGAGATATTTGTATCCTTAGGTTTATTGCTTTATTCACTGTAGCAAAGATTGGAATCAACCTAATTATCAACCAACATATGAATGGATAATTACAATTTGATATATGCAATGGAATACTATTCAGCTCTAACAAAAATGAAATTTAAAATCCTGTAGGAAATGGATGGACTTAGCATGTATAGATTAAGTAAGGTCACAAAATCTCAGAAAGAAAAATACCACATGTTATCACTCATATTTGGATCTGGACAATAATGTGAGTATATATGTAAACAAATGTACATGTGGGCACAGTCTAACAAGAAGAAAAGAGAACAAGAAAGGCTAGATACAAAGGGATAAGGAAGGACTGAATGCAGGTGATGGACATGAGTTATGAAAGAGGTTAAGAAGCTAAGTGTTCTTCTAGTTCTAATTCCATCATGGATTTTTTCCGATTGTTAATAAGTACATAAAATATATTTGATACTGAAAGAATAAAATTAATGTGAAGCTCCACAGCTTTCATTCTGAATACCTATTCTAACTGTATAAAAGTTCATGGAGTTATATAGGTTTTGAGTCTGTTGGATCCATCCATTCAACCTTCTACCTAACCATCAACTCCATTCCCCTATCCATCCCATTCATCCGTCACATGCATAAGGGACAAAGTAAAAGTGTGCCGGTTGCAAGAAAGGCCATCTTTAGTTCTTTTGTTTTTCTTCTTCTTGAATTATCTATTCAGCTCATTAGTCCATTTGTTGACTAGCAGTTCTAGAATTCTTTGTAAATTCTGGATATTTTTTGTCTGGAGTGTAGCTGGTAAAATTTCTCTCCCATTCTGTAGACTGTCTATTAACTCTGCTGAGTATTAAATTAAATAAAAATACATCCTCTTAGATCATAGAATTGCACTGAGCCTCACTTCCCCAAGTGGAATAAGGGAAGTGGTTACAGGTAGACAGAGCAAATATTGGGCCTGGACCTTAGAACTCTAAAGCACCACTGAGTCATGTGCACAGCTTCTGCTGCAGACCTTCAGCTGCAGGACAAAAGGGGGTGATCACATCAGCATTTGCCACAGATCAGCTACAAGTGGAGAGTTTAGGCCCACAAAGTTCTTAGATGCTCATTACTGTTAGCTGCTATTTTTTATTTTTATTTTTTATAAAAATGCTATAATCTACTTAAGATTTAGAATGTGAAAAGGGACAACAAGGCAAAACCATGACTATTCTAACATATAAACACATTTGCTGCTACTATTGTGTTATATTTATTTTAGCATATTTAGGCATGGATTCACATTTTAAATAAGAACGGCACTGTATTATATATTTGGTTTTCTTCCTCATTTTACACTATTGGAAATATTGTGATTTTAATGAACATTTCACAGGCCACCATGTGTCTATGTAATGACTTGTAATTTATCAAGTGATTACTAAAGTCTTTTAGATACTTTCTAGTTTTTCACTCTTAGAAACAATACTACATCAAGTAAACTTGACTGGTAATTGTGGGGGTCTATTTCTTGTTCACCTTTGGAACTGGACCAGGAAGTTGGTGCTGAGATTTCTTTCTGGTCTTAGTTGTGATGAAGATATGGTGGCCCTGTTTTCTAACTGCTTCAACTTCTAGTTACTCAGACAGAATCAAGGTCAGGAAAAGGGTTTACAGTTAGCACAAATCACCTTACAGACCTCTGATAGGTCTTAGGATGCCAGAAACAACCAGATTTTGGCACAGGTATTTCACTTACATATTAGTGTTAGTAAAGTTTTAATCTAGATTCAGACAACAGGTTACATGACATCATTACTTGGAGGAATTAGAATACTCCATATTGGGGGCCACTATTTGAGTTCTAGTTTATTTATGGCCCCATATATTTATGATACATAATCACATACTTCTGATCCACAGATTCACAGAATTACATCCCTCTTACCTCTTACCTCTCATCTAGAATGCAACCATTGTCTCTGGAAGTATCTCTCACTCCTCTCTGCTATTTCCTCTCACCCATCCTTTCCTCCTCCTCCTCCTCCTCCTCCTCCTCCTCCTCCTCCTCCTCTTCCTCCTCCTCCTTCTCTATCTATCTATCTATCTATCTATCTATCTATCTATCTATCTCATTCTCACTCTCTGTCTCCCTTTTCCAATTTTTTATCTGTTAGATCCATTTCCATTTCCCTCCCCTTTGTTACCCATTCTCAAATATCTGCGATATGCCTGTTCAGTCTGCATTCAAGGCCCTTCCTGCTTATCTCTATCTGTAGAAAAACATAACAGATTTGATATGCTTGAAATGTATGTAAATTTGATTTTGCAACAATTATTGGGCATTTCTCATCATTTTCATTGCCGCATTATGCTTGTGAAGTCTGCCCACACTTCCAAACATGAGTTTCGTTTGTTTTTATGTGTGACATCCCTTTCATGCATTACTTCATACTTTGCTGTACCTCATGCAAGAGAAAGTCACTTGGTCTGTCTCTAACTCTTTCCGGCCATCAGCAGTAATTGAACAAAGTATTTGATCTTTGTGTAGGTTTTCTTACAGGAAAAAAAAAAATGTATTTGTATAAGTTTTCCCTATAGAAAAAAATCTAGACAAGAGTTGCTGATGCTCAGGGAATTTTGAACATAAATTTATGATTAAATTGCTCTCTAAAAGGGCTGATCAGCCCTCAGGTCACTTGGCAGTGATGGATGGCACTGGTTTTTCCATGTGTTCCATGCACTTAAAACTGTCTAGTCTTTTTTTTTTTTTTATCAATTGTACAGGTGCACGGGAGTTTTTTAAATCCTTTTCCCCCCTTGCTTAATTATCAGTGAGATTAAACATCCCAGTAAGCATTTCTCAGCCACTCAGATTAAGTCTTGAAGGAAGATCATTTCTTTTGTGCCTACTTAGAAGACTACTCTGTCTCTCTGTTGACTATTATACATATGTACCTACATACAATTATTATATGTCCACACATATAAATATATTTTGCAAGTATTTCACAGCTATGACTATGGGAGGAATTCTTGTCAGGGGGGAGAAAACTATGAAAGTAACAGATACAGACTCCCTGCCTGTCTTTTCCATACATGAAAATGCTGAATTCATCCAGCTCTTGGTCTTAACTTCTCCACATAAACTAACTTCCTTGTATTATGTTGTTACTCATGGTGGTACTAATGGTAATAGCAGGTACAGCTTTGTTTCAGAATATTTGTGTACACTATAAATATGTGTCTCTGTCTAAGGAGTCTTCTGATTGGTTAAATAAAGAGATGACTGGCCAATAGCTAGTCAGGAAGAGGATAGGTGGAATTTCTAGGAAAAGAAGAAGAGTGTTTTCAATAAGAAAAAGTACCAGACACCAATGAAAACAAGTACCCCAGGTGGTCCAACCTCTCAGAATGACTCTGTTTCAGTCTCTGCAAAATTCCACATCCAGAACAACTTCAAAGCTGCTAGCTGAGATGATCCAGCTTCACAGACTACTACAGCCAAAACTTCAGATACATTCTGTACTTTCCCAGCACACAAAGACTAAACAAAAAATAATACAGCTAGCTCTTCTAGGACTTGAGCATTGTCCCAATTTTCTCAGGGTCCTCTAAAGATGCCATTGCCCCCAGACAACAGGAAACAGTCTAGATAACATGACACCCACATTCCCAAGAAGTGAAGTGGGTCAGTTTTGTTCATTAGGTGGATTATGAATGTTTGTCATCATTTAGAGAGGTTGGTTATAAGTCATTATTCATCAAGATCAGGAAGGAAACTAAGCAAAGGAGATTAGATTAAGGGATCTTGTTCTGAAAAGAAAAAGGGAGGATATAGAAATGATAGGATAGAAGGACAGATTATTGAATCTACTTTCAAACTAAAAGAGCAACTACTAGTCTCAAGTAATTTACATTGGTATGGATTTTTGCATATTGATATCAATTTAAGGTTATTTTTGTTATATTGTATATGTGTTTCTATTATTGTTTAAAGTATTATATCTATTCAGTTCATTTAAAAATGTAATGTAAAGTTTCAGTCCTTGAAAGCTATTTAGGATAATAAAGAAAGACAGGTTAGTATAAGTGGAAGTTTTCCTGTGTCCCGGCCAGAGTGGTCAGGACAAATCTCTCCTACTTATGTCCCCCAAGTAAACACATAGAGGCTTATATTAGTTATAACTGGTCAGCCATGAGCTTGGGCTTTTTACTGACTAGCTCTTACACTTAAATTAACCCATAAGTCTTATCTATGTTTAGCCACATGGCTTAGTACCTTTTCTCAGTTCTGACTTGTCATCTTGCTTCCTCTGTGTCTGGCTGGTGACTCCTGACTCTGCTCTTCTTCTTCCCATCATTCCTTTAGTCTGCTCGCCCCACCTAAACTTCCTGCCTGGCTACTGGTCAATCAGTGTTTTATTAAACCAGTGTACAAGTGCATTATCCTACAACAGGTTAATAGTTAGTCATCTATAATAAACAAATTTATAGTATATTAGGTATGTTTTCAAGGTCAAACGGAGATATATTTTAAATAGATAGAAGGTCTTCAAACACTTCAGAGACTTATATAATATGGCATTTAAGATGTTTTAATAACATAAGGCTTTTCACAACAGTGAGACATGTCTGCTCCTGGCAGCCCCAATTTACTTAAAAAAAGAATGATGGACATTGAAGTCTGTCCATATGGAGTTTGCTTTCAATGTGGCAAAACTAGCCATTTCGGCAAGAAACTGCCCTTACCTTGACTGCTGACAATATGCTGTCCCTTGGACAAGCAGGACACAAAAAACGGTGACTGCCAAACTTTGCCAAGACAAGGTAGGACAGTCCTTCTAAAATTCCCATTTCACAGAAAAATCTGTCAGATATTCTAGGTCTGAAGACCAAAGATGGATGCCCCAACATTGCAGAGGAACCTTGGGTGACTGTCCAAGCAGCCAGCTGTCTGTCATTTCTAAGTTTTGAAAGTTGTTTGCTCTGCACTTCCTGTTTACTCAGGTAATATTATATCCTTCTTAGGTCTCTGATGGGGGTTGAAGAACAGATAGTTATGCCATTTTCTTTGTTACCAAATTAAAAATAAACTTACAAAAATGATATAAAGTTTATAAAAATTGAGAGACATGAAAGCTTAAGTTGTTTATCTAAGAAGATGTTTTAAGGTCTAAAAGGGTATTTTTAGGATGGTTATACAAATTATGATATAAAGTGATTTAGGTATAAAACTTTGGACTCAGTAAGACAGGATAGATCTATCTTAGATAATACTTTCTCCAGATTTGCCAAATACATATGGACTGGACATGGGGAATGTAATTCTTACCTGATAATTGTCCTTATTTACAATAGCTTTACCACATTAGAGTTAAACCCTTTTCTTTTTATAAAGACAAAAAGAGGAAAATGTTGCAGAATACTTATGTACACTGTAAAGATGTGTCTCTGCCTAAAACACCTTCTGATTGGTTTAGTAGAGAGCTTAATGGCCAATAGCTGGACAGGAGAGGACAGACAGGGTTTCCAGGGAGAGAGAGGAGGAATAGGAGGAATAGTTTTATATGCCATACCAAGAAGAAGTAGCTGAGATACATGGCAGAATGTAGATTAAAAAATATGGGTTAACTAAGTTATAAGAGCTAGTTGGGGAAAACATTAAGCTAAGGTCAAGCTTTCATAATTAATAATAAGTCATTATTTGTAGGCTGATGGTCCAAAGACAGTCTAACAAGAAAGCTTGCTACATATATACATACATATTACACACACACACACACACACACACACACACACACACACACCAGATTTTATATTGGGAGTATAATCATCTAATAAGGTCATATTAAGCACTCAGTTATCATGGTCTTTTATAGTTTGGGGTTAAGAGTTGAGTGATCTCAAGGGGGCCTACTGTTGCTGTTGGAAAGAATTGGCACATCGTATTTTTTCAGGATCACAACATTGCATTGGCTCTGTCTTTGTTTCACATTCAAATCCCACAAACATTTCAGGCTGTCATGTCTTAGTCTATGACAGAGATGAACCTTAGGTTGTTCATGGTCATTGACTAAACAGAAACATAGACACTTCAGATCATTTTTTAAAATATTGGGTCATAAATGCACAGGATATGTTCAGGGGATGGTGCCAGAGGTTTTGTTCTCAGAAATAAAGCCTCTTTTTGTATATGTAACTAGGTGTGACACTCACTCTTGTCCTGTGAAGCAATCCTTTTACTAATCCACAGGAAGTAAAATGATCTACTTATGACTTTGAAAGGTACAATGAGACAATGCCCAAGGCAATTCTGCCACATCATGGTGTGACTGGAGGCCCTTAGAGACCTTTCGTGATACCCTTCTCCATTCCAGAAGTCTAGAGCTCTCTGGTGAGACCTTTCTGGTTTAATATTGCAAATACTAATGGGGAACTTATGTAATCCTGGGGCTCAACATTAGAAACAAGCTTACCCACAGGTGATAATTGTCTCTCTAAAAGTAACAAGGTGATTTTGTGACCCCCTTTTTTATTCCTCAATTGAACTGACACTCAAGAAAGGTGTTGAGACTCCTAAGAGTGGAGAGGGTGCTTACTATCGTGTGCAAGTAACCAGGACAAATTCCCAGGCGTTTTCATTAGGAGGTGTGGATGGAGTCTTTCAATTTTATTTTCTATCTTTATAAATATTTTAACAACATTATTGAATAAGGCTCCAACTAGTTCTAGTGACTCTGAAAACACTAAAATATCTTGAAGGACATCTGGAAGATTTTTAAAACAAAATTCTTCAAATTCTTGTCATTGGAACTTTACTTTTGATTAATGTATGTAAAACTTAGTATGTATGTATGTATAGCTCTCTTTATCAACCATTCTACCATAAACTCGACATACACAAAAGGGTGAATCTTTAGAGAAATTATTAAGTGCACAGTGTGTGTGTGTGTGTGTGTGTGTGTGTGTGTGTGTGTGTGTTATATTCATTTATATGTACTCATGTATGCAGTTGTGCTCACTCATGCATGTGACATGGAGGACAGAGGTTAACATGGAGTGTCTTTTACTTTCACTCCATTTTTTGGGGAAAAGTCTCTCACTGAACCTCGAGTTAACAATTTTGGCTACTCTGGCTGGCCAGCAAGCCCTCAGGATCCACCAACTCTGCACTCCAAGCATGGGGATTTCACAATTTTTTTTTTCTGTAGAAGAACCTGAGGACCAGGGAGAGTAATGATTTTCCTGAGGCTATGTAGACATCTGCATGCCATTTCTGTAATTTACAGTAACATCTTCTAGGTGAGGTGTTTTCCCACCACACCACTGCACTTTTTCATTTGCCGTGTGTCCCCAGGAAATGGGCCATTACCAAGTGTCTCCAGAAAGCCCCAGCTCCGTCCTGTCTTCCAAAAGGAAACCCCCATATTCCTATTTAATTCCAACATCAAGTCGTTTTATCTGGATTGTCCTGGTCCATGTAATACTTCCCAAATAATACATGGGATAGATGAATGGAAGGGTAGTAAGTAGATATGAGCTGATCCAATATTCTCTTCCCAATCATGGTTGATATTAATGAATAAAGCATGCCTACATTTTGTTACCTTGTTTTCTACACAGAGACCCAAAATGAAAGGTCTGAGTTGGATGCTACAGTAGAAAGAACACAGAGACTGGAATAGGCTATGCAGATTCTAATTGGATCTCCTTTTCTATGGACCTGTGGTGTTTAATTTGAAGTATCCTGAGTGCAAAACAACAGGGCTAGTCAAGGTCAAGGTTGTGTGTTGCCATATTTCCTGCTTTCCTCCTTGAAATCATTACTAACTGATCGTTTTGTTTGTTTGTTTGGTTTTTGCTTGGTTGGTTGGTTTGCTTTTTGCTTTTTCCAGTAGACCTTAAGGCAGAGCTGCAAAAGCTTCTACTCCAGGCCTCTAGATAGCTACAACCCAAGGGTAGTGTGGGTATGCATTTGAATTCCTATTTACTATCCATGACATAGATCACAACTACAGTCACTCCATCCTTAAGCTAAACATGTCAGTGGAGACCAAACAGTGTAATAATTTAGGGGAAAGCCCTCCTCCTGGGCTTAGGACACACCCTCACGGGGTTGGAGGAAGATCTTAATGGAAGGGCTCTTACTAGAGGTGTTCACTTCTACTTAAAAATAAATAAATCCATGTCATGTTTCTCCCTGTCCAAAAACCCACATATTGGTCATTGGGTAGGAAAAAAAAGCAGAGATGCTCTGTGCTGACAGCTGTCACTCAGGTGATGTGAAGAGGTCACTCAGGTGATGTGAAGAGATATATGAACAATGCCAGTGTCACTCAGGTGATGAGAAGAGATATATGAACAATGCCAGTGTCACTCAGGTGATGTGAAGAGAAATATGAACAATGCCAGCAAAGCATCACTTACAAAACCCAGAAGAGACGCCCAGTAATGAACATGATCTCAGATCAACACCAAAACCCCCAGGTAAGGAAGGGTCAGATAACTCTGTCTCTGCTTGGTGGCAGGTGGAGTAACCACCACAGAGGCCACCAGGGCCTTGTTAGTGAGAGGATGGCAAGCTGCTCCCTCTGTCCCAGTAGCCCCCTCCTATAAGTCACATCTGCTTCATCTTCATGGGTATCTTCAAAGAATCTTCAAAAGCCAAGAACCTAAGTTGACACACTCTCTGGACAATGTTTTGCTGTCCATCTTCAGACCCTTATAACTGGCATGCCCTCTGGGGACCAAGAACCTACTGCAGAAAGGTCTGCACCATCACATACAAAAGTTTCTTGATAGTAAACAGTCCAGCTTGCTAAATGATACTGCCCATACTAAAACCATAGGCAAGTTTGGAATCTGATTAAGAATTGGAGTTTAACCATTCAACACCTGGGCATCTCACTGTACCGTTTTGTCCAGTTCTCTGCAACTCTCTCCCCACCCACCCTTGTCAAGTCAAAGAAATTCACAGCTGATCACAGGTTCTAGCTCTGAGTGCTTCCCATGGGCTTTCTATTTCCCTTTGCTGATAATCTAACTTCCTGTCACCTGTGACCCAACGGGTTTGAGTTGTTTACTAATCGACAAGAGGCTCTCGCCTTCTTAGCCCTGGAATTGACCCTCAACTACCTTCTATGCTAGAATCCAATAATTTCCCCTGAGTTCTAGTTACAGCATGCACCTGGTGTTTCCGCTCTTCCCAGAAGCCTCCCTCACAGCATGGGCCTGTGCTTGGGACACAAGGTCCTTTAAGGATGAAAGTCAGGTATTCATAAAACATAGAATTTGAGAAGCCCCTGTCCTTGCCTGTCATGCATGCTCACATAGAGCGCCTTGTGTGTGCTTTTCCTGACTAGTTGAAAGGGCCTTTGAGGTTCAGTCAACAGACAGTGGTAAAAGGGTAACACACTGTTCACAGTGGGAATTCTTATCTCAGTGTGCCTGCTGGCAGAACACCAAGGGCTGTGTGCTTTGCAATTTATTTGGCTGTAAGGAATAGGGGTCAGGATGGTTCCTGGGTTATTGCATATAAAAAAAAAATCCTACATCCTCAGCCCAGGAGTGATCTCTATGCAGCATATGACTGCAGCTTTTGAGAAGTTCGGGACAAAATGCTCCCTTTAAGGGAGTACAGGCCTTTCTTCGTGCTTCATGTCATGGTAATGCCTCAATTACTAAGGTTTGCACTTTAAAAAAAATCCTTTTTACTTTTGTCTCAGCCATCCCCAATAATTTTTAGATAAGCTAATGATGGAAAAAGAAAGAGAATATCCATAGCTTACAATGTTCCAGTCTCAGATGTATAGAGAGAATTCCTTGTGTAAACACCTGAAGATTTTTATGTGAAAAAAAATGTACATATTATATTAATTTTTCCCTTTGGTTTATAGCTTTCTTGTTGTTTAACAATTTCATAGGTTCAGATGCTATATTTTAGTCATTTTTAAGTCCCATTTCCTCTCTCAAGGCCCTCTCCCTTACCCACTGAAACCCTTTTTCCCAAGTCACCCCTCTCCCCGCCTCCCACACACTTTCACTCCTTCTTTTTGTGTCTGACCCACTGAGTTTAACAGAGTTTCCCATATTTCCGCCACTTGTTAGGAATTTCCCTGTGTATATTCCTTGTGCCTGGCATTGTGTCATGTAAGGACATTTTCATGCAAGTACATTGTATGTTGAGCATATTCTGTGTATCCTTATGTCGTTCTTTGGGGACCTATTAGAGATGTTGCTTACTGCCTCAGACACTGCACTGACTCAAATGCCCTGTGACAAACGGCTGACTCTGCTGCTCCTATGGGCCCCGGGCTTGCAGCATTGATACCTCTTGGTAGTTCATTGAAAAGTAGTGTCCGCTCCATACCCTGTATAGCATGGGGTTTGGGCTAAAGGTAAAGGTTGGCCTCTAAAGACTATGTTTGCCTCCTCTCAAAATGCCAAAATTCACCTGAAAAGTATAGACAAATTTAAAAACAAGAAATTTATGTAAGTTGTGAAATTAGCATTTTAAAGGTTTTTTTCAAATTTTTGTTTTGCAACAGTCCTTCACTACATAGGCTAGGACAACTGATCTCCTTTTTTTAACAGACTAGGGAAGAAGGAAAAGTCCCTTAACTTGACTAGGGATATCTAAAAGATATAAACGTGTTTAGTGGTGAGTTTTGAGAGCCCACAGGTAAATTGGGGTTCAAGTAACAGAGCAATAGCAATGCTGCAGCAGCCAACCAGAAATGAAAAGGAGCTATTTGTGGTAGGAACAGCACGTGTATTTCTGCAGGGTCCTTATTCATTTGTGGACCATCCAGGGCCTAACTGTCCCTTCTGCAAACAGGGGCCCTTCACATGGGAAACCTATTTATAAAGCAGATGTTCTCATAACTTATCTGGACTATGTTCACTGGATGTCTGCCTGCCCGTCACTGCCGTCCTGGGAACTGGACCTTATATTCTCCCAGAAGTCCTGGGGGAGAAGCTGGTTAGAGGGGATCCCCTAGCACATTAAAGTTAGGAGCAGATTCAATCTACCACCACAATAGATTTAACACCACCACCACCACCACCACCACACACACACACACACACACACACACACACACACATACCATCTACCACAACAACAGGGAACAAGTCCCATGATTCACTTGCATACAGTCAAGGAAATCACAATGAGTTGCTAAGACGGTTCTCCAAGGCCAGGGTAGGCAGGGCAGGCAGGAAGAGTCAGGTAGAGAGAGAAGAGGAGAGAGGGAAGAGAAGAGAGAGGGGGAAGGAGAGAAGGAGCCGGCAGTGTCCTATAACATGTAGATCCAGGGGTTTATCCCTAGCAGTGAAAAAGAAACCAAAATCAAAAAACGCTACAAGGAAGGTAACAGTGACAATCACCATTGGCCAACACTTCCCAGTTCAGCTTGTGTATGCAGAACAGTTCAGGCTCAGGGGTCCTGAACTATTACAGATGTCCCCAAAGGTTCCCAAAGTGTCCTCCCAGCCATAGGGAGAAAATCCTGCTGAAAATGCAGGAAGAGTTGAAACGATTCCTCTCCAAAGTCACAGAATAGTGTGGCAGGTCTAACTGTACCCAGCTCTGGTGAACCACAGCTAAGTGTTTCAGGAACAGTTTCTCCAACAAGCCTCCAAGGGGTGTAAGAACTTTCTAGCATTCTGGATCTTGGCTACAGACAGGTTAAGACCTGGTTCCCAGATCAGAAACTAAAATGGAGACCATAGGAATGCTATAGACCAAAGCAGAGTGGCAGTGTGACTCAGAAGGGCTCAGAGGGGTGCTGCAGTGGTGGGGGGTATGGAGGGGGACTCAGCAACCACAGAACGTCTACACCTCCATCTGAAACTTCTTTCAGTAGATTTCCATATGCAAAAACTTAGTGTCATGGATACCGCTAATATTGACCACAAAACAGCGGAGTGTGTGAATCCTATCTGTACTTAAGTCATGTTCAGATCTTAGGTTCTGTGTCTAGTCCAGATCTCAAATATGTTTATTCTGACGTGCTAACTCCCATGTGCTGTCCTTCTGGCAGAGTAAGAAGACAGTCTGCTCCTGCCTCAGGCATTAACATTTTAATAAGCTGGTCTTCGACTGTGATAACAATGCATCTTTAAGGGACTTTCTCTATTATTAACCTTATTAAATAACAAGTTGGTTGTTGCTGACACGTCAGTTTTTCAGGCCTCATCATGATGCTTATCACTCTAGCTCTCTTTCAACTCCCTCAATTTAAATTTTTAGTTCAATGAAGCTGAATTTCTGTGCCAAGTGCATGTTTACCAGTTTGTTGGTTTGTTTTTCTTTGAAGCAATTTGAAAATGGTTCCCATTTCCAATAACAGTTGATTAAGCTAAACACATTTTATGGGCTTTGTTGAGGACCACAGTCTGCTTAGAGGGGATAATTTACTACTTCTGACTTTTCTAGGGGAAATTGACAGTCGCCAGACTTAAGAAAAATGTGTGCTGGGCATAGGCAGGGGTCAAGTCGCACAGGTTAGGTTTATATTACGTGGAAATAATGTTGGCAGAATGAGCAATTACATTTCTTACTGTGAGTGTGGTGTCCCATTTTACTGAAATAATGACAGTGCCTGTTAAGTCTATGAGGGTTGAAGGAAAAGAAATCCAACATGAATCTTCTGCAACACAGAACTTAAACAAAGCTGCTGAGGTGAGCTGATCTATCCCGTGCTGGGGGATTCAAACCAACAATGATGAACGCAAGGACGACACAAATAGGAGGAGTTAGAAGGTTGAGTTTAAAAAGAAGTTTTAGAACCAATTTTATGTTATAAAAAGTCATTAATGTTTCCTCTAAGTAAAGATAGTCAGGAAGGACATGCTGATTGATGTCCATTAAACAGGGGACCCACGCTGGGGTTTAAATGTCTGTATAGCAATGTACAGAATCAGTTTTTTATATGAATAAAGCTTGTAACATTTTTGTAAAACATTGCTAAGCAAAAGTTGGCAATGCTATAAGCTTGGCAGAGAGGGCAGTAAGGAGATAAGTGGGACACACAGAGGATACTGCTGAAGGTATCCAGTTGCATATAGTTTTTTTTAAGTCAAAATGGTGTTGATGTGGAAAAACAATTATCTTTGATTTTCAGTCTGAACAACTGGAAAGTCAGTGGTGGCAAAAATCATTGGTAATAACAACAATACAAGGATCAAATGCTCTGATGAGAAGGTACTAAGCATTTCACTGGTGGTTCTGAGAAACAGTAAAGTAAAAACAAATTTCACAGAAAATTTATGATAAAAGAGAGGAGGAAATAGTTCACAAATTACCTTCTGCACATAGTTATAAAACTTCTTAAAATAGAAGAAAATTGATCTAATGATGCATCTCACCAGGACATCCTATTAATCCTGAGAATTCAAGGCCACCTTGACATTTGAAAATCAAAGTAATTCACTATATTAACAAGATGAAAGAGAAACTCCATTAGTCATTTCTACAGATGCATGTTCACTATACAACAAAACTCATTATAAAATCTCTCAGCCAATTAGTAAACAGTAGCCAGAGTTTTGAACTGAAAAAGGACATCAGAAATAGGTTGCCCCAGTGGTGAGCAAAAGACTGAACTGCAGTTCCCTGAGATCAGAAACAAGGCAAGGATACTCAGCTTCCCTACCATGTGTACTTTCAGTTAAGTGAAGGCATGTTGACACCATGTTCTGATCTTGCAGAGGACCAGAGTTGGCATCCCAGAACCCTCATGAGATACAACCTAGTGTGTCTGCATTTCCAAGGGACTCTACCTTCTGGCCTCTGTAGGCACTACACTCACATGTACAGTGCCCCCCACACACATATAGACATAATGAAAAAGTGAAATGAATCTGTAGAAATGGAGGCATCATTTTGAAAGTACTCCTATACTTTCTTTCCCAGTAATGTCTTTAAGTATGTATTTCATATATTTGGTTACTTATTTTAAATATCTTATGCCTTTTTCAGTCTACTATATCTTAGTCTACAATTTTCTATTTTTCACATATGTGCAGCCAATTTATAGGAATACAACTTATCTTATATTTTGATCTCATCACCACAACTCTTATATTTATCTTACCATGTGTTCTCACCATGAGGTACTGTCCTGCTGCAAGCCCAGAACAGCAGGGCCAACCACTTCCGGACTGGAACCTCCCAAACCATGAGAGAAAGAGAGCCACTTCTCTTTAAAAGGTAATGACCTTACTGACCACTGTAACACACACACACACACACACACACACACACACACACGCATACATGCGCATGCACGCGCCTGTGTACTTTAGCGATAGAAACTAACACACATACAAACCAGACATACAATTAACCTAAAATGAATCAAGAGCTAAATGCAAGAATTGAAACTGTAAAACATATAAGAGAAAAGAGAATGGAATAGTTGAGGCTATGAAGTAGGGTATGGTAATTTATATAAAGTATAGTAAAATGTAAACAAATATAACTTGAATATTAAGTTTAATCTTCAGAAGAAACTGTTGTGAGACGTTTAATGATGTAAGCTACATATATCATAAAAAGATGTATGTACCCTGAATACATAAAATGTCCTTCAGAGTATGAAACAGTAGAGGAACTATAGAAAGAAACATATTAGTTTCCAGAAAAATTTAAAATTGAATTAACATGTGACTAAGCAAGTTTACTTCAGAGTAACCACAAAGAGTCAAAAGTGAGTTCTTGCAAAAGTATTTGTCTGCCCATGATGGTGGCAGAATTACTCACAATCACAAAAATGAAAAGCTTCCCGAACGTTCATCTGTGAATGAGGAAATATCCATGCACTAGACCACCACTGAGACCTATAAAGGAAATTTACACACATGTTACAGCATGCATGAGCCTGCAAGATGGCACCCTATGTGAAATAAGCCAGCCATAAAATTACAAATACCAATAATTCCAGGTACCCAAGTCACTTTTGGATCTCACGTTGGCAAGCACTCCTGATATCTAACACATGGAAGATGGAGGTGTTGTAAATGCCCTTCAAACCTACAATCTGCCTTAACAGAATTATTCGGCTCAAAATGTAAATAGTCCACTAAAATTGAAAAATCATGCTCTGTACTCATAACTAAAGCCTTCATCTCCTCTAGCAGGATTTTCTCTTTATTGCTCCTGATTCCCTCTACTCGTTACAAAAAGGAGACAGAGAAAAAAAGTTGGAGGCAGCCTACAACTTCTCTATTCAATGAGGCCACCATCATACAATCCTATTCTCATGCTTTCACTCAAAAATAGCACAGCCTACTAGCCCTGGCCCTGATATGGCCAAATACCCATCTCTACATCTCTCTCATTCTGCATGAATAGTGACTTTCGTGTGTTATGAATCTTCAGTGATAGTTAACTGGATTTAGAATTAGCATGGGAACTGACTTCTGAGTATGACTATGAGTATTTCTAGAAAGCTTTAGCTGCAGAGGGAAGAGCCACCACAAAAAATATGGAGAGCATAGGCAGAGATTCCATACTGGGTAAAAAGGAGGAAGTGAGCCCAGCACCAGTGTTCATCTCTCTGTCCTTCCCGACTGTGATGCTCACACTCCTCTCCTCCTGCCATGCCTTCTCCACTGCCGTGGTTTGTACCCTCAAACTGGGAGCCCAAATCAACCTTGGCTCCCCAAAGTGGCTTCTGCCAGGTATTGGGTATCAGCCATGAGGAAAGGAACTAATGCATGTGTGCAATAAAGAGGGCTACCTGGCTTTTTTATATAGTTTATTAGCCCTTTTTATGCATTGTGTGCCCTATCTTCTTCTGCTTTACACACCATTTCCATGGATGTTCATTACCATGTGTCCCTTTGTGTGCCATGTGTGTATGACCTGATAAAATAAGAACTAAAAAGGAAATCAACTACAAGTCTATCTACAAGTAAATTGCTGTGAATTGTGATCCCACACTTTCTCCCTGTCTAGTCCAAGTGACCTTTGCATCTTGTCAGCAAATTCAGCCTTGGCTGGTCAAGGGTAAGATTACCTTAGTAACAGCCATGAAAGTAGGACAGATGTTCGGCATCCAGATGTGGCTGGCCTCAGTCTTTCCAGCTGGAAACCTCAGAATTAGAAGATTTTTTCCTAACAAACTATTGAAAACCCAGCATTCCAAATTGTCCTTTGTATTGCCCATATCTCACTTCAAAACATCTAAACACAAACCAGCCTTCTACAACAGAACACTGCCTTCACCTGCAGTTAGAAGTACACCCACAATAATTGCTTCTCTGGAAATAATGGCTTTCTCTAGAAAAGAACTTGGAAACAAATGATAATCATCAATTTTGAGTCCAATTTATACATCTCAATATTCTAGCCTGACATCTAGAAGCAGTTAATAGCTATATCTGCACACATTAGTTTGTGCATTGTAAGCAAGCCTGGGATTGTTCTAGTCTGAGGAATTATACACTGAGATAAAAAAAATGTTTCAATATCTGGTCTAGGAAGCTTCCCTATGTTGGCTTAGCATTGCCATCCTCAGAGCACTTTTATGCATTTTTCCTGACATCCCTCAGTAACTGTCACGAAGCCTTATCCTAGATAGTGGCATGCATGATGTGGACTTGCATCTCCCACAGCAGGGCAGATATGAGGCCTCTGTGGGGCAGAAAATTTTTGAACCAACCCTTTTTATTTAAAGAGTATTTCAGAGCAATTTTAGCTCACAGTAAAATTAAGAGGCAGATAGCATAGATGTCCTTGTCATGTTGTCAATGCATTCACACACATAGCCTTGCAACACAATTATAAAACACCAACCTACAGAACAGTATACCCATCATAACTGATTAACCTCCATCAACACATCATTTTCACTCCCAGTCTGTAGTTTACATTAGGGCTCCCTCATGATGGGCATGAGTTTAGACAAATATAAAATGATATACATTCTTCACCATGCAGAGTATTTTCAGCCCTAAAATTCTTCTGTGACCCCTACATCTTCATTTCTTATTCTCTAATAATGTAATTACTAAAAAATATTTCTGAATTGTCAAAATTTATATAACAGTATATATATATATATATATATAGTCTAAAAATAAAGAAAGCAAAGTTGTTGGCCCAGTAAAGCCTCTAGACAGTAGTTCTTGCTCATTCACATTCTTTCCATCCTAACATTAAATTTGCCACATCAGCATGTCCCCAGTCTATGAACCAGGCATGAGGCTCCAGTGGTAGAGCATTTGTGGAGTAGGCACAAAGCTCTGCATTCAACCCTCAGAACTCAGCCCTGGGACTGTAGAGACAGGAGGGAGAGAAGTTCAAGGTCATCCTTGATCACATAGTGAGTTCTAAGTAAACCTGGGCTACATGAGTCCTGGGGAAATGGGGGGGTCCCCAAATCTAATGTGACTGTGTATAACAGAAGTAAGGCATAAATAATAAGTCCCTGCATGTGCATGCCCAGCTCTTATTCTCCAGTGTACAGTCATACAGCACAAAGGAAGGAGAACAAAGATGGTCATAATAAACCCAATGGAGGGCAGGAGACCAGTTAATGGAAGACAACTTCTGAAAGCTTCCAATAATAGTCATCCTGATACATAGTTTATTCTGACAAAGTGGAAGAAAATATAAAGGGGGTTCAGAAAACCAAATGTTCACTTAAGCAACATTGGAAATAAAGTCTGTCACCAGAAAGGCAAGAAGAAATGTACACAAGCAGTTTAATTGGTAAAATTTTCTCACAGGCTCTCAGAGCAGCCATCCTGACACTACTAAACATACACATTGAAATAGATGGCAAATGGTAAGAACCAGGGTTGTTGGTATAGAAAGTAAAGTAGAAGCAAGGAACAGATGGCTGTTAGTGAGTAACACAACAGCAGATTAGAGTTGGAGACATCTGCATGTGTGGTGTTTGAATGACAAAGCCCCCTAAAAGCTCAAATGTTTGAACTTGGTCCCCAGTTGGTGGAACTGTTTGGGAAGGATTAGGTGTGGCCTTGTTAGAGGTGTATCTCTAGAAGTGAGCATTGGGGTTCAAAAACCCAAGCCATTCTCTGTAGTGGGTAGCCGTTCCAGCCTTGGCCTGGAAGTTCCAACCCCTATTGAGGCTTCGGTACAAGGCGGGGCCAAGAGAGGATGCTGAAGACTCAGGATCCAAATGAGAAGGATCTCTTGGTGCCTGGACCCTGGACGCTGGAGGTAGACTGAGCAGAGTTCTCCAGAGAACACCACTGGGCTGCACCATACCTTCGCTAGACCCTACAACCTACCTATCCCTTCATTTGTAAGTTATGCCACAAAATAAACCTCCCTTTTAACTACATGGAGTGGCCTTAATAATTTCACGAATGCCTGCCATTGTCTAGCTCTTACTCTCATATTTAGCCCATTTCTATTAATCTATACTTTGCCACGTGGCTTATGGCTTACCTGTACCTTATATCTCCCTTGTCCTGGCAGCCACTGGTGGCCTCTCTCTTAATCCCACCTATACTTCCTGCCTGGCTACTGACCAATCAGTATTTTATTTACCAATGAATCATCCACAGCAATTCTCTGTCAGCTGTTTCTTTTCTCTGCCTCCTACTTGCAGAGAAGATGTAAACTCTGCTGTAGCACCATGGCTACATGCCTGCTACTGTGCTCCTTACCTTGATGGTCATGGACTCACCGTCTGAACTGTCAGCCCCTAAAAAGCACTTTCTTCAACAGGTTGCCGATCTCTTCACAATACAGTGAAGTAACTAAGTCAGCATGCTCTCAGATACATAGTTATACTCATAAATATATGTGCTACTATATGTACACAGACTTCCCACATGGTCTGCTGAAATGTACTAACAATAATGACAATCCTCAACAGCAAGCATTCCAAACACCCAGGGTATGGTTTCTAGTGCCATTCTCCAATGAAAAGATTACTTAGAAAAATGGGAGATTTGAAGACTGGAGATGGAAATATGTATGGATGGTGGGGATTCTTATAGTGGAAGGAAAGGAGGAGAGAAGGAAGTAAGAAAAAAAGGATATCAGGAAGGAAGAGAGGGAAAAAGCAAGGGAGAGGAAAAATGAGGGAAGAGAGGAAGGGATGGGAGGGGGAAATCCTTTACAAAGTTGAAAAACCAATATTGGCTTATTACTTGATGGTAAGCCAACAAATAATGGACTATTCACAAGTACCTGCTAATACATATATTTAAGTGACTAAAAAATAAAGTATAAAATTAAAATGATATAATAAAAAATATAGCAATACTTGTGTGGAAGAATTCCAAACAATTCTTGTAAATCTTTTTTTTTTTTTCATACTTAAGAAGCTAAAGAGATTGGTTAATTTATAACACTTCACTCTCTGTGTATGAACTGTGCAAAGTACCTTCTTCCAAGCAGAACCGAGTAAGAGAGGGAAAAGAGGAATTTCCCAGTGGAAACCCTTGAACACTACTACCTTCCACTCAGTGAATGGGAGCTCCAGATCAGCATCAGTAGTGCTAAGTTTGATTGACGATATATGTCCTTCCTTGCTTTGTCGAGAATAACACTCAGATCTTCCATCACATTTTATAACTCCTGTTTAACCATGAGAAACATATCAGATGGTCCCAGTTAAGGATCGTCCCACAAAATACTTGGCCAGTCCTCAAAATTGAGGTGTAGCAAAATGGCTCAGCAGGTAAAGACGCTTGTGTCAAACCTGTTAACCTGAGTAGCTCGTAGAGTTGGAAGGAGAGAACTGACTCTATGAAGCGCCCTGACCTCCCCTCCTTTCTGAGCAGTCTGTTGTTCTCTCCTACTGCACCTCCTTCTCCAGTTTCTACCATCCAGAGACTCTCTTAGTGGTATCATCGGACAAGGAGGAGAGGGTGGAGTTCATTAGCAGATATGTATTAAGATGGGCTGATAATTGGCCTCTATGGCATATATACTGTCAGGTGTCTACACACAGCAGGTATCTTTCTGGAAAGGCATTGTGAACTCAATCACCATATTTTCCAAGAGGTCTTATAACACAGTCCTATGTAGTCAGAACTCAGCAGTAAATATCTGAGAAAGTAATGACATACTAGTCTTCAGAAGACAGTACCCCTGACCTTTTCTTCTTCATGAACTTTACCCTATTTGCTGATCTCAGCTAAGTTCACTTAATTCTTCCATGGCATCGTGCCATTTTCTGTTTCTTTGGAAAGGCCTATGAAAAAAGAGCACTCCGACAAGCTTCCTGTTAAGATACTAGAGAGGATGTAGTATCCAGTGTACTTTGTGAAGTGTGGGAGCTGAATTGCATTGGCTTCTTATGAAAGAGGTGTGTCTCATCCATTTCATCACTAGCTAGTTATTTCAGTAGCCACCTCTTTACAAAAAAAATCACTTAAATCAAGCCCCACTTCTGCCCACTGACAGATGAAATTACTCACGGCTAATCCATCTCCTACTTTATTGCCCATAGAAATGAAGAACAGGTTGCAGGAAGCGCTGTATACAACAGGAGGCTGGGAGACAGCACTCATCCATTTCCTCACAGTGTACAAGTTTGATCGTGTTTGCCTAATTATCCCATTAACCTGTGCCTAAAGATCCAATTACTCCAGCTGTGGGTGATTGAAGAAAGGGCAACCGCAACAGATACCAGGCAGGGGACGTGTGTATTCCTCATCTGTAACGTCTCTAATTGCTGGTTCAGTCATTCACCAGGAAAATCCTATGGCAGCAAAGATAACGGTAGTGTTTCTGGGAATAGCTTTAAACTGGCTAACACTCATTTAAATTTTAAGTGTTTCTTATGAATAAAAGAACTCCTTACTCTGTGTGTGTGTGTGTGTGTGTGTGTGTGTGTGTGTGTGTGTGTGTGTGTGTGTGTTTAATGGTTCATAGTGGAGGTCAGAGGACCACTTGAAGGAGTCAGCTCTCTCTTTCCATATGGCTCCTTGGGGTTGAAGTTGAGTCTTCAAGATACGGTAGCAAGTGTCTTTACCCACTGAGCCATCTTACTGTCCCAAGGACTCCATTGTTTAAGATCAACGTTGTGTCCCTAGGATTAATTTAAAATTTAAAAGACCAAGATGCAGAGGCATGAAGTTTTTGAGTTGAGGCTACTCTGGGCTACATGGAAAAAGGCAAGATGAAAAGATGAGGGAGAGATTTAGAGGAGACTCTACCATCCAGATGAGTACCAATTGAGCCATAGGTTCTCTTGTCTTTTCCTTTTTCTGAATTGCAAAGACAGGTCCACACACTTATACCATCCTATAAGTCAAAAGAAAGAGAGACACGAGAGTATCCTGATGTATCAGCTACCTTGTGACATCTATCTATACTTAAATACAATTGTCCAAGGAAAAATTAAAAATAAATATCAGTAACAAAATATTATAGGATAGTAGCCTACCTTATTGGTTTCTTCTAATTTTTGGTAGACACCTTTCATTTGATGAGCAGATGTCTAAGTCAAGATTGCACAACCAACCATAGAAGCTGTCTTTGAATATGATTAAGATCCTATAAATCATCTACCAAAGCATAACTTTCCTATAAAACATACCTATGAATAGCTGGCATAAGAATGAAAACTTGAGTTTGGATCCCCAGAATCCATATAAAACTGGATGGGGAGTCCAGCGGCACACATCTGTAACAATACTCCTATAGAAAGATGGGGTGGAGACAGGAGGATCCCAGAAGCTTGGGGGCCAGCTAGCCTGGTGAAAACAGTGAAAAACAAGGAACAAGCAAGGTGGAAGGTAAGAATTGATACGTGAGGTAGTGTTCTGACCACCACATGCACCTGCGCACACACAGATACACAGACACAGACACACACACACAGACACACACATACACACTCACAGACACATGGGGACACGCAGGGACTCACAGGCACACATGCATACACATACACATAAGATTTTTAAAATATATTTTAATGAACAGAATTCTGACTTCTGGTCTCATCCATTTATTGGTTGTTCTTTTTCCCCCCTTTGGCCAGATTATTATAATTTTGTGTACTATTAAATAAATTTTCTCTCATCCTGAAGTCTCAAGGATATTCTCTGGCTTTATCATCTGGAACCTTTGTTTTCCATTTGCATGTATATGAACTGCATGTGGTAAGCTGTGATCTCAAAAGAGAAAACAGAAAAATAACATTTGCATGGCTTTCTCCAGTTTCAAAGCAGCTTGATATATTACAATTGAATTGTTATTTGTCCTGTAGGGTAGTGTTGATGATGATATAATGATAGTAATAACAGCTAACATTACTGAAGAAAGTCTTCTACCACAGTGTGTGTTTTAATGACCATTGTTCTTTAGCAGATTGTAAGTGGAACAATATCACAGAACATGGTAGTAGTTGTCTTCACTTTTACAAGAGCAGTTTTGATTCTGGAGATGTTGAGTAGCACAGCTAGAAAAGTAACCTGATGATCAAAGAAAGAGGCAAAATAATTCCCGAAAAGAAGGTATACAGCTCACCTTACCCTGTGTCACAACTTAGTATAAACCATGATAAGTAGGGTGTAGTGGGGGGTTTGCCAAAGAGATAAACGAACTTGTCATTGAAATAGAATTCAGAGTCCAGAAACGAGAAGACACAAACACAGTCCGTTGATTCCTCACGAGGGCAAAAGACAAACATGACTGGTTAAAAAAATGTCAAGGCAATGATGCCTAATGATATTCTTCTGCACTCATAGATTGGTGACTAGCCCAATTGTCATCAGAGAGGCTTCATCCAGCAACTGATGGAAACAGATGCAGACCCACAGCCAAACATTAGGCATGTCTTGAGAAACCCTGTGGAAAAAGGGAGGAAGGATTGTAGGAGCCAGAGTTAAGGACATCACAAGAAAACCCACAGAATCAACTAACCTGGGTTCATAAGAGTTCGTAGAGACTGAACCGAGAACCAGGGAGCCTGCGTGGGACTGACCTAGGTCCTCTACATATATGTTACTGTTGTGTAACTTTGTCATCTTATGAGATTCCTGACAGTGGGAGCAGGAGCTGTCTCTAATTCTGTTGCCTGCTTTTGGGACCCATTCCGCCTATCAGGTCGCCTTATCCAGCCTTAGTATGAGAGGAGGTGCCTAGTCTTCCTGCAACTTAATATGACATGTTTGGTTGATATCCATGGGAGACCTGCCCTTTTCTGAATAGAAATGGAGAAGGGGTGGATGGTGGGGCAGAGGAGAGGTAGGGGGAGGGACTGGCAAAAGAGGAGGGAGGGGAAACTGTGGACAGGATGTAAAAAATTAACAATAATAATAATAATAATAATAATAATAATAATAATAATAACTTCATTAAAAATATACTCGCCAGGAGGTGGTGGCGCACCTGTAATTCCAGCACTCGGGAGGCAGAGCCAGGCAGATCTCTGTGAGTTCGAGGCCAGCCTGGGCTACAGAGTGAGATCCAGGAAAGGTACAAAGCTACACAGGGAAACCCTGTCTCAAAAAACAAAAACAAATATATATATATATACACATATATATATATATATATATATATATATATATATATACTCAGTTGTCATAAAGGAATTAAAATCTGAGACCATAATAATACCCCAATCAATACATATTGGAATGACTAAAATCCAAACAGAATACAGCAAACAGTTTCAAACCCAGGAAGGGACCCACATTGCCATTGCCATGCCAGGCAATGAACCAGTCTCCTAGGATATCTGAATCTGAATCGCTGGGCAAAGCACCTTTCAGGGCTCTTAGGGCCACATCTGACTCCCTAATCTCTCTGTCTCTGTCTCTGTCTCTGTCTCTCTTCCTCCCCCCTTCTCTCCTTCCCTCCCTCCCTCCTAGCCCCTCTCTCTGTATGTGCAATTTTCTGAGAAGATTCATGTGTCCCAGACTGACCTTCCACTTGGTGTAGCTGAAGATGACCTCCAACTCCTAATCTACCTCTGGAGAGCTAGGATCACAAAGTGCACCACCATGCCCACTTGTTTCTAGCCTCAAATTTGGAGTCTCTGCCTCCCAGACTCTGGGCTGTCCAGTTGTAAGAGGGGTGTGTGTGTGTGTGTGTGTGCTGCTTTTGTTTTATTGTTTACTTATTTTTCCATGTGAGTTTTTTGTTGTTAACATTTATTTTAGTTATTCAATGACTTTAGTTATTGTGTTCTGAGTCCTCTTCATCTCCCTCTGAGGTAGTTTCATGTACCACCTTCTTCTGGCATCAGCTTTTTCTTTGTAGTCCATTAATGTTTTTCAAAATGTCTGTTAGGGATCTGATGGGTTTTCACTTCTATTAATGGCAGATTGATAATAAGATGGTTTGTAGAAACTAAAAAACAAAATAAAATGATAGCAGTTGCTGGTGAGAGTGTGGGCAAAGCCGAACCCTTATCCACTGTTGGTGGGAATGCATACTGGTTCATCTACTTTAGAAATCAGTAAGGATACAGGTTTCTCATAAAACTAAGAATGGAACTTCCATATGGCTCAGATTTACCATTCCTGGGCAAAGACATACCTGAATATCCACATTCATCTCATCTCTATTCACCATAGCTAAGAAATATAAGCAGCCTAGATGTCTAGAAGCTGGATGTAAAACTTTTTAATGTGGTATATATACACAATGAAATTATATTCCATTGTAAAGGAAAAAATAAAACTATGAAATTTGCAGAAAAGTAGATAGAGCTGGATGATATGCTGAGTGAGGAGACTGAGGCCCAGGCAGATAGATGTAGTATGTTCTTCCATGTGTGGATCCTAGCCTCACAGTGAGAGATTTCTGTGTCTAAACTTGAATGGGTGTCTCTAGTGACCAGAAAACAAAAGGGAAAGAGTGTACAAAACTAAGAGAAGAGAGAGTACAAAACACAGATAATGGAGAGCCAGATACTAGGCTTGGAAGGTTTAAACAGGGTTGGGGCAGGGAGAGAGGGGAGTTGGAAGGTTGGAAAGAGAGTTTAAAAAAAAACTAAGGATGCATGAAAACAGCACATAGAAGCCTACTACTTTATAAACTAAAAAATATAATTAAAAAAATAAAATTAAAAAAAGCTCAGAACAGAGATACTCTTAATGGGCAGATAATTCTGCTCATAGAAGCCATAGGCTTTTAAACAAGAACCCCAGTACCAGGTGGGAGATACATCCATTGGCAAAAAGGAGTCAGAGCCTCTTGGATGAATATAGATTATTGTGATTCCACTTGGCTGCCAACTAGACTCTATTGCTAAAGACATCACACACTTTGGTGTCAGGATACAGAAAAACTCAAGATGGCACTGAGATGGAAACTCCCTGCTGGCTAGTATTCTTTGCACCAGAAGGTGATATGCAGGCTGGTGGGCAGAGAACGCATCAAGGGTCTTGCTCAGCTGTACTAATCCTCCACGTAAGATATACCCATAATGCGATAGTGGCATGACTGGGGAATAACCAACTGATTTGTGATTAGATTTGAGGCCATTTCATGGGAAAGAATACATACCTGGTTCTATAAACATGTCCAAGAGTTTGTGGCTGTGAAGCCCCGAGGCCTGGGGGAAGAGCACTGTCATTGTTTCCCTAAATGAACAAACACACTGTCCAACTGCTGAGGTAGAGAGGCTTCTTCTTTTTCTCCTCCCCCCCCCCTCCAGGGTGACAGTTAATGCAGATATGTGAATCTGTTCAAAGTTCTAAGAATAAGTGATTGACTCAAACATCTGTACCCATCTCTTTCCCACACACAGAGCCCTGGAAGCATCATAGAAGAGAGGGTGTGCAAGCTCCAGGGATGGGGAAAAGTGTGATGGAATGAGCCCATTTAGATAAGTCATGCCAGCTGCAACCATGAACAAACACCCAGCAGCTATGGATACTGCACAAGATTGGACACTGAAACTTTCCATCGTGGATAGAGTTAGTGCCCAGGAGGTACCATACCTTCCTGAGATGCTAATGATTATTAATGGCTGCTGGATGAGGGTGTGTGTGGTTTTCTCTAGGGATGCAGTCACTGGGAAACCAGGTAGGAAGCAGAGGTTTAGAGGGAAAGAAATGGGAACTCCAGAACTCAGTAGGGGTGTTTGTAAGCACAATACATTGCATATATGTATGAAATTGTAAAAAATAAACAAGAACAAAATGTAGTATATAAAATTTATTTTGTTTATTGTGATGGGTGGTATATATTATATAATTTTTTTCATTGTATGATTTCTTTGTAGTGAACCTAATTGGAACATTTCACAAATGTACACATGTATAGAAAGCCATATGGTACTCCAAGCAGATGTACAGTTTTTTTGTATATCAATTAAAAATAAATCATATATTCGGGCATGGCTCAGTAGGCAAAGTCTTAGCCACACAAGCATGAATGCTTAAGTTCAACCTTCAATAGCCATGTAAAAAGTTGGACTTGGTGGCATGCTCTTGCTATCTGGAGAGACAAATGTTCTGAGAAGCATGTACACACACACACACACACACACACACACACACACACTCAAAAAATACGAATTAAAATTTAAACATCTTAATTATTAAAGCAAGAGAAAATGGAAACATTCAACAACCCAGGGGTTTGTGACTCCTTGTTCATCACAGCCTCTAGCACTGTGGTGTCTTGCTCAATGGACAAAACATCACCCCCATTTACCCTCAGTGACAATCACCAACCAACAAAGGTCATGTCAGAGGGGAAATCTCCAGCTTCCCATTTTTTTGCACCACAGATCTTTGACGTGAGCTGCCCTAAGAAGGGCCCAAGTGAAAGCCTGTTCAAGTCAGTCGTCTGTGTTAATTATTATTAGGAAGGAAAGCAGTTTCAGAAATGCTCCAGATGAAAGGAAGCTAATAACCTGAGAATGTGCCTTTGGCACAGGAAGTTCATTTCCTGTAATTGAGTTCCATATCCAGAGGCAAAGGTGGTTTTAGTTGAAGATTTTTCTCCAGTAGGAATAAGGTTCAGTCTGCTATGTGAGCTCTTCAATATCACAGGCTTGTTTGGCTTTTCACCATGTCCTGTCTTAAATGTTTTATTCTCTCCTTTGTGCTGCATGTGACAACTTCCTGAGTAAGTTATCAAAAACCAATGTCATTTCCTTGAGGCCTGCCTTACCAGGAAAATCCATGGTACCACCAATTCATGCCTCAGACACATGCAATGATAATCTATGAAATCCACTTACTCACTCACACTGTGAGAGTCATTCTCTCTAATAATCTTGTGGGAGTCTGAGCAGTTCCAAAGATCTTCTCTAATCTTTTATAAGAGTGTTTGCAAGAGAACAAGACAGAACCTAAAAAATATGTATTTGAGTGAATAAGGTATCCTTAGATAGGGAAATATCTTTAATAAAAGCTTCAGACAAAAATGAGGTAAATGACACACAATTATGTTTTTGACATAGAAGTTGAATTTTCTTGATTGAAGAAAAACAACTTGAGACAAAGATGTAGTTCATTGGTAGAGTGGCTGCCTGGTATCTCCAAGACCCTGGGAGCAATGACCAGTTCTGCAAGAGAAACAATAAGAATTGGGGCAGGAGAGACACATCTATAGACACATACACACACACACACACACACACACACACACACACACAGAGTCGGGGGGAGCTGGGGGAAGATTGCTTCTAAACATCAGTGATACCGAAGTGGTCCATTTATGATCCACATCAACCTGTCATCTGGCCACCTAGTCATACTTCATGGAATCAATGGGTAAGGCATTTCCAGCTGTTCAGGGATTCAGCTTGGATTTGTCAGCACTGTTGAATGTGGCCTACTTGAACTGCCACCTGCCTGTCCACTTGATCACCTATCTGGACTCCCTGTCCATCCATGCTCCTGTTCACTCACTCACCTGTCCTTTCAATAGTCCGAGGACAGGAGTAACAGCAACAGTGCTTTTTCCAAAGACCTCCAGATGGCTTCTATCTTACCACCACAGACTCAGTTACAGTTCTCCAACCTTGGCCCCTGAGGCCTTGCTGTCTCCTTACCAGGTTAGCCCAAAGCAAAGTGGGAGTATCCAGCAAATTCCTGTCAAAGACATCATTGTACTTTGTGGGTTTTCTATTCAATAAATTCAAAACATTTTCATCCATGCTCCTCACACAGCACACTTGTGACACTCTGAGAAGGAGAGAGAACATTAAGTCAAAGACAGCAATCACCAATCAGGTTGAAAGTAACTTTGCTGCCTTTGCCCAGAAATGTTTAGCAACACCTACAGATATATTGTGTAGATGTAACCATACAATAACGGAATTCAGGTGTTTCTGGTACATGGACTGCTCTCACCAAATGTGAGGTCAAACTGTTGATCTTGTGTACATCCTAGTTCACAAATGAGTCTGTCAGATACGCTAAGCCTATAGGTTGAAGATGATGCCCCAACATTGTGGAGAAACCTCAGGTGATTGTCCAGGCAGCTGGCTGTTTCTGTCAACTCACATTTTTTTTTTTTTTGGAAGCTGCTTGCATGCACTTCCTGTTTTTATTTTTTATTAGGTATTATTATTTCCTTCTTGGGTCTCTGACAGAGTTGAAGATCAGTTAGTTATAGTTATAGTTTTCCTTGTTAAGAATTTCAGAAAAGAAACTCACTAGAGGTGTAAGTGTATAAATTTGAAAGATGTTGTAAGACAGTTCCATTAGTAATATAAGTTAAGATAGAAAGTGAATCAGGTACATTTTGGACTTACCAAAATAGGATAGATAATGGAATTATTTTCTCTAAATTTGTCAAATGCAAATGGACTAGACATTGTTTAGGTATTTATTGCTTGTATATATGGTATATAGTTATTATACTTTTGTATATAGTTTTCCTTATATTAGTTATAACTTTTTTCCTTTTTTTCTTTTTATTAAAATACAAAAGGGGAAATATAGTGGTATTTTATTTGTACTGAAATGTGATTTTATTTGTATATAAATAAAGTTGCCTTGGGGTGAGAGCAAGCCAGAGCAGAAGCTGGGCGGTGGTGGTGCACACCTTTAATCCTAGCACTTGGGAGGCAGAGCTAGGCAGATCTCTGTGTGTTCACAGATACAGCCAGCATGGTGACACGTGCCTTTAATCTCAATACCAACTGTAGAAGACCTGGAGGTCTGTACAGACAGGCAGTGATGAGGAGGTCATGTGGCTGGGTTTACAACCAATGAGAAGGCAGAACAGAAAGTCTATATAAAAGACAGGACACCAGAAGTAGCTCTCTTGTGGAGAGGAAGGACAGAGCAGCAGTAAAGGGTAAGGTTTTCAGCTCTCAGTATTGATCTGACCTCTTGGCTTTTAACTCCGCAATTGGCTCTGTGTTTCTTATTTAACAAGACAGTTACATCTACAATATTGGGTTATCATAACTGGAGAAGTTGCTTGTAGCATCTACAAAAACACCCTTCACTGCACTGGAAAATTCCACAACAAAGAATTATCCAGTCTGTCTTAGTTAGGGTTCCTATTTCTGTGAAGAGATGCCATGACCCACCACAGCAACTCTTATAAAGGAAAACATTTAAATGAGGTGATGGCTTACAGTTTCAGAAGTTTAGATCATTTTCCTCATGGTGGGGCATGATGGAATGCTGGCAGACATGGTACTGGAGAGGAAATTGAGAGAACTACATCTTTCAGGCAACAGGAAGTGGTCTGAGTATCACACTGAGCAAAGCTTTAGCAAAAGATACCTCAAAACGCTCCTCCATAGTGACACACTCCCTCCAACAAGACCACATCTACTTCAACAATGCCACACCTCTTAATAGTGCTTGCCACTCCCTTTGGAGCCATTTTCTTTCAAACCACCACACAGCCTAAGTGTCAGTAGATTGAGGCTGAGGAATCTGACTCTAAGGAGCCTAAAACTAGAGAGGTTCATGGAATCTCTGGAAATGTAGAATCCAAATATTTCTGGTAGAAGAAACACTTACGGGAAATGAATGAAGATGCTGTCATTCAGCCATCAGTCCCAACCAATTGAAAGAACCTTGCAAACACCAGGATGTGTAAAGAGGCCATGGCAAGCCGTCTATTGTAGTTAGAGTTTTTTGGTCTGGCCCACAGTCAGGACAAATCTCTCTTACCCGCCAGGCCCATAGACGCTCAGACCCAACCAAGTAAACATACAGAAACTTATATTGTTTACAAACTGTATGGCTATGGCAGGCTTTTTGTTATCTATTTTTTTTTAATCTTAAATTAACCCATTGTTGTTAGTCTATACTTTGTCACATGACTTGTGGCTTACCAGTGGTGTCTTTACATGTTGCTTCTCATGGTGGTAGCTGACAGCATCTCTCTCAGTTTTTTGCTTCCCACAATTCTCTTCTCTCTTGTCCCGCCTATACTTCCTGCTTGGCCACTGGCCAAACAGCATTTTATTTATACAGAGCGATATCCACAGCACTTCCCCCCCCCCTTTTTTTTTTAAAAAAAGGAAGGTTTTAACTTTTATATAATAAAATTACATATAACAAAACAATTATCAAGCAAGAATTACAGTTACAACATTAAAGAAGATATCTATCTTATATTTGTGAGTTTAAGGTTTTATATCTAACTTATCTTTTATCATAATTGAGGAAATTATAACTATCCAGTCTTCAACCACATCAAAGACCTCAGAAGGCTATAATATTACCTGAGAACTGGGAGAAGGATGCAAGCAACTTTCGGGAGTCTTGCAGGGTAGACAGAGACAGCTGGCAGCCTGGACAGTCACCTAATGTTCCTTTGTAAAGTTGGGGCATTTGTCTTCAGCCCACAGGGCTAGAGTCTCTCAGTCACTTCTCTCAGTGTCCTGTAGAATGTCTGTCAGTTTCCTCTGTGAAGCAGGAGCCTGAGGACCATTTTGTCAAGCAAAGTTCAGTGGTCACCTTTTTATGGGTCCTGTATGTCCAGTCAATCAAGCAGTCCAGGCAAGAACAGTTTCTTGCCCAAATGGCTATTTTTGCCAAGGTGAAGATAAATTCCATATGAAGTGTCTTCAGTGTCCATCTTCCTCTCTGAAGTAAATCGGTGCTGCCAGGAGCAGACATGTCTCACTGTCCATTTTATTTATACAGAGCGATATCCACAGCAGTCTATACTGCCTGTACCACATTTAAGCAAAGGCCAGGTATTATAGAAGGCCACAGAATCATAGCCCCAGAACTTCACAGTTGTCTGTGGACATCCATTGTTCTCTGAGGACACTCCAGCAGCACCTAATTAGCCTCCTGACATGGGGCTATGGGCAGAAATCTCTGGACACCAATGTTGGGGGAGTGGAGGGCACAGCCAGTAATGGAAATTTTTTACCTAAGTGGAAGGTATAGGAAAGGCTTTTCCTTCTCAAATCGTCTACACCTCACTTCTTGATACCAAGCATAAGAAGGAACAGTTCACATTTATACAGAAAACCACTGGAGAATTACGGGTGTTATTCTGTGAAGCACTCCAGGTATGTCACTGGCTGTTGCCAGCTGCTTGACAGACTGTGGCATTCAGTGCAATAGTGTGGCAAGCGAGCCTGGGCATGCTTTTATTTGTATTCATGCTATTTGAATGAGGTTCAACTAGTGCCACTTTCATTCATTGATGTGACTCATTATCCTTATCGTTGTGGTTAGCCATGTTCCCTTCCTCACAAATTCAAGACTCAGAGATCTCAGTGAAGGCATTTTCCCCTTGTCTGGGACAGAGCCTCGTGTAGCCCAGCCTAGCCATAAACTCACTATGTCACTGAGAATGACCCTTGAGCCTTGATGTTCCTGTCCTCATTTGTCACATGCTGGGATGACAGGTGTGCACCAGGGTGCTGTCTTTATAGCCACTTGTTTTCAGTCATGGCCAGTGATATGAGGATAAAGGATCCGGAGTACCAGGCCTCTGGAAGACCTCAATTCTTCTCCAATTTATTTATTTCAAATATGTTTTCTGGAGATTCCTCAGGACCCTTCTCAGTGACCACTGGGAATGTCCTGAGAAGTGATCTCAGCCTAGGGGAGGATATACAAAAAAAAGGAGCTACTATTTCAGAACTTGCTAGAGCATCCTTGATGGCAGTGTTTAATTAGTAATACAGAAAAAAAAAAAGATGTTCACATATCCAGACATAATTTAAGAATAATCCTCGTTATAAAAACCCAGGATTTTACAGCTAAAGGAGGAAGAAGAGCAAAGTGAGAAACAACTCAGATTCGTTCTCGAGGATATCAAGAAACAATTTTGCTGTTACTTTTGTCAGTAAAACTTTACCCAGCCTACTTTGTCAGCTCTAAACTGTTCTTCTGTTTCAGCTGGGACCTCTTTTAAGTTTGGAAACTGACAAGGCCAAGGACATCCTCAGCTTCTTCCTTATCCAGCCAAGAGTCCAGTTCTAAATCCTAAACCATCTCTTCCTGTGTTTAGTAAATCATATTTGCTTACTTCCAGAGCACTGACTTTCAAGAACAATGGGACTGAGATATTTGTGCCCAATCAGAAGAGACCAGGGATCTGCTGTCTTAGTGGCATCATCCATAATCTCACTGGACATCCCCCAAATCTCCTGACAGACAGGCTATCAGCCATGTCTTTGTGACCTCAATGGCAGATCCCAACAGTATCAAGGAGGTAAGTCTTCCCTTTCCCTGTTGTTCACTTTATCTTCTCTAAAGCCACAAAATATACAAGTAGGAAGGACTCAATAACCACTGTGGCCTTTCTGTGGACTCGAGGACCTGGATCAGACCCCAGATAGTGCAGAAGAAGATGTGTCTGGATACACATTGGAGTCCTATTTAATTTTCTGAACTGGGCTGGAGTTGTGTGATTATTGGATGATGTTTTAATTCCCAAACAAGGGACCATTTGTTTCTTATCTGAGAGGTATGACCTGCCTGACGGTTCATCCAAGGGACCATTTGTTCCTTTATCTGAGAGGTATGACCTGCCTGAAGGTTCATCCAGGGGCAGAAAAGGAACTAATCCACAAAATGACTCAACGAACTAAAGAGGTGTTTTGAATGAAAAACCACACTGCCTTGCTTTGTGCTCGCTCTACAGAATCCAACTTACTCAATGAACCAGTTATACCTTGATTTCATTTTTGGCGGGATGCCTGGCAACCTCAAATGAAATTATATTCCCTTTTTCATATGCACTCAACCATCAATACCTCTCCAAACACCTTCTGAAAGAAAAACTCTTTACCTGTCTTTATAATAACTTTGGCACATATAAAACTGAAAGCTAGAACTTCTTGGACCAGCCAGGTAACTGGCATGTGAATACAGAACTGAAATGTTATAGGTCGTTTATACATTTTTTTAATGGTTGAATAACAATTATTATAGAAAATAGGATAAACATAGACTAAGAAACCACAGATTTCAACTTGTTCATATTACAATGGGGAACACACACACAGCAGAACACTTGCAACAAGGACTCAACTAGTTTTGCTTCAACATAGTCTGTCTATGGCCCTTTGTTCACAGCTCTTATTATTTTTAAACTTCTTCGTAAGAATGCTTGACCTTGATCATACAGAAACTGGAAGAAAACTACAAAAATAGATGTGCATCCTCTGGATGCTGAATACATGTATACACATTTGCACATTCTCCTTTTGCAAGGTTTTGATGAGTGCTATATTAAAAACACCATAATGTGGGTGTGTTAGAGGCAAACTCTCCATGCATTTTTGCTCAGTAAACTGCCGCTAGAGTACCAGAGTGCATTCAGCTGCCATTTTAGACAGGGTACATAATGAGCATGTAGGATCATTTCTACACTGGCCACACTACTTGTTTTGCCAAATTAGACTTCCTTACTGCCAAGTTGATAGGTGTTGCCAATTTCTTTTCACCCTGGAAAATTATAGGGCTTTGTCCTTTCTGATGAAAGAAAGGATTCATAAGCAGAATCGTAAGCACCTGCATCCCACTCTTGGCCTGCCTCTTGCCTTGAGAACCACTTCAGTGGACCCACAATGCCTGGGGGTACTTCAAGGACCAGGGGCTCAACAGACATTATAATATCCACTGCTGCTTTTGGAAAAATTAAAAATACAACCCGCTTAGAGAAGAAGTAATTTCCTTCAAATAATTGAACATCTGGGGATTTTAGTGGGGCATTTGGTACCTGTAACATCTTCAGATAGAATATCTTCTCCTTGTTCATTACTTAAATAATATGCACAGCAATTTATAAAGTGATAACAGAGCAGCTACCTCGCTTGGAGACCGAAGCATTGACTGGATAAATAAACAGACCCAGGTGAAGTGCCACATCAGTCTTCCTGCTCTTTAAAACTCTAAGTCATTGATCTCTTGGACATTTTTAAATTTTCATGCATTTGGACCAGGGCCATTTGGTTCAGGTAGCCTTGTTGAAAAGGGATTTGCAGGTCTTTGCAATGTTACAGCCCTGCCAAGTTAGAATAACTCAAGACAAGGTCAATGTCTAGGACTCTCTTGTATTAAATCAGCAAGGAAGCTTATATGCATTGCAGATTCCTTGCCCATGAGATCTCCTGTCTAAAGCAATCTGCTGAAAGGTGATAGGGTTGAGGCATGGGCTAGACAACATGCATATGGCACAGAGTTTGTAATATTCTAAGTGGCATCCACTGTGTCCCCCTGGGTCAAGACAGGAGCAGTATTGGTAAATCAATAGTTTAATCCATCTGAGACAAGACTGTTTATCAAAACTCTTTCTCGTTAAACAGAATTCTGTTAAACAAAAATTCTTTCCTGACTTACTTGGCAAGAGCCATCCTGTATCATATGGTATGCCCCACTCACACCAAATCAGGAGCTAACAACGACACTCTCCTGTGTCTCCGTACTGACAGACGGTTTGCTGAGCAGACCAAGTGCTCTCCTTATGCTTAGGCACATGGTCATTAAGGAAATTCTGACAAAATGAATTGTAATTATGGAAAATTGGGAGAGTGGTGAGACTACTCAAATATTAAGTCATAACAGAAATGACTAAATCACATACAACACTCAAAAAATGCAGAAATATATAATGGCTCACCTATAATTTCAAAAGAAATGTTTTCAGATGATAGTTGGTCAAATCAGGGTGGGGATTTTTTCCTGTATTTATGCCCAGACTTACCTGTTTGCATTCAAAATTCAGAAACAAAGAGACAAAATGGTCTAGTCCCTTGCCTGGTGCTAAAATATTCTGCAATGTTGCTACTAAAAGGGAAAAATACAAATAAAACATTCGTTTGAATAAATTAGAAAGCTTCCCGGAACTTCTGTGCTCTCAAACAAAGAACTTTGGAGTTAACAAAGAGCCTCCTCCCCAGCACCTTGCAAAGCCAGATGAGCAAGTGCTGGATGCAGGCTTGAGTGGGATGCTTTCCTTCCACTCAGAAGCGGCCTCTGGAGGCTGTATGCTAGAATCCTGCTGAGGGGTAGTGATGTTGACACTTCTCCAAGAAGGTCTTCTTACACAGAAGGTAGAAAAACCATAGTCATGCTCTTAACTCTACCTATGGGCACATTTTGTTTCCTGTCTGGTCTTTTGAGCTTCTGCTGGTCAACATTTTTCAACAGACAAAGAAGAGAAGTGCACCAGGGCCTGGGGAGACCCAGGAGTGCATATGTCTGCATAGAGAGAAATGATGCTGTTCCCACCACCTGGGCCAAGGGTACAGACTTTCAGATAACCCTTTGTTCCAAGACTCAGAAAAGAATGGTTTTGCAAATTTCTAAAGAAGATATAAATATTTGACACACATTCTTCAAGTATTGAGGCACTATTGGAGATATGAGCATGGACATGGGCTAGGGTAGTAACCAATTCTGTTTCTTTCTTGCTTGTGGAAGGATGTGGCCTCTTTGAAGAATAACTGCAGTAATGAATTGCTGACAATGAAAAGCCCTTTGTCTTCAGATATGTCACATCTGATCGTCTACCGGGAGCTTCCTCTCTTCCAGAAGTTCTATGTCTTCAGCTAAACAAAGGAGTTTTCTTGATCACCCGTGTTTGTGGTTGTCTGGGTTTTTCCCTCCAAAGCATGAACTGCTTGCCTTGCTACAGTGAGTTAAACTAAAGAGCATTCAAAGTAAAAAGCAAGTCAAATGGTCCCCATGTCCTCAGATGACAGGTACGAGACACAGAAGAGAGTCTGTCTTGGTAAGGGTTGTGAAATTGGCTGAATGGTCTCATTATGAGATTATGTTGTAGCAATAGCTGAAACTATGTGTTGCCTCCAGAAAGGACTGTCCAGGTTCACTGGTATGGGACCTTCCAAAGAGCAGTCCATGGTTTTGGTTTGATTAATTGTGCCCTAGGGAGTGCTCTGCACACAACAGGAGAGTCAAATTGAATTTCTCAGGCAGCTCTGATTAGAATCATGACCTTCAACTCCATGTACCCCGGGGGAGATTCAGGGACCATCAGAGGAGAGATCCATTGTTAAGAAATAATTTGAGGTTTTCAGAGTTTATCCCTAGAAGTGCATAATGGTTAGGGCTCTGAGATTAAAGGAAGACACCCATGTTCATTCAGAATCTCCATTATTAGTATCAGACACTCCGGCAGTTAATACACACCCATCCCTTAGTTTCTTCTAGACCTTTCTGCATCCTGAGGCAATCCATCAGAGTCACCAAGTACAGAGTCTGAGTAAACCCTAGCTAGCCATCAACAGCTTCCAAATATGAAACGATCATGTGACCCACATCTCCTAGTTTTTAGATGTAAAACCAAAAGCACAGTGCTCATTCTCCACTGTAGCAAATAAATAATTAGACACTGAGTACTTTTAGTCCAAGCATGCTCACGGAACTATATTATTAGTTCATGAAATTTCTACGAGGTTTTATCATTATCTCTGAATTATAAATAAGGATACCAAACCATGGGCTAAGACTTTAAAAAAAATCCTACAACAACTTTAGATTTTTTTACATTTTTTAACAATTTATTTTTTTAATTTTAGTATAATGTGGCTTATATTCAGTAAAGACATGATTCTAAGCTAAGTTTTGTCTGATGAAGCCATGGTTGCCTTAGATTTTGTAGCCCTTCTTCATTCTTAGTTAGCATATACACAGGTACTGCATGCATATACACTCCATTAGCACCACAAACAAAATATAATTGTGACAGTAAATACAATCCATTGGAAAGAAAGTAATTTATAGGATGTCTGAAAGTTGATCCAACCTTAGTGTCGAATCAACTACAGAAACGACGAGATTCACTCATGAAAACACAGCCTGACTAACCTGCCCAGACTTTGTGAACAACATAATTCACTCATAGATCATAGACTGAACACCTTTCTTTCCTGATCATTCTGCTAAGCAATAAAATGTCGAAGTAAGCATAAATACTTTCTGCAATTGAGGACCTATAGTCCAATAACCAGGCAATAGGAGCAGAGTGAGACAAATGAATATTTAGTGGGGGCAACCTTGGTGACTACTAAAGCAGAAAGAAGGATCTTGGAAGAGACCCTCAAGGTCAAGGAAGAAACATGCTGAAAGAGATGACTGAGTCGAAAAAGAAAGGACATGGGGATGGAAGAGTAGGGACCTGGGCATTTGCACTTTGGACGATACTCTCTGGCCTATCTGCTTCTGTTTTGGCTGCAGGCTAACTTTTACCAGCCTTGTTTAAAAAAAATGCATTTAATACATAAGAAAAGGAGTGCTTAAGACATACATATATAAGGTTGTATAGTTGATAAGAGATCTGATGATTAACAGCAAGTTTATGTGACCATTATTTCTTCAGAGCAGAAGGAACCCACACAGGACTCCGGCAACATGAATTCTATTCTGTCAGCAAATCCCAGTGCAACCTGCAACAGGCCACTCAACAGCTATGTTCTGCTTCCTGTATCTCTAAACATAGAGACTTAAAGCAGGCACCCTAGGAAGCTCTTAGAGTGTCAGGGCACACATTTAACTCTCTCATGCTCAGACAATTCAACCTCTAGAAAATGCTCAACTCAAAGAGCAAAAACTAACAAAATATACCTGTCTGTTTGCTTTACTAATCTCTGCCATTAGTCATTTTTTTAATATAGAATATAGGAGAGGCACCATTTTACTATATGAGTGCTCTCTAAAGCAGAATGCAATTTTTTTAAAATAATGAATGTACTATTTTGATTAACCCAGATATTTATTCCAGACCACAATTCAATATCATTTCTCACTGTCATTGTTTTACAGTAGTGAGTAGAGAACTAGATCTATTATGAAAATTTTTTGTGGTTATGTCTCATTCTCTATGAATTTGGAATTTCATTTTTTAATTGTCTGTAGCCCATGGGGAAGCTAACAGTCTAAGTACAATAAATAAGACACTCAAGTTTCCTTGAAAAATAAAAGGTTCAAATGCAGCAAAATATTTTTTTTTTCATGACTAAAAGCATTCCTAAAAATTTTAACTTAGATTTTCCTTAACATTGCCTGTTTTAGAGAAGTTCCTTTGGGGTATTTCTTGGGGTTAAAAGAGATCAGATGGCTCTAGTGAGGTTAATCAGTTGGTATAGGGGGGGCCTGCAAACCTGAGGACCCAGGTTCCATCCTTAGCTCCCACGTAAGAAGGCACATGCTTACAATTCCTGAGCTGAGGGGACTGGGATAAGTGAGTGCCTGGGGCTTAAAAGCCAGTCAGTCTAGCCTAATCTGTGAACTCAGCGACAGAGCCTATCTTTAAACTACAAAATGGACAGATCCAGAGGAACGATGTCCAAGGTTGACCTCTGACCTCCACATGCACATGCAGTATACCCATACACATGAACATGCATTCACACGTATAGAGACAGATAAAATTATCCATAAATATTTTTCATATAGAGTATCATGTTTGAACATCACAATAATTTGTTTCCTAGGGTTGGTATAAGAAACTACCACAGACTAGGTAGCTTAAAACAACATAGATGTACACTCTCACACCTCTAGAAACTCAAAGCTCAGAGGCTTCGTGCTTCCTTCCAGGCCCTACATTGAACCCTTCCACACCTCTGTCTCACAATACTGATGGCCATCCAACCTACACTTCCTTAGCTTGAAGATGTGTCCCCCAAACTCTCCACAAGGATCTCATCTATATTTGTGCCTGTAGTGATATATTGTGTACCCCAATAAAGCTTGCCTTGAGGATCAGAGGACAGAGCCAGCCACTGGAATAGACACACCTTTAATCCTATCACTGGGGAGGCAGAATTCCATCTGGATCTCTGTGAGTTCAAGGCCACACTGGACTACATGAAAGAAACAGAGCCAGGCAGTGATAGCACACACCTTTAATCCCAGCACTTGAGATCTTATGCCTTTGCTTGGAAAATATACACACCTTTAATCCCAGGAAGTGACTCCAGGGCTGAGAAAGGTATATAAGGCGTAAGGAAACAGGAACTCTTGCTCTTGAGGCTGAGGATTTTGTAGAGGTAATAATGTGGCTGATTTGTTCTGTTTTTATAGTCTTTCAGCTTTCACCCCAATATCTGGCTCTGGGTTTTTTATTCATAAGACCTTTTAAGATTCATGTTACACACACCTTCCTAAACAAATTCTAGGAGGGTTCATTCATTCTAATGACCTCATCTTAACTTGATTGAATCTGTAATAAACCTTTTCCAAATAAGGTCATCTTCATAGTGCTAGAGAGTTAAGCTTTCAATAGTTTTGAAGAGTGCAACACATCCCATAATATAAAGCCTAAAGACAGTTATTTCTGCTTTTTTTTTTTTGTAAGCAAATGAAGACATAAAGCACCTAAGTGACTTCTCTAAGGTCATGCAGAACAGAAGGCAGATTCATCTTGTAATTCATAAACAGGCTTTTCTTAACAGAGCAGTATATGAGGTTACCAGTTAACCAGTAAATGATCTGCCTGGGATCAGAATTCACACCACTCAGCTGCTTAGAAAGGAGTCTTACCTCTAGTCCAAACTGCGGGAACTTGTGGGCACGCCAGGTCATTGTTATCAAAACCAAATCTACTTGCCTTGGGGTGTAATTCTACTACATTATGTAACTCTGAAGAGGATACTTTCCTTCTAAAACACATTTTATAGTTTCTACTCTTGGCTAACGTAGAGATAGAATAATAAGCCATTCTTTAATGGACTCCATTCATAACCTCAAACATTCTCTGGCTGCTTTGTATGGTGCTGATAAAAACCTGGAGAATTCTGTGGTACATGAGACATGCTGGAACCTTCCCCTCCAGTTCACATGCCAAGAAATACTTCATCTGGGGTCACAGGATAAAAGGGACAAAGTTAAAACAGTGATCTTTCAAGTGGTAGCGTAGGCGTCCTCAGGAAACAGAACTGTCTCTTTCCTCCGATCTCTGCTCCAATTATCAGTTGTGTCCTCCAGCAAAGCAACAATCCTCTCTACATAAGCAACCTCCTCCTCTCTGGGATTGCATGTGCTTGATAATGTGTCAGTCCAGCTGAGAAAAGTAACTGTGGGTCAGGGTACCAAGCCTCCCAGTGGCTTCATGGGTCAGGCTCCCAGACATATGTTAAAGCCTCTCAGTGTCCTCATGGGTCAGGGTACCAGGCATAATTAAGCCTCCCAATGGCCTTATCTCTGTAGCTGGGATGATTGGTTTTAATGAGGACCAGTAAAGAACTTTTTCATAACACTTTTTGCAAGTGCTGTTGTCTGAATAATTTGGTTGTAAGGGGATCTACCACGATTCTTGATTGTGTCCTAAAGACACAAGTTCCAGAAAGAGGTAAGATAACTAATAGCACACTTGTGGTGAAAAAAAAAAGTAGAGTCAATGAAAAGTCCCAAAATCTGTATGATTGTTGATTTTGAATTCAATTGATAAAGTTGGATCCATGGGTTTTTAGGATGTCCTGCAAGCTGTGCTTACATATAATAAATAGCTTTTAGCTTATGTCTATGAATTCTTTTACCAACACTGACTCAGTGTCTACTACATACTACTCACTGTTGCAACACTGGGGATATGGTAAGGAATAAGAGATACACAATTTCCACCTTTGCTCCTGGGAGGTCCTTCCTATAACAAAACAACATTATGTCATCCATCGAGATGGTGAGACCTGTGGATCCACACTGTGTGTGTGCCTTCTGTTCTCTCAAGTCAGATAACTTATTTACAAAGCAAGATAACTGCATACAAAAAACAAACAAACAAACAAACAAAAACTCTAAGATTTCCTTCCATTCCTTCTCTACTAGCTACAAGTTGAAGCCACCCCATTGTCTCAACACAGCAACCAACTGGCAATACCCAATGCATCTTAATTTCAGAAGTCTCTTAAATTCAGAAGTTACTAGAAGACAACTGTGGCCAGAGATTGGCCTCAGAGGGTCAAGCTTGAAGTCATAGCATAGGGAAATACAACAAAGGAATGCATCCTACTTCAGAAGCCCCAAATACATAGAGCAGCATGTCTTGTCAATATCAGTGGAGATACTAGTATTGTGTGATAATAACAGTTCATAAATAATGGTTGCATGAATTTATCAGTCTCTGTCAAACTACTGAGTCATTCACTTTTTAAAGACAGTCTCATGTTTCCTTACTGGCCTTGAATTCACTATGTAAAACAGACTGGCTTAGAACTTACAGAAATCTACCTGCCTCTGCCTCCCAAGTACTGGGATTAAAGACATATGCCACTATATCCAGGAAGAGGTGATAAGAAAATATGTTTAATAAAAAGTAATCTTTGTATGAAATTTACTATTTTATGAGATAAGAAGCCTCACCGTCCTGATATTCACTAAAAATTCCGGTAGAGCTGGATCTGTATCAATCCGGCCCATCACTAAGACTCCAGCCAGAGGACAGCAGCTGACATTCAGTAAATATTAGCAGAACAAAAGAACCAATGAAAATGTGATAGTTAATGAGGACCTCAGGGCAAACCAGAAGCAGCCTGTGTCCAGACTGCACTGTATAATTAGAAGGTTCGAAGTCCTCAATTCTCTGCTCACCCATATAAGCTATCCAGATTAAAAACACATTTTTCAGTCCTCAATGAACCCAAAGGACAATGAGACACAGAAATAAACTGGACAATGACATGTCCCCAAAGGACTATTGGAAACATATAGTAGTAAAAAATTATTATAGTGAACAGTCTAAAATCATAGCTATATCCAAAAGGCACGAACACACATAAGATACAGTGCTTGGATTATAGCTCACTGACAACATGCTTGCTCAGCATGTGGGAGGCCATAAGTTCAATTCTGAGCACCAAGAAAATGAAAGATACAGTATCAAAGTACTCTTTTATTCCTACAAATATGTCCTGGCACACTCAACCTGACACAATGACTTCTTTAGACAACACAAGATAAGCAATGTGACAACACTCATTTAAAACACCACACCGGATACTACATTGTTTTCAAAGCATGTAGCTAGAGATGCTGCAGCATTTAGCATTCCAGAGCCTCCCATGTAACTATCAATAGGAGAAGACACATTTTCTTAGCATGTGTTAATTACACAAAGCAATGGATCTTGTTGTGACATTTACACACACATATGTCAAGAACTTTGATCACACTCATCCACTTACCCGTATTTTCTTCCCCTCCCAGGTTCATTTCTTTCCCCAAATAGCCCACCTTCTACTTCCATGTGGTCTTCTTTTCTCCCTTCCAACTCCACACATGAGAAAACTATGTGATCTCTTTCTTACTCTAGGAAAGTAATTCTTAAGGCTTAAGAATCATCTAGTCACAAAGCAAAATTTGTGGTTGAAGAGATGGCTCAGCAGTTAAGAATACTGGCTGCTCTTGCAGAGGACTCAGGTTTGATACCCAGCACCCACCTCATAACCATTTAGAACTCTAGTCCCAAATACCTGTGCATATGGAGAGAAAGAGGGGGAGAGAGAGAGAGAGAGAGAGAGAGAGAGAGAGAGAGAGAGAGAGAGAGAGAGAGAGAGAAAGTAAAACTACTTTGCTGGCTGTGTTGCCACTATAGACATATTCACCAGGAACCAAGATTCCCCTGCTGCACCTCTGTCTTTAAGGTTTTCTGTTTTGCAGCAAGTGTAATCCAACTGAACACTGGAGATTTCTCAGCTTCCTTGCCTGTTCTTATAGCCAATTGGCCTCCAGAAAAATAAAAAAGTATAGTACTGTTTGACAAGCTAACAACCAGATAACTATTCTTTCTAGCAATAAAGCAATAAGAAAGTACAAACTAGAACCTGATTTGTTGGCAAGGAAAATGTGAAATCAAAATAACTGGAAATCACAGTACATGATGGACTTATCCATTCATTCTCAATGCTCCTCTGAGGCCATGTCTCATTTTCAGTCGTTAGCAGTATTGCCGTCTGGCAGACCACTCTTATGAGTCAATGTTTGGAGCAGCCAAGTTCCCACTCAAAATGACATTGATTGGAGGAGCTGGCACAAAGGTTCACAATAGGCAATTGGAAGAATGTGATGCTGTTAACTTACTGAGATGGGAGCAGTGAGTAGACAGATAGAGAACTAGTATTGTTTCTCTTACTTAAACCTTTCAGTAAAAAAAAAGAAGTGAATCGTGCCTAGAAAACCAGAGTTGAGTGGTGGAAATCATTCAGACCAAAGTTTGAATCCCAGTCTTTCAGGCAGTAATTCTCTCTGAAGTATGAATTCAGTTCTTAGTTCTTACCTATTCTTTGTTTCTAATGTGTGTGAATGTATGCTGTATGTATGCATGTTTGCATGTATGTGGGTACATGTATATATGTGTGCATGCATGTACAGCCCCAAGGTTGATGTTAGATGTTTGCCTCTCTCAATTGCTGTCCACCTGATTGGACACAGGACTTGCTTATACAATCAGTCTAAATAGACAGCTTGCTCTAAGGATTCCTTGTCGTTGAAGTTACAGGTGGTCTGCCAAGCCTACCTGGCATTTATGTGGGCTCTTGCATTCTGAACTCTAGTCCTCAGCTTGTATGGTAGTAACTTCAACCATCAAACCATATACTCAGCCTTCAATTCTTACTCATTATACAGGACAGATATACCTATCTGCCCAAGTTATAAGAATTAGCCATAGACAATTAATAATATAATGATAGAAATGCAACTATTATATAAGTGTTAGGCTTATATGCATGGTGCTAAATAAAGATTCCTACAGTTTCATACATAACTAGCAGTAGTAGTGGAGGATTATTTCCTCTCAGTAAAGAAGAAAATTTCCAGAAGTTCAAATTGCCTAAAGTTCAAATCTGCTAGACTGTGGATTATGAGATGCTGAATTCCCTACCATCAAGAGCCTTCAGGCAAAACTAAATGACCTTTTACCAGGCATGGCAAGTGTGGAACTCAGTACAACCTTCAAATCCTACCATGTAAATGCTGAGCTTTCTATTACGCCTTGGAATAACTGACAGATTCTGAAACAATAAGCACAAGTTTTCTGATTATTCTTGAAAAGCAAAGATAATGGTATTAGACAGAAGGCAGGAAATTTGTCACAAGACATTGAATTTGTTTAAATGGTAACTTAGCATGTCCAAAAAATTAGTATTTAGATTCATGATTTTTTTCTAGCAATTGACTTAGGAAAATAGAAAGGTCTAAATGTTTCCCAGCCTCTGGCTTCTACCTGTCTGTTTAAATAGCTCTCACTGTTCCACTTCATCATTTTCTCTCCAGTTGAGAAGCAGACCTGACAAATGTACTTAAGGAAGTGCTGCAGATCAGCCCCAGGAAAACATTCATTTACTTCCAAGTCATCAGAATATGCCCGGGGATTTTCAAGCCCAGCCATCCTTAGTTTCTCAGTTGGATGAAGTTACTTCTTTCTGTTCTCTCTAGTCCATCTAGAAATAAAAAAGAAAATTCATTCTTGTCTCGTGATCTATTTTCTTCTTTTGTCTTAAGGATTTGCACCCTGGGCCCTAGGAAGGATCCCCAGCTCTGGGAAGGATCCCCGGTCTCTCAGTGAAATTTCCAAGGCTGTTCTATCACCAGATGGAATCCTCACATCACTCACATAAAAGTGTTTTTCTTCCTTGCATTTTTCCTCTCCCTTTTTTGTTTTTGTTTGTTTGTGTTTTGTTTTGCTTTGCTTTGAGATAGTGTCTCACTATGAAGTCTTGGCTGTCCTGGAACTCTTTGTAATGTAGAACAGGTTGGCTTCACACTCACAGAGATCCACTTGCCTTTGCCTCCCAAGTGCTGGGATTAAAGGTGTCCACCAGCATACCCAACTTTCTCCACTGAATTTTAATACATTTCCTTTTGTAGGAATGTATCTACATGAGTCCAGAAAAATCTCAAAAACCATGGAGGAGAAATAGACTCTGAATTGAATGCAGAATCTTTACAAAATCCATAAAAGTGTTGTAAACTATCAATGTGCTGTGCACTTAACTAGATAAAAGTTCATGGCATTATCAGATAGTTAATTGCATATGACTATAAAATGTGTTAATAACAGGTAAGATGTACTGACTAATGCAATAGTGGCATGAAGTTTATGAGAATAACCAATCACTTTCTGATTGGATTTGAGGCCTGCATTATACAACAGAATTAATCCCTGGTACTATGAATTTGGTCAAAAAGCCCATGAGGAGGGCATAGGCCCTTGGGTTGAACATATTAATGTTACTATTGCCTTAGGAAATTGACACATTGTCAAACAGCCATCTAATGTTTATACTCATATATTCATGTTCCTCTCAACCTTGGGCAGAGGAACTTCTCTTCTGCTGTGGGCACAGCAGTCAATTAGAGACTTACACAGGGCTGAGAATAAATAACTTCTGGGACAACTGTATAAATGTTTCAAGGTTCAGAGAATAGAAGATGGGGCAGGGAGGATATAAGATTCAGAGGATGGGAAAGAGTGCTGTGAAAAGCTGCCTCCTAGGCATGATATGGCCATTGCATCCACAAACTCAGTAATAGTAAACTGCACTTGATCTACATGAGGTGAAGTCAGCAAAATCAGCCAACATTCAAGTGGGCAGTACTAATTGGACTCAGTGTGCTACAACAAAGAGAGAAGTGAATGGGGATGTGATATGTTGGGATGTCTATATGGAATGCAGAGAGAAGTTGAGGGTAATACAATCAAGATACAATGTAGACATATATGAAGCTGTCAAAGAATAAGTAAAAGCTTTTCAGAAATAAGCTAAGAATTAGTGTCTTAAATCATTATTAGTTACTTCTATTTATCTATAAATAAAATACTTGTTTATCTATAAACAAAATTAATGTTAGGTAATGGCTTCATGGATTGAGCACATGGTTGAGTAGGAGACCTCTTGGCCTCATTTCCTCAAGTAGAACACCATGGCAGCAGAAGCATGTGGTAGAGGAAGAAGCATCAATACAAGAAGGAACAAAAGACCTGGTATAATCTCCAAAACATGTCCCCGGTGATCTACTTCCTCCATTTAGACCCCACCTCTTAAAGTTTTTAGCACCTCTCAAAATAGAACTATGATTTGGGAACCAGGATTTCAACACATAAGCCCATGGGGATCATTTTATATTCAAACCAGTAATATCGAATCATTATCCCCTGAAGGCTCACGAACATCTCATATTACAGAAGAAATTTATCTATCAGCAAGATTGCCTTTAGTCCTAACAGTTCCTTTAATGCTAACACATTAGACAAGGGAATACAGAATTGAGCTAACACAGGACTGATACTTAGCAGGGTAAACATTAACTCTTACAGCTCCGTTTATAGTATATGTTAGCAAGATCTGAACTCCAGTAGGCTTGAGTTAGCCATACTCTATCTGTAGTCTACATGGCTTCTGTGATGGTTTGAAAGAAAATGACCACCAAAGGGAGTGGTACTATTAGGAGACATGGCCTTGTTGGAGGAAGTGTGTCACTGTGAAGGTGGGTTTTGAAGATTCCTGTGCTCAGGATACCACTCAGTGTCTCAGTCCACTTCCTATTGCCTGCACACTGTAGGACTCTCAGCTACCAGTACCACATCTGCATGCATGCTGCCAGGCTCCCCATCATGTTGATAATGGACTGAACCTCTGAAATGGTAAGCATGCCACCTGAATTAAATGTTTTCTTATAAAGTTGTTATAATCATGGTGTCTCTTCACAGCAATGAAAACCCTAACTAAGATAGCTTCTTTCTTCAGTTGGATCTATATGTGGTCTGTAGCTTTCCTTGGCTGACATTCTATTGTCTGGTACCTCTGGTATTCTGGGGTCTTGGTTACCTACAGGGATACCTAACTGGTTACACACTGCCTGTCCTCTATGACTCCCAATTTCTACCATCCAATATGCCTGAAAAACCCACATTGCATGGATACCACCAAGATCTGCAACCAACTAAGCCCATGGATAGATAGATACATGGATGCAAAACCTTTTGAGTGCTTAGGTGGCTATCTTAGGGTATTTGAGAACTCTTTCTCAAAAAAGCCCTTTCACATGAGTTAAAGCCTTTACAGATTAATCTTGGGATTGTTGGTGACCAGCCAGTTTCTCTAGTGCCCTACAGGCATCTTTCTTATTGTCTAGTGCAAAGTATTTGATTTCTTCTTAATCACAATCTTTTTAACAACCAATATTCTCCTTGTTTATGATGTGAACACACTTGTTTCTGACCTAGTTGCATGTTGCTCAAATCTTTGTGCTCTGATTTTTCCTCCTAATTCTCACTCTAAAAAGAAGTAAAAGCAGTCATCAATTTCCATATCACACCTTGGATAGTAAACTATCTTGAAACTTTTTCCAAATTAATTAGTCCATTGCATTTAAATTAAGCCCCACTCAAAATCTTAGGACATGACAAAATATAGATGAATTCGTTACCAGAATAGAACATGAAACTCCTCTATATAAATTTCTAACAGTCTTCACACCCATCTAAGCCTCATTATCCTGGCCCCCACGTTCCGCATTCCCCTTGACATTCTTGTCTTCTGAGCTCACATCAGAACCTTCCATGAAGATCTGCTTAAAACATTCTAGGGCTTCCTCCCAACCCCTTGCCAACTGTGACAGGCAGGAGAGCTGGACATAAGAATGGAAGAGCTAATCCTATCCCTCATCAACTGCAGCAATCATACACCTCACAGGGGCAAAACAGTGGAGCTGGCCCTAGTGGTGTGAGTGTGAGCAAGCCAGACCTCAAGGCATAAGAGCAGGAGAACTGGACCTGCTGTTTGCTGCCTGCTGCATTGGGTGAGCTGGCTGAGACAGTGCTGGAGAGCTCACCCTGGTGGTGATATGATGGAAAGCTAATGGGCTGACCAACTCAGCTACCACCCAGGCCCAGAACCAGGGCTATGGGTTAGCCCACCCCAACGTTCACCTCATCTATGACCTACTGGAGTATGTGAAGGGGCTAGATCTGAAGATCCAAAGCTACAGGGTCACCATGACACAGGACAATAGCATATCCAGGAGGAGTCCCATTGAGATCCCAGTATCAATAGGGTAGCAAAAGCCAGAGGCCTCAAACCAGACCAATGGTCCATTGAAATGAACACTTACAAGTAAAGATGTATGGACTAAGTGGTATACTGTGTGACTCACTGTGTCACACTGCAGCTTCCATGCCAAGATTCTTCCTTCCTTCCTTCCTTCCTTCCTTCTTTCTTTCTTTCTTTCCTTCTTTCTTTCTTTCTTTCTTTCTTTCTTTCTTTCTCTTATTAGTTTGTTTGGGAGTTTTTTGTTTTAATTTTCAGCTATACTTATAAATTTTGGTTGGGTTTTTTTTTTTGTTTTTTGTTTTTTGTTTTTTTGTTTTTTTGTTTTTTTTTTTTTTTGTTTTTTTGTTTTGGTGGGGGGAGGTTGCAAGGGCAGAGGACCCAGGCGAAGGGACAGGTAGAGTAGGATCAGGATGTATGATGTGAAATCCAAAAAAGAATCAATAAAAAGTTTAAAAAAAAAAACTCTAGGGCTTATCTAGACAGCTTTTCCAAACTCCTGCCACCAGTATTCCCAGGAGTGAATACAAACATCATCAGATATTGTTCCCCTGGAAATGAATAACTATCAGTGAAATAATTATAAATTTGCCTTGACATTTGCTCATCTTCTCCAGCACATTGAACCAATGGTTCTCTTATTTGATGGTGTCATAATCAATGGATTTTCATATTTCATAAAAGTTTTAGATATTGGCTAAAATATTCCATATCAGTAAAAAGCAACAATTATATTCTTTATTTCCCAAAGAAAGTGTTAGTTTGAGTACATGTTTGGATGGGTTCTTTAAAAAACTGTAAAAAATAATAATAATAGAATAAAATTGAGACATCTGTGTTCAAAAGTGCCAGACAACCTGGTGTTTCAATTTTTCTATTATTATATAGCAAATTAACCCACAGATTAGTGGTTTAGAATAACTATCAATTACAAACTGCTTTGGAAGGTTCAGATATACAAAAAGAATTTGCCTGAGAGCTGTATCTTGAACCCATGTGCAATCAACAATAGTGGCTGAGTCTAGAAAGCCTACTTCCAAGTTTGCTTCTTACCAGTGGGTAAAACTCAGACTCTCTCTTTCTCCCTCACCTGGAGTAAATTCATGCTTGCTTCTCTCATGATCTTGGCTTATTGGAAAGTAAAATCTATGTCCTGAACTGGCACACTGACATAATGCCAGTTCCAGTGGATGGACTTTGTAAAGGTAATTTCCATTGGCGTGTGCTGTACCACAACAGCTAACTCATTTCATAATGTCAAAGGACTCACAGAACTTTCCAGGGTCAACACAGTGAAACAAATGCAGTCCACTTCTTGGTGGGAGAGCAGCAAGACCACAATCCAGAAGAGCTAGCTGGATGAAAGACATTATTGCTATTGTCTTTATAAATTAGAATCCACCATAGTCTAAGATCTCACCCTTCCAGTGTTTCATCATTCATGTATCCTGAGCAAAGTAATTCTTCTCATTTGTAAATATTTTTGGAGTGTGTGTATGGGAGGAGGGGTGCCTAAAGAGATCAGAAAACAGCCCTGACCCTTTGAAGCTAGAGTTACAGATGGTCATGAGCCATTCAGTGTGGGAGCTTGGAGCTGAACACTAGGCCTCTGGAAAAAGCATCCAGTGCTCTGAACTGCTGAGCCATCTTTCCAGGCCCAGTGATTTTGACTGAAACAACACAGGAATTTTAGGGTATACTATCATATCATCTGCGAATAATGATACTTTGACTTCTTCCTTTCCAATTTGTATCCCCTTTGATCTCCTTTGTCTTATTACTCTAGTTTGAACTTCAAGTTCAACTTATCTATTGAATAGATAAGAAGAGAGTGGACAACCTTGTCTTGTTCCTAATTTTAGTGAAATCACTTTGAGTTTCTCTCCATTGATGTTGGCCGTATATTGCTTTTATTATGTTTAGGTATGTTCCTTGTATCCCTGATCTCTACAAAACTTTTTTTTTTTTTTCATGAAGGGGTGCTGGATTTTATCAAAGGCTTTTTCAGCATCTAATGAGATGATTATGTAGTTTTTTTTCTTTCAGATTGTTTACATGGTGGATTACATTGACAGATTTCCTATGTTGAACCATCCCTGCAACTCTTGGATGAAGCTTACTTGATCACAGTGGATGATCTTTTTGATGTATTCTTGGATTTGGTTCCTGAGTATTTTATTGAGTATTTTTGTATCAATGTTTATCAGAGAAATTGATCTATAATTCTTTTTTTGTTGAGTCTTTGTGTGGTTTGGATATCAGGGTGGCTGTGGCCTCATGAAAAGAATTTGGCAATGTTCCTTCTGTTTCTATTTTGTGGAATACTTTGAGGAGTGTTGGTTTTATCTCTTCTTTGAAAGCTTGGTAGAATTCTGTGCTAAAACTATCTTGGGTTTGTTTTTTTTTTTTTTTTTGGTTGTTTGTTTGTTTGTTTTTTTTTTTTTTGGTTGGTAGACATTTAATGACTACTTCTATTTCCTTAGGTGTTATAGATCTATTTTAATTGTTTATCTAATCTTGGTTTTGGTATGTGGTATCTAAAAAGATATTTGTCCATTTGTTTTAGATTTTCCAATTTTATGGAGTATAAGTTTTTGAAATATGATCTAATGATCCTTTGGATTTCCTCCATGTCTGTTGTTATGTCTCTCCTCTTTTTGTTTCTGATTTTGTTAATTTGGATATTCTGTCTCTTTGCTTTTAGTTAGTTTAGATAAGGGTTTGTCTATCTTGTGGATTTTCTCAAGAATCAACTCTTTGTTTCACTGATTCTTTGTATTGTTTCTATTTTATCAATTTTAGCCCTCAGTTTGTTTATTTCCTGCCATCTACTCCTCTTGACTGTGTTTGCTTCCTTTTGATCTAGAACTTTCAGATATGCTATTAAGCTGCCAGTGTAAGATTTCTCCAAATTCTTTATGCAGGTACTTAATGCTACAAACACTCCTCTTAGCACTGCTTTCATTGTGTCCCATAAGTTTGGGTATGAAAGACCTTTATGACAAGAACTTCAAGTCTTTGAAGAGAGAAATTGGAGAAAATATCAGAAGATGCAAAGATCTCCCATGCTCATGGGATGGTAGGATTAATATAGCAAAAATGGCCAGCTTATCAAAAGCAATATACAGATTCAATGCAATCCTTAATAAAATCCCAACACAATTTTTTACAGATCTTGAAAGAATAATACTCAACTTCATACGGAAAAATACTCAGGATAGCTAAAACAATCCTGTACAATAAAAGATCTTCCAGAGGTGTCACCATGCCAGATTTCAAGATCTACTCTAGAGCTATAGTAATAAAAACTGCATGGTATTGGCATAAAAACAGATAAGCACATCATTAGAATTGAATCAAAGACTTAGACATAAATCCACATACCTATGGACACCTGATTTTTGACAAAGAGGTCAAAATTATACAATGGAAAACAAAAAGTATCTTTGTAGCTGAAGTTTTCCTGTGTCCTGCCTGGTCCACAGCCACTCAGACCCAAGTAAACACACAAAGGCTTATATTAATTATAACTGCATGGCCATGGCTCAAGCCTTTTGCTAGCTAGATCTTATATCTTGAATTAGCCCATAACTATTAATCTATGTAACAGCACATGTTCTGTGGCTTTACATGTGTCCCATTACATGTTGCTCTTGCTCCTTGGGAAGCTTGCTAGCATCTCTCCCAGCCTTCTTCCTGTCTCTCTCTTTGAATTTCCTGCCTGCCTCTAAGCTGCCTTGCTATAGGCCAAAACTTTATTTATCAACAAATAAGAGCAACACATATTCACAGTGTACAGAAAGATATTCCCCCATCATTTCCCTTTTTCTGTCTAAACTAAAGGAAGGTTTTAACTTTAACCTATTAAAATTACATATAACAAAACAGTTATCAAGTAAGAATTACAGTTATAATATTTACTTTATTTGTTTTGTAAAATTAAAGAAAAAATTTCTATCTATCCTATATACGTGAGTCTAAGGTTTTATATCTAACTTATCCTTTATCATAGCTAAGGAAATTTACATCTATCTAGTCTTCAACTACATTGAAGACCTCAGAAGGATATAATATTACCTAAGTAAACAGAAAATGCATTGTAAGCAACATACAAAAATCTAGAATGACAGAGACAACTGTCTGCCTGGTCAGTCATCGAAAGTTCCTCTGCAAAGTTGGGGTATCCATTTTTTTAACCTATAGGCCTAGAGTCTATCAGTTGCTTTTCTCTGTGTGCTGTAGAATATCTGGTAGTTTCCTATGTGAAGCAGGAACCTGAAGGACCATCTCAACTTGGTAAGTTCAGTAGTCACCTTCCCATGGGTCCTGTATGTCCAGTTGACACAACATTTTGTCCAAGTCGTCCACACAAGAACAGTTTCTTGCCTAAATGGCTATTTTTGCCAAGAAGATAAACTCCACATGGAGTGTTCTTAATCGAGTAGAAATATATATAGTATAACAAAATCAACTCTAAATTTGTATCAATAAACTAAAATCTATAGCAATGTAAAATATTTATCTTATATTTTTATATCATATCTCTCTTTATTCTTTTAGAAAGAGATTGACTATGACCATAACAATTTGTAACCAACAACCTAAACAAAGACAAACATCCATAATCCATTTTATGGGAATCTGGGCATAGTTTTCTAGGCAACCTCCTGCTGATAGAGGGCACTGGTAATCTTATGGGAATCCTGAGAAAATTAAGAATAATAGTCAAGTCCTGACTGAAATAGTCTGTGAGGCTGCTTTGTCTGAGCCAGTTGCCTTGAAATTGTTCTGGATGTTGGATCATCTGGGCCATGGTGTCATCAGAGACTTTTCAGGGGGTCTTGGCTGGTCAGACCTGATGTAACTTAATCTGGAACAAATCCATAGTCCCTTGCTTCCTGTGGAAACAAAAGCAGAGCCTCCTTTCCAAAGCAACACATCCTTCGATCCAAATTTTGAAGTCAGGATACCTTTAAAATATACATATTGGTTTAACTGAGCAGCCTTTACAGTGAAATATCTTTCTGCAGTTAAAAATCCCAAAGGCAACACAATCCAGATTCTCAGTGTAATATCCATCTTTATGTGGCTTATTTTTTAATTACTTTCACTGTCTCTTTAAAGAATTTATTTTTTAAACTTTACTTCTTTATATAACTGTCTATATTCATTTTTTCTCTCTTCCATGCCTATGTACATTTTTATACACACTGTAAACCATTTAAAGTCTTGTTTCATCTGAATCTGCTGTATTGTGGATCTATTGCTTTAAACTTCAGCCTTACTAGGACTGAAATGGCAGCTTTGGCTGCTGGCTCCACCCACCTCAGCTTCCCAACATGGCTGAACTACATTTACTGCCAGCTGTGGGAACCAGGCTGTCTGCCGACTCTGGGAGGCAGAGGGGTCTATGCTTCTATTCAGCAGCATGTAGCCCAAAAACCTTTTCTTTCTTTCACTCTTTCTTTCTTGTCTGTACTAGCAAAGGCTAAATCCACCACACAGTGTGATGTGCAGCTTGCAGATGCCTCAGTACCCCCATGCTGCAGGTCAAGCCCACACACCATGAACCCTCCATAGAGTAGCTCAAGCCAGCAGGCTGTGGCTGGCCTGAGAGAGACAGCTAGGAAGCTGCTCTTGGCTCCATTTTAGAACCCTTTTTAAAAGCTTCCTCAGGTTTTTAGGTGGAAACTCACCTTACGTCTTGGTGTCATTTGTAGCTAGAGTTTTTCTGTATCATGATGGCCAGCAGTCAGGACAAATCCCTCTCATCCACCAGTCCTGCAGCTGTTCAGACTCAAGTAAGCACACAGAGGCTTATATTAATTAAAACTGGTTGGCCATTAGCTCAGGCTTTCCACTGACTAGATCTTACATTTAAACTCAGCCCATTTCTGTTAATCTATATGTTGCCATGTGTTCTATGGCTTTACCTGTGTATTGTTACATGAGGCTCCCTGGATGGTAGGCTGGTGTCTCCTGTCTCAGCCTTCCTCTCTCAGAATTCTCCTTTCTTCTTATCCTGCCTATACTTCCTGCCTGGCTACTGGCCAATCAGCATTTTATTTACCAACCAATCAGAGCAACACATTCACAGCACACAGAAAGATATTCTTCCATCATATCTTCAACAAATGGTGCTGGTATAATTAGAGGGTAGCAAGTAGAAGAATGCAAATATATTCATATCTATCACTACACAAAGTCCAAGTGGATCAAAGACATGAACATAAATCCAGATACACTGAACCTGATAGAAGAGAAAGCAAGGTGGGATACCCTTGAATGCACTGGCACAGGAGGCAAATTTTTGGACAGAACAACAATAGCACAGACACAAAGATCAACAATTAATAAATTGGACCTCATGAAACTGAAAAGCTTCTGTAAGACAAAGGACACCATCAATAAGACAAAACAGCAGCCTACAGAATTAGAAAAGATCTTCATCAACCCTATATTTGACAGAGGGCTGATTTTCAAAATATGTAAGGAACTCAAAAAAGTAGACATCAAAAAACTAAATAATCCAATTAAAAAGCAGGGTACAGATCTAAACAGAGAATTCTCAACAGAGTAATATCAAATGGCCAAGAAACATTTGAAGAAATGTTCAACATCCTTATCCATCAGGGAAATGCAAATTTAAATGACTCTGACCATCTTATACTTGTCATAATGACTAAGATCAAAAACAAAAATGACAACTTATGCTGAAGAGGATATGGAGCAAGGGGAACACTCCTCCACTGCTGGTGGGAGCACAAACTTGCACAATCACTTTGGAAATCATTATGGCAGTTTTTTTAAGAAAATTGGGAATTATTCTACCTCAAAATCCATTCTACCTTATACCCAAAGGATGTTTAATCATTCTACAAGGACTCTTGCTCAACTATGCTCATAGCAAACTTTATTCATAATAGTTGGAACCTGGAAGCAACCTATATGTCCCTCAACTGAAGAATGGATAAAGAAAAATGTGATATATTTACATAATGGAATATTACTCAGCTGTTAAAAACAATGACACCATGAAATTTGAAGGCAAATGAATGGCACTAGAAAAATCATCCCGAGTGAGGCAATCCAGACCCAGAAAGATGAACATGGTATGTACTCACTTATAGGTGGGTATTGGCGGTAAAGTAAAGGATAACCATGCTGCAATGCACAGACCCAGAGAGGCTGGATAACAGGAGGGCTCAAGGAAGAATGCTGGCATCTCTCTGGGGAGGGGAAATAGAAGAAATTTTGTGGGTGAACTGGGGTTGGAACATGAGGGATCAGGTTGTTCAAGCACAGAGTGGGGATTACTGAAAGAGATGACTGGAAAGGGGAAGCATTTCAGGGTCAGATAGAAATTTGGTGCACAGGAAACTTGCAGAAATCTACAAGGATGACCCCAGCTAATACTCCTAGCAATAGCAGATATGTAGCCTGAACTGGCCATCTCCTATGACCAGGCAAGACTTACAGTGGAGAGATTCGGGTGCCAACCAACCATATCACCTCTGACCTACAGTCTGTCCTGTCTTTGGAATGTGCTGGGGTAAGAGTGGCACAGAGATTATGGAAGTGGCCAGCCAACAACTATGACTCATCAAGCCTGAGACCCATGCCATGAGAGTGAGCCCACTGACACTGTCTGGAGCACCAGGACCCAGAAGCCGGATAGCTCAGAGACCTAGGATAGAGCCAAACACAACTGGAGAAAAATGTCAATGTAATGATGCTTAACATATTCTGCTATATTCATAGATTGGTGTCTAGCCCAATTGTCATCAGAGAAGCTTCATCCTACAACTGATGGAAACAGATGCAGACCCACAGACAAAGATGAGTTTGAGGAATCCTGCTGAAGAGAGGGAGGAAGGATTGTAGGAGCCAGTGTGGTCAAGGACACTCCAAGAAAACTCATAGAATCATCTAACCTGGGCTCATAGGAGCTCACAGATTCTGAACCAACAACCAGGAAGCTTGTATGGAATTGCATTAGGTCTTTCTACATATATGTGACAGTTGGGTAGCTTTGTCTTCTTGTGAAACTCCAAACAGTAGGAGCAGGGGCTGTCTCTGACCCTTTGGCTAGCATTTAGGAATGAAGTCCTCATACTAGGTTGTCTTGTCCAGCCTTAATACAAGAGGAGGTGTTAGTCTTACTGCAACTTGATATGCCATGTTTGGTTGATATCCATGGGAGAACTGCCCTTTTCTAAACAGAAATAGAGGAATCTATGGTGGAGGTACAGAGGGGGTATGGGGGAGGTACTAGGAGGAGAGGAGGGAGGGGATACTGCAGTCAGAATGAAAAATAAATGAATTTTTTAAAAAACAGAGTTCCAGTTTGGATCCTTAGATTGTAAAGAATGAAGCTTCACTCAAGTTCTGTTAAGAAACAGCTCTTATAGGAGAACACAACAGATTGATACTAGACAAAGAGGAACTAAGCTATGTCTTCCCCTCAGGGCCTTTTGTCAAAGACAGGAACATGTGGTCTTCCATGTGCTTGCAAGTCTGAATAGATTATTGTTCTAGTCCCTCCGATAAAGGGGAGTCTTTGTCTCTGTGGGTCTAACAGTCCTGATCTATAGTTACACACACTCCTTATTTCCAGATTTAAAATGCTACACAACACCAACTAACTCATCCTTGTCCCTGCAGTCCTTCACCTCTTTTCAATGCACATGCAACTCTGGTCGCCCCCAACCTGCCTTCTTTTTACACCCTTTTTTCTAATCAGCTGTTATGATTAAAGAATACATAAGATGCTATTGAAGTCAAGGATGACATCACTAGGTATTGGGGTGGGGGAGCACCTTAAAGGTATAATGATCATGAGCAATGTGAATAAATTATCTCCACAATCATTCCAGTTCCAATGTATGGATTTGGTAAAGGTAATTTCCATTAGCTTGTGCTATGCCACAATAGCTAACTCTTCCCATAATGCCTTACAGAGTGGTTGGAGGGGAAAAATGAAGACAACAAGGGCTGCTGAGCAGCTTCCATCCCCTAGGGAGAAAAAAGAGTGCTTTCGGGGACCCAGCCTAATTTCCCGCAGCCATTCTATTATCCTGGCTGTATCTGTGGTTTCTATTAACCCTTCTGTGCTATTGATCAGCCTGGTCACAATGAAAGAGCTTTATTGAATTCCAAGTAATGGAAACTCATTACATGGCCTAGATAATTAATTACCAATTCTTTCCTTTTAGTGAAATTGAAACTGGCTGTGGAGAACAAGCTGAGTGAGCCCACTAATGTAGCCTGTTTGAAGCTTTATTTAATGCCTGTGAGGGGACCCTCTACACCGGCCTTGGAAATGTGTCTGATGTACTACAGACCCTTGATGCAACCCAAGCACTTCCCTTCAAAATAAACTGCCTCTCCAAATGGGATCAATTGAAAGGATGAGGCACTTAAGCTATACAAAGCAAAATAGCCAAACAAAAACACAAATCATATAAGGGAATGAAAGCAAGACATCACTTAACTGGGACTTTTAAATCAAGTCATCAGAAATGCTTTTTGCAAACCACTTTATAAGTCAGAAGTAAGAAGTGGATTTGAGCCTTCAATCTCCTTCTAGTCTCCTTGTCCTGAGTTACTGGCCAGGCACCAGGAGCTGTCCATTGCAAAGAACTCACAGCATCAATGCTGGGTGGACTGAAAACCAACGAGGAAGTTCCTGACCGTATTTGGCAATGACTAAAGCCCTGCTCTGTGCTAGACTGTGAGCTAGCTCATTTGCGCACAGCATTTCTTCCTATCCAGGGGTCCTAGATCTATGATTTGACTCATCACAAACAAAAAATGTTTGGGAAAGAAACTGTAGCCTAAGCAGATACACACTTATTTTTCATGTCACTACTCTTCAGACTATAGACCATGACAATTATTTCCATTGCATTTGATATTATAAATAATTTACATATGCTTACCATACACAGGAGAGCTGTGTCCTACTATACAATGTTATGTAAGGTACTTTAACATAGGCAAGCGTTGTTAGTCATAAGGACTTGTACTAGTTACTGTGTAACAATGCCTGACAGAAACAACTTCAAGGAGGAACTATTAGATTCAGTCAGTCACAATGAGGAAGGGAGGGCAGAGCAGCCTAGTCCCTGTCACCAGGACCATGAAACAAAGGCTGTTCACCCAGGGGTGGACCAGGAGTCAGAGAGGACCAGAATCTACCTTCCAGGGCCTTCCCTTAGTATCCTACTCCAGACAACTAGGCCCCACCTCCTAAAGGTTTCACAGATGTCCTCCTCCACTGAAAAATAGCATAGTCCTCTGGTGACAAGCATTCAAATCATGAGTCTGTAAGAGACATTTAACAGTTGAACCATAGCAAGACTCCTGGAACCAGCCCCGTGGAGAATACTTCTTATGTACCATTTGATTCTTATAACACACAGTACAAGCTAGACACTAGACAGTTACTTTTTGTCCTACTTTTGTTCTGGGATAAAACATGCTTTCCAAAAGCAATTAAGGAAGAAAGGGTTTATCTCGGTTTACACTTCCAGAGGGATAGGCTTCATGCAGCAAGGACAGTGTCACATGGCAGCAGGAAGATGGTTGATCATAGTCTGTCTGCACACGGGAGGCAGAGGCAGAACACAGAACACAGAAAGTGTGACAGTGACATAAGCCCTCAGTGTCCACCCCAGTGATGAACTTCCTCCAGGAAGGCTCCACCTTCTAAAGGTTCTATAATCTTTCCAAACAGCACCATGCACAAGAGTCCAAGTATTCCAATACGTGAACCTGGCAGAGACATTTCTCATTTAAACCACCACATATATCTTACTCATTTGAAGGTAAAGATAATTTCACTTAATCAAACTCACCATAGTCATGAGGTACAACCCTGGAAATACAAGCGCACATCTGCCTGTTAAAGCCTACTCCATCCAAATGTCTTATGCTGTGTTCCCCATCACTAATATAATTTTAAAAAATTCATTTCAAAACCATCTACAGAAATCATAAAAAATCATCTCATACAAAGATGAAGTTTAACATGGAAAAGACAATGATTACAGCTACAGCATCAGATGAAATTGTTCTGATATTTGCATCAGCACCATATCCTGTCTTTATGACAACTGGTATCGATATGAAACATCATGGTAATCTGTATATTGTAAAATATGGTCCCAAGATATTTGAAACCTGGATGTCAAATATAAAGACTAGAAAGGATGGACAATCACAACACAATAATAAACCTTCAGACTCAAAATCATAGTGCTCTGTGGTTCCATTTATAGACAGCTCAAGAAAAGGTACAACCTTTAGATATGAATCTGTAGATTTGTATAGTCATACATTTTACTGAGTGTACCAAAAGCCTCAATTTAAATATATTATATATTAAAAATGAGGAATATTTTTTATATTATATATTAAATACATTTAAATTGAGGTTTACAATATATTGCAAATATACACATAATTGCAATGTATACATTTGATGCAGGCACACACACACACATGAACAGATATCAAATCTAAGTATTTCAAGCTCAGTGAAGTTTTCATAGACAGCTAAGAAAGGAAAGTGCTAACATAGAGTTGATGGCTTCTTTGGCTCCTATTTTTCTTAATCTAGAATAATTTGCAAATTTCCACAAATGCATGAAATTTTTCTTAAGCTCCTTAAGTTATCCATATGTTGCTTTCTACTTTATGTAAATAAAATCATAAGTATGTACTACATGGTGCCAAATTTCATGTTAGTCAGCTTCCCATGTCTATGACAAATACCAAAGATAACCAATTTATAATGATTAAAGGCTTTATTTTGGCTTATAGTTTTGGAAGTTCTAGTCCTCAGTTAGTTGAATCCCTTGCTTTGGGCCCTGTGATGAGGCAGAAGGTTAAAATCAGCTAAGGCCTTAAGAGTCCTGGTACCATGGCTGAGAGCTGTTCCTGTATCCATGCCTTCCCTATCATGATGGACTATACACCCAGGTCATGAGCCAAAATGAACTGCCCTCTTTAAGTAGCTGCTTATTAGGTACTCTGCTGTGGATATCGCTCTGTGTAAATAAAGTTCTGATTGGCCAGTGGCCAGGCAGGAAGTATAGGCAGGACAAAGAGAAGAGAATTCTGGGAAGTAGAAGGCTGGGAAGAGACTCTGCCAGCCGCCGCCATGAAAAGCAACATGTAAAGACACCGGTAAGCCACAAGCCATGTGGCAAAGTATAGACTAACAGAAATGGGTTAATTTAAGGTAGAAAAGGTAGATAACAAGCAGCCTGCCATGGCCATACAGTTTGTAAGCAATATAAGTTTCTGTGTGCTTTCTTGGTTGGGTCTGAGAGACTGTGGGACTGGTGGGTGAGAGAGATTTGTCCTGACTGGGCCAGGCAGGAAAACTCTAACTACAGTACTCAGTCATATCTTAGTTAGGGTTACTATTGTTGCGATGAAACATGGCCAAAAAGCAAGTTGCAGAGAAAAGGGTTTATTTGACTTAACCTTTTATATCACTGTTCATCATCAGAGGAAGTCAGGACAGGAACTCAAACAGGACAGGAACCTGGAGGCAGGAGCTGATGCAGAGGCCATGGAGGAGTGCTGCTTACTGGCTTGCTCCTCATGGCTTGCTCAGCCTGCTTTCTTGTAGAACCCAGGATGACCAGGCCAGAGATGGCACCACCTATAATGTCCTGGGCCCTCCATATCACTACAAGCTTGCCTACAATCCAATCTTATGGAGGCATTTTCTCACTTGAGGATCCCTCCTTTCAGATAACTCTAGCTTGTGTCAAGTTGACATAAGACCAACCAGCACAACTGACCCCTTGTCAACTTGACTCACAAACACATCACTACTAAGACATAACCCTTTATTTCTTACTTACCTCTAAGATCTCACATTAAAATCACAAATAACTTTTAAATACCCGCAGTCCTTACAAAATCAAACACATCAGAATTTCAGTCCCTTTAAAATAGCCAATCACTTTTAAAATCCAAAGTCTTAAAATTCAAAGTGTCTCAACTGTGGGCTCCAATAAAATAAAAAATAAATTAAATACTTTCTTACTTCAAGAGGGAAGAACCAGGGCACAGTCACAATCTGAACAAAGCAAAACCAAATTCCCAACAGTGTAAGTACAAAACGTCCAATGTCTAGGATCCACTCATGATCTTCTGGGCTCCTCCAAAAAGCTTGGTTAACCTCTTCAACTCTGCCCTCTGCAGTGCACACAGCTGTCTTCCAGGCTCCAGCTGGCTCCACTCCACTGCTGCTGCTGTTCTTGGTGGTCATCCCATGGTGCTGGCATCTCCAAAACTCCGGGGTCTTCTGCTGACCCTGGCTGTACTTTCACCAATAGCCTCTCCTAGGCTCTCTTCATGATGCCAAGCCTCAATTTCTCTGCATGATCCCTTCAGTCCTGGGCCTTCAACTACCACTGAGGCTGCACCTTCACCAATGGCTTCTCCTGGCCTCTCACAGTGCCAAGCCTCAGCTGCTCTCCATGACCCTCTCATGCCTTCAAAAACCAGTACCATTTGGGTGACTCTTACACTATCATGTTCAACTACCAGCTCAAGGTATAACCTTGGCTGCCTCAGAACATAGTTTCTATGTGCTCTCAGGAAACACTTCTCAGAAGATTTCACGTCAATAATGCTGGTCTCAATCACTACCATTTTCTCAGCCCCCACTGACCAGTGTTAATTACCCCAGCAAAGCAAAGGTTTCACATTAGTAGTTCTGGTCTCTTGTTAATCATAGATGATTCTTCAGTCTCAGCTAACAAGAACCACAGTTTCTTCACACAAAAAGCCTGGTAGTCTTTGCTTCTATCTATAATTTCACAAGCCATGTCTCCATCATCTGCACTACTTTCCACACTCAGTGACTTTACTAGTCCAAAGTTCCAAAATCCTTCCACAATCCTCCCAAAACAACAGCATGGTCAGGTCTGTCACAGCAATACCCCACTGTGCTGGTACCAGCTTGTCTTAATTTGGTTTCTATTGCCATGATGAAACACCAAGACTAAAAAGTAAATTGTAGAGGATAGGGTTCATTTGACTTATACATCCATATTACTGTTCATCATCAAAAGAAATCAGGACAGGAACTCAAACAGAGCAAGAACCTGGAGTCAGGAGGGGTGATACTTACTGGCTTGCTCCAGCCTGCTTTCTTATAGAACTTAGGACCACCAGTCCAGGGGTGGCACCATCAATCACTAAGTAAGAAAATGTCCTGCGAATGGATCTTATGGAGGCATTATTCTCAACTGAGGCTCCCTCCTTTCACATAACTCTAGCTTGTGTCAAGTTGACATAAGACTAGCCAGAACAAGTGACAGCAGTGAGAAATTACTAAAACACTTTCTGTGTATGCTGGGAAGGAAGCCTTTTGCTGACATCAGTATAATGGGAAGGACATGCAACAAAACAAGGCTGTACATCTTGTGGTCAGAAAGCCAAAGAAAGACAAGATGAGGGTCCCACTGTTCCCATAAAGACATGCCTCTGATAACCTTCTCCTAAGCCCACCCCATAAAAGTTCCACAACTTCTCAATGATGACAAGCTGAGAACAGGTCGCTTACCATGCCTGGCTTGTTTATTGGTTCATGGTTCAGATTTAAGTCACTACAGCCCACAGAATTTTCTTTACAGGACAACTTTTAAAAGTAAATGCCAGGTTTCTCCATAGGAATTCTCTGCTCTTATGAACACTGGAGCTGCTCCAACTTAAAATATCACTATTTTCCACTTGTTGAAATTTAAAGCTAAAATTTGCACATTCATTCCTCAACACTCATTCATTTCTTCTTGACATTATTTTAGTCTCAATTCTCTGTGTGTATGCACATGTGTGCAGGTGCCTGAGAGGCCAGCAGAGGGTGTCCAAGCTCCTGAAGCTGGAGTTAAAGGCAGGTGGGGTTGGCCTGATGAATTTGGGTCCTTTACAAGAGCTGTGCCTGCTCTTAACCTCTCAGCCATCTCTCCAGGCCCTACTCATTCATTTTTATCTTAATTCTATTTTTAGTTTCTCTATTTTCCAGTTCTGTCATTTCTTAGTCCCCTACCACCACCACCAACACCAACAACAACAACAACCGGCAATGTTTGCCATATATATTAGGAACAAGTGCTATCGGAATAAGAAGTAGCAAAGAAAAGAACCTCCAATCATTAAATTCTGCACTGTGAGCAAGTGTTGGCTGCTGGAGCAATCAGAAGTTCCTCATGCTACCTCCCAATTTCAGATCCAGGTAACCTACTTTAAGAGTCTGAGGAAAGTATCATTTTCAAATGCTTTGAAGTTATTGTTAAATTACTCTGTAGAATAACAAATAAATAAAAAATATTAAAGCAAGGGATTTTTTTTTTAGATTTGTGTGTATGTAATGTAGTAAGACCAGTTAAAACATTTCTCAGTCCTTGGAAGGCAGAGAAATGTAGTTATTATCACAATACTTTTCTAGATGAGTATTTTATTGCTAAAACTTTAAGGTGCAGATTTTTCCAGTGTTCTTGATGCAATTTGATATGTTTTGTGAATTTTTTCCTATGACAAGAAAATAAAATTGTTAAATTTGCAATTTTAAAAGAACATCAAATTATCAAAACTTCTGCCCATCTGCATTTATAACATAATTTTCTCTTTAAAAAAACTAAACTATGATAGGGCTGAAGATATAACTTGAAGGTACTGTGCTTATCTACATGAACAAGGCTCTCGGTTCAATCTCTAGCAACACAGAAAAAAATGGTGATAATCATTTGTAAATGATACAAAACTGTTGAAAATATTCTGTTCCATTTTTTGTTAATTCCTTGAGAATTTCATACATTGCATTTTGATTATGTTCATCTACCTCTCCATCTCCTCCATACCCTTCCAACTTTGTGTTCTCACTTATTTGAAACCCACCAAGTCCCATTAGTGCAGCCTATATAGTCTTGGCTGTGTGACCATTTACTGCACTGTAGATCTACCAAGGACCACAACTTAAAGAAAGCTAACTCTCCTTCTCCTGGCAGCTATCAATTACTGGTAAGGCTGTCTGATATTTGGACTATTCCCACACCACCAGTGTATTTTCTCCAATGTTATGAGATTCCATTCTATGATCAGTAAGTAGATGTCAAGTATGAAAGTGACAATTTGATTGTATTTCAAAAGTAAACACATCACTAGAGCAAATTTTTTTTTCCATTTTTTTCCATTTTCATACTTCCCAGGATGTTCTGCCACTCTCTCTGTTCCTCATCTCCTTCCATGACAGTTTCAGGCTATAAGAATTAAGTCCTGGAGCTGTCCAACTATGGTTATCCAGTGCATGACAATAATGTAAATGTGAATGTAACTTATAAAAGGTATGAATTGTGCTGCAAGATTGAGGCCACATCAATAGCCCCAGTAAATGATGCAAATATACTCCTTCTCTTAGTGAGAAAAAAGGATATGCCAACTTGTACTTGGATCACACAGAATCTGCAAGATGAGGCAGCTAATATTTGACTTACCTGGATATTGCAGATGGGGTGGGCACTTACTTCCTTACTAATATACTGGATAGCATTGTAGTCAGTATTTATTCCTTCAACTGGATATTCAGATTATTACATTCTTTACTTTAAATCATCTAAGGAAAATTCAACTTTACTTGGATGAAATCCAACCATCATAAATCTTCAACAAGCCAACTTATGAATATTTAGCCTTCTCTTCTTTTCAAAAGCATCCAAACACAGATGAGAAGTCACAAAAATCACCCATAACAGGCATGATTATCAACACTAAAGAAATGTCAGCATCTACAGTGTTGAGATGTGAAATGTATTTAATATTTAAAAGACTCTAACAAGGTATGAACTTTCCCTTCAATTAATTATTGATCCCAGCTCTCTTCTCCTTTTCACTTAAAACTTTAAAACAAAGTGTCTCAGAAAATTTGAGTTTGGCACTGGAACACAAACTTGAGGGGTTTTTAAGTATGAAAAGAGAGAAGTTGTAACAATATGGGAAGAATGTACAACCAGCCTCCATTATCTTACACTTGATGTCGTGGGTACCATCAAGCAAACTCTAAATAACAACAAGCAAATTCTGTTGAAATGTTTGGCTAAATGGAACCAAAACAGTCACAGTTGACAATTTCATAAATACATTAATTAGAAGTGTCTCCAAATAGCATGTGATTTTGAATTATTAACATAAAACACTGCATTATAAATGACTGCAAATTGCATTCCTAGTGTTCTCCATGCTTAATTTATTATGCCGTAGGAAAATTTGCAAATTACCTCATGGTTTCAAACTCAATGGTGAGTTTTATATGTATATTGTTCCTTTAAAAATAAATCACAATATGCACACATGTCATCTGATGTGTTATATATGATATTAAAAGTTGGGTCAAAACCTGGCCAACATTCCTTTCATGTGGGTTATTTGCATTAGAGGTGATTTGTTCCACTTATGCCTTGCCCTGGTACATTCCTTGGTCCTACAGACACAACCTACCCACCATGTTCATGGATTTACTAACTTCTCCAAAGCCTGGTCTTTTATCATTGAGTACTTCTTAGTTCTTTCTTTATAATACAGTAGATATGAACTGAAGATCTGGGGGTGGGAGCAGTTCACACCTGTGTTTCAAACTGTACAAGGCTGGCTAATTGCTTATAATTTCTATGGTTGTGGAGAATTGGACTATTATAAATCCAAAGCCAAACTTTCTTGGGCTGTCTCTAGCACTTTCTCAAGTCATTCCTTGCCCACTTCTGCATTTGAACTAACATTCCTGTGATGACCAGGCAAATCTCTTTGGAATAGATTAACACACCAAACCAAAACGAAGAATGTCATCATATAGCATCTGCAACCTGTCACAGAGATGTTCCTGCTGAGATATACACCCACCTAATGTCCTTACCGGTTCATTTTGGAAGTACCTCCACATTAGACCACTGTTTTTGGACTAACCTGAATCTGTGTTCCTGGTCCATGTCACTCATGTCTGGTCACTATTACTCCCTGAAAAGAGAGCTGTGGTTTTATATCAACATAGAGATTAAACCTTCTAAATATGCAAGAACTGAGCATTTGGCTTGGCTTAACCTCACTGCATGCTGTCATCTATACTCCAACGACAAGTTTTGAATATGCTTAAAACAAGAAAATATTCACATATCTCAGTTTAACTATCTCAACTCTCAGTATACTCATCTCAACTCTCTTGCATGATCTTACCTTTTACTTCACATTTATTGATTTGTTTAATCTTCTAGGTAAGCACTTTCCCATGAGTTTTGTTGGTGGATTTGGGGTTGGGGCTGAAGAATCTTACTGAGAAATAAAATTTAAATGCCAGTAGATCCAAACTGTGTAGGGTAAGCTATAGAGACATTTGGAGAGCTCATACCATGCAAATATTCAAAGAAGTTACGAAGTGACTTACTTTTAACTTAAATATAGGCATCCAAGGAGTTGAATGGCTCTAGGCTCCACTCCCCATTCCATGGGATACAGAGAAATGGATCTGCCCATATTTTCTATCAATATGGGTCATTGTTCTTAAAACATTGTACATCAATACACAAAGAGACCAACAGGAAAGGACCATGGCAAAATCATGGCCTACAAGTGTCGGAAAATTCCAGTTCTGAACAATCATTCCATTCCTTTGTTAAACAGATCATATTTAAAAAGATTTTTGAGACAAAAGTTCCTGTATTCCAAATTGGCTTTCCTCTGTAGCTGATGATGGACTTGAACTTCTGATCTCTTGCTTTTACCTCCTGAGAGCTGGAATTATGGGTCTATAATAGTACACCCAGTGTATGTAGTGCAAGATATTGAACCCCAGAATTCCCTGTGTCAGACAGACACTCGTCAGCTGAGCTGCATCTCCAACTCTATATATCTTGACTCACATTTTTTTAGAAAGGCCTCAACCATACACAAAGAACTCTAAGCAACTGAAAAAAGATGGGAATGGGAGAGGTAATCTTCCCAGGGAAGAGCTCACCAACTGCTTGTCCAGTGCCAAATGGTCAGCCCTGAAAACATACATACAGGTAGCATTATATGGACTGAACAGGTTATATAGGAATATATAATTATGTTCCCTAAAATGGGGAACATAAAATTCTTTAAATCCCAGTAGTTCCTACTGTCAGATATCACAAATCAGATGCTACTTTTAAGCAACTGCAAAAAAACAAAAACAAAAACAAAAACAAAAACCCGAGCAGTAGTTAATTGTGTTGTAGTAAACAGAGAGTGTGCACAGACTTGCCTACATAATTTAATTTCCTATTTTTAGAATTGACAGCATTATCAAATTGTTGATTCTGAATTGATACTCAGACATTGGCCCCTAATCTTAGCACACAAGCACTCTTAAAGGGAAGTAATCTATCCTAGTCAAACGTCTTAGTCTTCCATGCACCATGCACTGCCTGGTGCTAAAGACTAAGATCAATTCTTTTTTTTTTTTATTATATTTGTGTTTTAATTTTACACATCAGCCATGGGTTCCCCTGCCCTCCCCTTCCCGCCCCCACCTCCACCTTCCCCCCATCCCCTCCTCTCCATTCCCATCTCCTCCAGGGCCAAGACTCCCCTGGAGATTCATTTAAACCTGCTGGATTCAGTACAGGCAGGTCCAGTCCCCTCCTTCCAGGCCGAGCAAAGTGTCCCTGTGTAAGCCCAAGGTTCCAAACAGCTAGCTCATGCACTAAGGACAGGTCCTGGTCCCACAGCCTGGATGCCTCCCAAACAGTTCAAGCTATTCAATTGTCTCACTTATCCAGAGGGCCTGATCCAGCTGGGGGCTCCACAGCCTTTAGTTCATAATTCATGTGCTTCCATTTGTTTGGCTATTTGTCCCTATGCCTCTCCAATCTTGGTCTCAACAATTCATGTTCTTACATTCCCTCCTCTTTCTCGACAATTGGACTCCTGGAGCTCCACCTGGGGCCTGGCAGAGGATCTCTGCATCCACTTCCATCAGTTATTGGATGAGTGTTCCAGCACAACAGTTAGGGTGTTTGGCCATCTCATCACCAGACTAGGTCAGATCAGGCTTTCTCTCAACCATTGCCAGCAGTCTACAGAGGATGTATCATTGTGGATTTCTAGGGACATCTCCAGCACTCTGCCTATTCCTATTGTCATGTGGTCATCATTTATCATGGTCTGTTATTCCTTGTTCTCCCTTTCTGTTCTTGATCCAGCTGGGATCTCCTGCTCTCCTAAGCTTTCTTTCCCTCAAATCTTGCCCTTCATTACTCCCACTGTTGTCCAGGTTGTTCATGTAGATCTCATCCATTTCTCTGTCATTGGGCGATCCCTGGGTCTTTCCTAGGGTCTCGTTTTCTAGGTAGCCTCCCTGGAGTTGTGTAGCAGTCTAGTCATCCTTTGTTTTACATCTAGTATCCACCTATGAGTGAGTACACACCATGTTTGTCCTTCTGAGTCTGAGTTACCTCACTCAGGATGATTATTTCTAGATCCATCCATTTGTCTGCAAACCTCATGATGTCATTATATACTCCATTGTGTATATGTACCATATTTTCTTTATCCATTCTTCAGTTGAAAGGCATCTAGGTTGTTTCCAGGTTCTGGCTATTACAAACAATTCTGATATGAACATAGCTGAGCAAATGCCCTTGTGGTATGTTTGAGCATTCCTTGGGTATATGTCCAAGAGTGCTACAGCTGGGTCTTGGGGGAGATGGATTCCCAATTTTCTAAGGAAGCACCATATTGATTTCCAAAGTGGCTATACAAGCTTGCATTCCCACCAGCAGTGGAGGAAAGTTCCCCTTGCTCCACATCCTCTCCAGCATAAGTTGTCTTCTGTGTTTTTGATCTTGGCCATTCTGACAGGTGTAAGGTGGTGTCTCAGACTCGTTTTGATTTGCATTTCTAAGATCAATTCTAATCAGTTCCAGTTTCAGCCACTTGGAGTGCTGTTTATAGTCCTGTTGTGACACTAGTACCTAGAAAGAAAGACAGCTAGGTATGTCTCTATTGTAAAGAAGATACTGTTTTTTGTTGTTGTTGTTGTTTGGTTTTGTTTTGTTTTTGTTGGTTTTTTTTTTGCATGCTGGTTTTATGTTCTACTAATTTGCTGAAAGCATTTAGAAAATTTTTTTCTGGTAGAATCTTTACGAGCGGTTAAATATTGAATCAAACCATCTAAAAGATCATTTTTCTGCCTTTTCTCTTTGTATCTCTTTTATTTCTCTCTGACCTTACTGTTGTAGCTAGCCTTCAATAACCACACTGAATAAGAGTAGGCACCCTCATCTCATCCCAGGTTTTAGAGGAAATGCTTTCAGTTTTTTCCCCCATTAGTACCATATTTGGCTATAAGCTTGTCCTCTATACCTTTTATTGTATGATACGTTTCTTCTATTTCTAGTTTCTTCAGGAATTTTATCATGAAGGGAGATTGAATTTTTTTGAAATACTGTTTTAATCTATTGATATGTCCAGGTAATTTCTGTCCTTATATCTACTTATATGCTATATTTATCTGCTTATGTTGTACCAGCTTTGCATCCCTGACATGAAACCATCCTGGCTTTGACTATGATCATCTGAATGTGATACTGAGTTCAGTTTGCAAGTGTTTTATTGTGAAATTTTGCATCCATGTTTATCAAAAAAGCTAGTTTAGTTTATAGTTCTGTATATTTGTTTTGTCATTATCTGGCTGTGATACCAGGGTAATACTAGATGTGTAGAATGAGTTTGGCAGTATCCCTCCTGCTCTATTGTGTGGAGCACTTGGAAAAGAACTGGTGTTGTCTTGTCCTTAAAGCTTTGATAGAACTCAGAAGTTAATCCCTCCAGTCCTAGACTTCCTTTATGAAAAATTTTCAATTGTTGCTTTTAGTGCACTACTTGTTAGGGCTCTACATAGTTTATATCCTCTTGATTTAATTTGGAGGATTTATCAATTATTCCATATTTTCCAGGGATTTTCATTACAAGCTTTCAAAATATCCTTTAATGATTCTCTAGATTTTCTTGGAGTCTATTGTAATATCTGTTTTTAATTTTATTCATTTCAGTCTTCTGTCTTTCTTTCAGTTTATTTACTGAAATTTTGCATTTATATATATATATTCAACTGCTTGCTATAAATCTAAATTTAAAATCACACACACCTAAAAATCAACAAATTCATAAATAAATATATTTTTGAACCCAAGGTTCTAATGAGAAAAGGATGTGATTATCCTCTTTATTCATTGATGGGTTTATCAGTTATTGCTTTGTATATATCAAATCATCTTTGCACCCCAGGGACAAATCTCAGAACAAATTATTCTTTTAATGACATTCTTAAATTTCAGCATTTATACATAAAAATTGGAATGTATTTTTAAATTAACATATGTTTTCATAAACATGTAAAATTGGAAAATGTTCATCAACTTGTAAGTTCCTCCTAAATTTAACTAAATCTAACTTGTGGTATAGCTGTACTATATAATAACATCAGCAACGGAAAGAAACAAATTCCCAGCATGTACACCACAAAGAAGACTAGATGTGAACAAAATGCATTAGGGAAGGTAAATGAAACCAAATTCATAATCCATTATTTCACTTGTGTAGCATTCTCAAGAGAACAGAGCTGTAGGAACAAAGGCAGGCCAGTGATAGGAAGGCTGTAGAGGTGAGAGAGGAGCTAATTACTAAGGGCAAAGGGATCACTTTTCTTAAAAGCCATTTTGATTAATGTAGATGTATCCGGCTTGTTAAATAAGAAACACAGAACCGATTGCAGAGTTAAAAACCACGAGGTCAGAGCAAAAGCAGAAAACCTTACCCTTCACTGCTTCTGCGGTTCTTCCTCTCCGCAAGAGACCTACTTCTCTGCATCCTGTCTATTTAAAAACTTTCTGTTCTCCTCTCTCATTGGTTGTAAACCCAGCCACATGACCTCCTCGTCACTGCCTGTTTGTACAGACCTCCAGGTCTTCTATGGTTGGTATTGAGATTAAAGGCGTGTGTCTGCCATGCTGGCTGTGTCCTTGAACACACAGAGATCCGCCTAGCTCTGCCTTCCAAGTGCTGGGATTAAAGGTGTGCCCCACTACTGCTCGGCTTCTGCTCTGGCTTGCTCTGACCTCAAGGCAACTTTATTGACATACAAATAAAATCACATTTCAATACAAATAAAATATCACTATAGATTAACATGGCATTATATTACTGTGTATGTTTGTCAATGTTTTAGAACAATATATTAAACATTAAATGTTATTGCATAAAAATTATGCCTTAGGAAAACTGATTTTAAAGGTTTAAACAAGACTAAAGGATGAAGTTAAGACCTTCCCTAGAAAACAAATTTAAAATAATAAAGAGATCAAACTAGAATTTCCATAGACTATAGGAGGGACAAAATGATCATTATAATGTAAAATAGTCTGAGAACTCCAAGTCCTCAATCTTCAGATATAAAGAGTAAAATAAGACTCACTTCAACATGCCATTATGACTTCAGAAAGTCAGGAAACTGGAAAGAACATTGCTCCCATGGTTATAACAAAAAAATAGCTGTGTAAACTGCAAATTAATAACTTTTTATTCGACTCATTAAGTAACTGAGTTTAGGATAAGCAACAAAACTGTAAGAATAAAAAGACAGGGTGCTACAGGGGACACCAGAACTTATTTTTGCTAACCTAGGGCTATCATAGGAGCTAATAAGGAGTTACATCTATGATGCTTAATGAATTGCTGTAATCTGGGAATGTGCCAGAACACACAGCTGAGAGGCACAGCCATGGGCAACTTCAGCTTCCTGAAGCTTTTCTGCACAAACTTTGTCAGACCCTTACAAGAAAGACTTGATAATGGAAAATGGTAAAACTTTCCTCAGGGTTAATTAGAGAAGGAAGTCAACAACCACAGCTGAAACTCCAGTAAGTTCATCCGTTCTATCTTCCCATCTGAGTGCCTGAATGCGCTCTGTGTTTTTGGACTTCCCAAAAAAGAAAATGGAAAATTAACTAGAAAAGTGAGTCCAAGGAGGCATGTTTGTTTGTTTGTTTGTTTGTTTGTTTTTCGAGACAGGGTTTCTCTGTGTAGCTTTGCGCCTTTCCTGGATCTTGCTCTGTAGACCAGGCTGGCCTCAAACTCACAAAGATCTGCCTGCCTCTGCCTCCCAAGTGCTGGGATTAAAGGCGTGTGCCACCACCGCCTGGCAGCATTTTTAAAACTATATAGTAGAATGCTTTTGTTGATGAAATGATCCAGAAGAAAAAATCATATAGAAGATAAAAGGGATGATGTTGGAATGATCATCAAAGTAGAAAAACATTAGATTGTTTTCATAATACAAAGCAATAAGTCAAGAAACAATGTCTGGAAGAAATTCATACAGAGGGCCATTGAAACAATGACGGCGACCAGTATAGTAATGATGAAGACCTAATTAAGGAAAAAAAGTGGGAAACAAATTTGGGTGCTAGCCGAGAGTTAAAGCTCCATCTGTCACATCAGTCAATAAACACCATCAACACTTAATAAATCAAGGGCTGGCCAGATGGCCCAGAGGATAAAGACACTTGCCACCAAGCCTGAGGACATGAGTTTGATCCCTGGGTTCCACATGGCAGGAGAGAATCGAACCCTGCAAGTTGTCCTATGATATCCACACACGAGTCACGGCATGTACATGAAATACACATATCAGCGCAATTAGGAATAAGGGATGGGCTCACCATCTTGGACAAAATATTTAAGAAAATAAGTAAAGCCATCATTTGCTTCATGAAAGCAGAATTAATAGAAAGGGTAAGTCAGCTGTACATTGCTATTAATGAAGAATGTTTCTATCATATCTGAATTTTAGCCACATTAAAGTATTATCAACGCCACTGCTATGATAAACAATATATTTTTAATTCACAGGCAATGTAATATTAATACAATGAAACAGAGATTTCCAGTCTAATTTTTTATATTATTTTTAAATGTCTACAATATATTTTGATCATGTTTCCCCCTCCTCCAGCTCCTCCCAGATCCTTTGCACATCCCTACCTACCCACTCTCTTATTCACTCTCTTGCTTGCACTCTCTCTCTCTCAAAAAAGCAAACAGCCACAAAAATGAAAATCGAACAACAAAAAAAAATGCCAAAATAAAACACACACACACAAAATATGGAGTCCATTTTGTGTTGTCCACCTTCCCTTGGTCTCAGGAACTGCCCTTGAGTGTGGTTGATATATACAGTGACATTCCACTGAAGAAAAATGATTTTCCTTTTGACAGCAACTATCAGTTGCAGGTAGCTTCTTGATTAAGGGTAGAAACCCATGTCCCCTTCCTGTTCTTAGTACTGGGACTCCATCTGACTTGAACCCGTGCAGGTCTTGAGGGCACTACCACAGTCTCTGTGAGTTCATATGGGCACCAATTGCCATTGTGTCCAGAAAACAGTGTTTCACTGAAGTCACCCATCACTTTGGGTTCTTTCTCTCTGTCTCTTCTGCATAGATCTTTGAACTTTGAGGGGAGGGGTTTGATGGAAATATCCCACTTAGGACTGAGTTCTCTAAGGTCTTTCATACTTCACTCTCTGCACTCCATCCAGTTGTGGGTCTGTGTTGATTCCATCTGCTGTAAGAAGAAGCTTCTTTGATGAAGGTTAAGTGAAGCACTGATCTACAAATTGCATAAGTGAAATTATGAAATTTTCCAGGCTAATTTCAAGCAGCACATTGAAAGTTATGAGGGATAGAGAAGGACGTTGTTAGATAAGGAAGTTGGTTCTCCCCACAGAAACAACTAATCTGGGCTCATAGGATCTCACAGGCTCTGGACCAACAACTAGAGGGCCTGTGTGGGACTGGCCTTGGCCAGTGTGTGTGACAGTTGTGTAGCTTGATCTATTTGGGGACTCCTAGTGATGGGTGCACCAATGACCTAAGCACAGCCTAATGCTTTGATTGGTTTCCAGAAGCCCATTCCTCACACTGGGTTGCCTGGCCAAACCTTAATACAAGGGAAGGAGCTTAGTCCTCCCCTCCACTTGGTATGCTATGCTTTGTTGACACTCATGGGAGGCCTGCCCCTTTAAAAACAGAAACAGAGGAATGGATTGGAGGGAGCAGAAGGGTGGGAGGAGGAAGGAAGGGGAACTGCAGTCTGTCAGGATGTAAAAATAAATGAACAAGTTTAAATAATAATAATAAGAAGAAGAAGCATAATAATAAAGATGAAAAGAAGGAGGAGGAGGAGAAGAGAAAGAAGAAGAAGAAGAAGAAGAAGAAGAAGAAGAAGAAGAAGAAGAAGAAGAAGAAGAAGAAGAAGAAGGTCAGTTCTCCAGGACATTGTAACCATCTTTAATGGGTATATAAAAGAATCCTAATAGAAAGGCAGAAATTGATAACCCTGCAAAGGGAAACCAGTGATATAATAAACTATTATAGCCAGAGACTTCAGCCTTCTCTATCAGAAATGAGCAGCTACAAGAAAGAAAAAAAAAAACGTGTAACTCAACACTATCCACAGTTGGATATGACTGGTTCTACACATTATGTTATTCATCTACATGATCTATAGTCTCCCCAAGTTCACATGGAACATTCAGAAAGACAAAGCATGCTCTAGGCCACAAAATGCACCCTAACAAATCTAATGGGAAAAAAAAATCCTAAATTTGTGGAGATTAGCTGCTAAACAACCCAAGACGAAAAGAATAAATCTCAATGAAAATTTTAAAATATTTCAGAATAAAGAAAAATAAGAACATAACTTATAAAATAGTATTAAGAGTTAAAAAAATCATGCTGCCAGGCCGTGGTGGTACATGCCTTTAACCCCAGCACTCGGGAGGCAGAGCCAGGCAGATCTCTGTAAGTTCGAGGACAGCCTGGGCTACAGAGTGAGTTCCAGGAAAGGTGCAAAGCTACACAGAGAAACTCTGTCTCGGAAAAAAAACAAAAACAAAAACAAAAAAAACAAAAACAAAAAAAACAAAAAAAAACAACAAAAAAAACATGCATTTGAGCTTTCTCTTTAAGAGATCAGAAAAAAAGGCAAAGTCAAAACAAATTACTCAGAAGAAAAGAAATTTAAAGATTAAAACAAACAAACAAAAAACAATGAAACTGAAAAAAATTGAAAATCTACACCATAAACTGGTACACTAGAAAGATCAATGAAATCAATAAGAACCCTGTCGATACTAAAAGAAACAGAGACAGGTAAATTGCTAATGGCAGAAAAGAAAGAAGCATTAATGTAGAGCTTGTGAACATGACAAAATAACACAGAAATAAAAGTAATACTAAACAAACATTTAATATAATATGGAGGCATAATAAAAAATACTCTATACCCACAAGTTTGGAAATCTATTACAGATGAAATGCACTTGAAAGAAATAACCTTCAAAAGGCACACATGATTTCATGTATTAGACATTAAATCAAGGGTTAAAACCTTCAAAGCAGGAAGCACACAGCTCAAATGACTCAGTGATGACATATTCCAAACATTTAAGCAAGAGATTATTCCATTTCTCTGCAGTTTCCTACCAAAGATGCATGTAGAAGGAACATGTTTTAACTTATCCTCATAGACCCATTTTTCCTTACTAGAAAAGCCAGGCAAGTCATTACAAGAGAACCACAGGCCAGCACTTCTCCCGAGCAGACACAAAGGTCCTCAAGAAAGCATTATCAGGTTAAATCTGAAAATAGTTGCATAACAGAACCAAGTGTAAAGGGAATTACATAACATACTCAAGTTCATTGTCACGTGAAACAGACAGTGACAAAGGGGTGCATACTGTATGAATACCACTAGATGATATTTTTGGAAAAGGCAAAATTATGGAAATAATAGAAATCATCAGCACTTGCCAGTACAAGGAAAGGTCAATAGGAAGAGAAGAGGCGATCGTAGAGCATTCCAATCACTCTGTGTATTTTAACAGCAGACACATGCATGATGTATTTGCCAAAACCTGTAAACCAAACACACCGAGAGTGAACCTTGATGCAAACCATAGACTTCAGATGTATCGCTCTGGGAAGAGATGCTGACGATGAGGGAGGGCATAGGAAAGCTCTGAACTTTCTGGTCACTTTTCCCTGAATCCAGAAATGCCCTGAAATCTAAAGCCCAGAGAACACATGGTCATCTAAGTGAGTGGTCAGCTCTAAGGATTAAGCTAAAGCTTTTCTCAAATGTGTAGGTAAAGAAAAATGTACATTTTCTGATATTTGAATAAAATTCCTATTTCATATTGCAACTAACAGAATGAAGTTGAGTCTTGTGACCTTATTTCTGTGGTACTTTAAGAATCCCAAAGTAAAAGAGTAGAAATCTGAAATGTTTCTGATTTGTTCTGACTCAGAAAGGAAAGTATGGGAAAGTTTTTAGCTTTGTTTTGTTTCTTCTTAAAAGAAATTTTTCCTAGCAAATACATCTTATCCATAAACACTTTGATGAGTCCCATAAACATTTTGATGAGTCCAGTGGAAACACACCAAAAATAGCCTTCCAAAAAAATGTTGAGTGCCTGGGAAAGGACTAGAAAACATATCTTGCCTTTCCTTATCACAAACAGTTTGAAAATAAATGTGTGACTTTGTCAAATGTGTAGGGCAGTATGGTTCCAACTTCCAGTTTCAGGATCCTTTGTTTTATGCCAGAATTTTGGAAAGAACACAAGGCTGCCTGGCACATGGAGCATGAGGCTGTCATCATCCCTCGGGCTCACCAGATCTCTCACAACAAAATTGGGATTAATATTTTAGTCCGTTATTTTTATATTTCCAAACATACACACAACTAGATAGATTGATGTATTCTAAGTATGTAGTTCCTGGCCTCTGAAGATATCAACACTTATAACCTGTCCTTATCTATGTTACCACCATTGCTACTATTTCAAAATAAACCCCAGACTGTATATTAAAATACATAGATTATTTATAGTTATTATGTAAACATTTCATTATTCATTGCTATAGGCTAAGTACTGTTTTTAATGTAATCAAATTCTATTAGACCATGTTAAATTTAATAATAATTCCTTAGTGTCATCAAATATCCAGTTAGTGCTCATATTTCTTAACTCTTATCATTTTCTCTAATATGTTTACCAAAGAAGTACATTTGTTATAATAAGCTGATACATATCCTTAGACTTTCGCTTACCCAAGATTCTGCCTAAATATTTTCCTCTTACAATATTTTAGTGAAGAAACTCAGTGGTTTGTGCTAGCAGGATTTCTCACAGTTTGCTTGGGATTTTCTGATGATATTGTGATAGAATGTTAATCTAGATACTTAATCAGATTCAGGATCAAAATTCCTAACATTTTTTTTCACTGGTGTTATGTGGTCCAGAAAGAGAAAAACAATGATGGGCTATCTGTCTCCCTATCATGTTGACAGCTGCAAATTAGCTATTACCCAGACCTATTAGTCTACAATGATATTCTAAGCCTGACATTTGTTTTGATTTATTGACTGAAATACTTCAATACAAAAAAAGCTTCCCTTTCTCAACTCTTGATGGCTCTGAGATTCAGCATGGCAGGGTAAATAACTAAGGTTTTATTTGCCTTGCTTATTTTTCTGTTTTCAAGATTATGAGTCGGTTCCTTATATCCTCCACAGGTAACAGAAACAGCTCTTTTTCTCATCATAGACTCATGAATTTAAATGTAATGTATGTACTTCATTGCTTTAAAATGGATATCTATACAGAAGTTCAGAGTGGTCCCTTCCTTAGTCAGTGGAAGCACTTTCAAGGTGACTCCAAAGCCTTTGGAGCAAATCCAGCTCAACTTTGCTTTCTTGCCTTCTGTTTGGTAAGACACCTTGGGCTCATTTTATGTGTTTTCTAATCCAAACCTAGAATCAGTTATTTTATGACAGATCCTTGGTCTCTTTCATTATTAAAGGAAATGATTGAAAATCCACAGCAATACCAGATAGATTCACTGATAAGGATCATTATGCCTAGGTTCTTCAGCACCAAAGACCAGACTATTTTTCAACTATTTTGCTTCAAATTTTAATAAAATGTCGTATTTTTATTACATAGAAAAAACAGTATAAATCTTTCACTTAATGTCCCCATTGTCAACATATCACACAACTATAGTAAAATCATTGAGAAGAAGAAACTCGCACTGCCATGATGGCATTAAATTAGCTATAGACTTGTTAGAATTCTTGTTTTCCCTTTGTTCCTAGCCCAAATTCCAAGTGAGAACCTCAAGTTGCACTTAATGATTTAATTTCCTAATTCTCCTCCAATCTGTGTGTGACAGTCATTCAGTATCTTTTAAAGATTATTTGCTTTCAGATTTTTTTATGATCTTTGACACTTTTGAAGAGTACTGATGAGACATATAGACTCTCTTAACTGTGATCTTGTATTTTCTCAAGATTAAGTAGAGAAGGAGAGATGGGGGAAGAGGAGGGAGAGAGGGAAGAGGAGGAGGAGGAGGAGATGGAGGAGAGAAAGAGAGAGAGAGAACATACATCTTTGCATGTGTAAGAAACCAGTTGCAATGGTCCTCCCCATTTAGTAGAACACAGTATGATGTCCATAATATCAATACATTCTTCTTGAAGACGTTAGCTCTAATCATCCAGTGACACCTGCCAGACTTACCACTATAATTGAATGTTTCTTCCTTTGTAACTAATAAGATTTTAAAAGTAGACACTTAAAAATTATTCAATTACCCTTTCCCTTACTATATTCTTTCTCTTGCTAATTTTAACATTTATTGAGGGTTGTGTTATTATGACATTTGCCTGGTGATGACTTTCTACTTCTATTATCCTTTCTCTAATTGTTAATTAGAGTTCTATAGTAAGGAAATAGCATCTCTTCTCCATCATTTACTTGTTTTCTAAATTATATGAGGGGATTCATGGATATTTATTAACTCCTTGGGTCAAAGCTATTTTTATGTTACTTATTTTGTATCTTGAATAATTTCAGATATGTGAACTAAGAAAATAAGAACACCAATTGGGTACTAGATAACTAAACAATTGTTATTAAATTTTAAATGGTGTAATGTAATCTGGATAGGTTTCGAATTCAGTACTTACAACCACTGGTACTTTTGAGTACCTAGGTGCTTTCAACCTGGTTTAAATTTTCTGCCTGGTCCCAAATTTTGTGGGAACACAAGATAATTCAGGATTGTGTTGTATTATCTCTGCTCTGCACTAAACTGGTTGTTATAAGCCATGCACTAAGTTAAAATTTTTACACATAATTAACTTTATTTTTATCATAATTATTCTATACATTATCCCACACTGCTTTACTGAGTCAGCTTTTTAAATGAAGAAATTAACTAAGCACAATGATTTAAATGAGTTGTCCAAGTTAACACAACTTTTGAGTAAAAGAGTTACTTTTTCAGCTGCTCAGAATTCATACTCTAAAAAGCAAAATAAACATGCTTGAATTAGTGGGAAATGTTGTAGGATAACATTTTTGTACACTGTGAAGATATGTCTCTGCCTAAGGAGTCTTCTGATTGGTTTAATAAAGAGCTGGATGGCCAATAGCTAAGGAGGAAAGAATAGGTGGGATTTCCAGGAGAGAGAGGAACTTGGGAAGAATCTGAGGATTTGCCAGCCAGACATGAAGGAATTTGGATGTACAGAATGGAGGAGAGGTAAAGAGCCATATGGCAGACATAGATTAATATAAATGGGTTAATTTAAGTTATAAGAGCTAGTTGGGAACAAGCCTAAGCTAAGGTCAAGCTTCATAATTAGTAATAAATCTTCTTGTCATTATTTGGGGGCTTGCAGTCCAAAGAAAGTCCAAAAGGAAAGACCAGCTACAGGAAATATGCATAGATCCCTGCACAAAATGAAATGGAGCCTGTATTATATTCTGTTGGGTCACAGAGACTTGTGAGAGATGGTTTGTCTCCTGTGGTCCTCTGCCAGTGTGCCATTTTGTCCCCTATGCCTGTGGAGCCACTTGAAGAAGTCTCTCATTGTCACTCCCAGACTCCTGTTTCCTAACTGCCAGCTAGTCTCACCCTTTCAGCAGGACATCATCTCTCCCAGTATCTGTTGCCTTCGCTTGTATCACTACCTATGGTGCTTTAGCCCCGCACATTCTATTCCCTAAGGCCACAGTCTGCCCTTCCCATTCTTTTTTTTTTGTCATTAATGTTGTAAATTTTCTCCCAGCATTCTCCAATATTGCTATTCCTCTATGCAAGTGATCTCCTCTCTCTCTCTCTCTCTCTCTCTCTCTCTCTCACTCTCACACACACACACACACACACACACACACACACTCACTCACACTCACTCACTTGCTCTTGCTCTCACTCTCTCTCACCTTCTCTCCCTGCATCATGTGCCTTCATTTGGATTTTACTTGGGCCCAGTGTACTTAAAGGAAATGAAGTTAGGCAACCAGTCTGCCTATCATGCACTGAGCCTTGTTGGCAGCAGACATTTTAATAAAAAATAGGAGAGATCACATACTGAAAGCATAGACAAAGGCACACTTAGCATCAACTCCATGTGCCCTCCTCCTCCATACTAAGCCCCCACCCAAGGCCTCAAGACAGCACTACCTCATGTCTTGGTAGGCCAGATTGGAAGATGTGGTCCTACCAAACCAATTCTGATTCTAAAGGGACTGAGTTAATGTCAAGATATCACCTAAGAAGGGAGAGGGGACCAGCTCACTAGGCTGACCTCACTGCTGTGCCTGCAATTCCAAAAGTTCCCTCCTCTTGCTCTTCTCCTCAGTAAGTGTCCTGCTTACTCCTCTTCCTGAGGAAACAATGGATAAAGAGGCAATCCCCTCCTACTGGCTTCACTTCTAAGAGCTACTGACTTGCTTTGCTAAGCAATAGAAAATTTTCAAGTTAAGAAAATGATCATAGCTGGGAGGTGGTGGTGGCTTGCACTTTTAATCCCAGCACTTAGGAGGCAGAGCAGGTTGACCTCTGTGAGTTCGAGGCCAGCCTGGTCTACAAAGAGAGACCCTGTCTCAGAAAACAAAATAAAACTGATCTTATAACCAAATCTTACAGGGCACTGTGACATTCTTGGGGAGGACTTAGAGAAATATTGTGAGTCCCTTGGAGAAGACAGGGTAAAGCCTGAGTGAGTTAATAGCTCTTACATTATCTTTTCCCAAAACGGTCAGTGACTTTTAAGAAAATCACAAATCCACATGTGTTCTCCCTTAATTTTTCTAAATTCCTTTCAGAAACCAGTACTAAATACAGATAGTTATTCCCCAATGGGAAGCCAATGAGCCCATATATACAACTACCTTTATTTGTGTAGGCCATTCCTTGAACATTACAGCATTAAAATGTGAGACTTCTTTCTATATCCAAAGATTTTTGTTAAAAACATTTAAAATTAGAACAAACATAAATAGATTGTTAAAGAGAATGGAAGATTCACAATAATTGCTGAGATAAAATATTAGAGTCTAAAAATATTTTTTCTCTCTGAGGCAGCTGGTATCTGACTACAACTTCCACCCTCCCAAAACATACTTACTGTGCCTTTCTCTACCCTTGAGAATATTTTAACAATATTTCAGTAGAAAAACTTGAGAAGCATTGTGTATGATAACACTGTCTTAGAATAAAGTTTTACCTCGTAACCTAACACATATGTGTGGATGATACCCAAAACCAGAAAACAAAAGTTTCATAATGGTTTTCCTGTTCTCAGCCTTTGACTGGTCCTGTGTTTGGTGTTGCTGGGAGCTTGCCTTTCAATTTCTGTACATTGATCTTAACTGAAAGTTCTTGGTTAATCTGGACAGCCTTCATGGACACTGGTACAAATGTAAACTTCTCCAGTCAGAAGAGGGAGAGAGAAAGATCTTAACTTTGTATCAATGTGGCAGGTGGTGAAAGAGAGAAGGGGGAAGAGAAGGAAAGAGACATTGTCAGGACAGCAAAGCACAAGGGCAAATGATAGACGTCCTACATGGAGTCCCATAAACCACTGCTAATGACAGGGATGACTTACAGCAGAAACATGAGGCCTGTTTCATCATCAGAAATGCTATACTGTGAACCACGCTTTGATCTTTCCCCTCATCATTCAAAGCACCAGCACTTAACAGAGCACCAACTGTAGGGTCTGACCTGCCTCGGATGGTCTTCATTTTCTCATCATGGTCTCACGGTAAAATTTACTCATTGGAATTGAATCTGGTGATGTAGGCCTGTAAATCCTACAGGAGATTTAAATCGGGATGTAAATCGGGAGATTGAGTCAATAGGACTGCCTTTCAAGGCCAGCCTGGGCAACCTAGTGAGACTCTGCCTCAAGTCTTAACATGTACAGAAAGAGTCAGTGGTGTAGCTCAGTAACATAGTACTTGCATAGCACACAAAAAGTCCCAAGTTGGACTCTACATTCACATATGTGCACATGCGCACATGAATGCACATGCACACATGAATACACACACACACACACACACACACACACACTCACAATCATTTGGGAAGCACACTAAAGACCTTACTGTCTCCATGTGTGGGAATATTTGTATTGTTTGTCTGCTTATTTTTTAAAATACCAAAGGGCCAAGATCACTGCCACACATCACACCTCCCATCCATTCTGAACTGCCACGTTTCTCTACACAGGAGGAGGTGTTCCTGTTGTATGCTATACAGTGATGGGTCAAAATCCCTATCATGATGCAGACAAGTTAGAGGCAGCAGCAGTGACCAACTTTTCCTAAAAGGACCATGCACTATTCTGCTCAGAGCAGGAAGACACTAAATCACCACATTATGAAATATTTTACCTGTTCTCCATTTCTATCCTTTAGTGAGGAACAGAAGACATGGTGCCTAACATCACTCACAGTGTTTACCCACATATACAGGAAAAGCCTGAAAAGGAAAGGTTGTGAAAATATTGACCATATTAATTACTAGACTGTTGCCATGATCAAATGCCCTGACCAAAAGCAACTTAAGGAAGAAAGTGTTTCTTTTAGCACACAGTTTCAAAAGCTAGTGCCCATATTATGAGGAAATTATAATAGCTGGAGCAGGAAACAGAGAGATCACATTTCATCTGCACACAGGAAACAGGGCGAGGAAGATCATGAAACAGACAAAGCTGTAAAACCTCAAAGCTTGCCCCGCCCCCAGATTTGCTTTCTCCAGAAAGGGTAATCTCAGAGTTTCCATGACCTTCCCAAACAGTGCAACCACCTAAGGACAAAATATTCAGATACATGAGCCTATGAGGGACATTTCACATTCAAATTACACATTGACCATTTCAGACACTGACTTTCTATCCATTTCTCATACTTAATGTCAAGTTATTAATGCCAGGCATTTAGATACTGCCCAACAAATATTAGGTAGATTCATCATATCTAGAGTTATATAGAATTTAAATTTTATGACTAACTACTACTATACATTGCTCTGGAAATAAAATCAGCAAGGCTGGCATAGTGAGCAATAAAAGCAAAAACTAAGTCAAAATTTCTTTATTTCAAAATAAAGATATTATTAAGTGTGACAGTAGCCACCATGAAGCACAACATTTCACTCAACTCAAGACAGGAGAGAAGACACTCATATAGTCAAACAGAAAGAGTGTAAAGAAAGTTGAGTGGCTGAATTATATCTGTATCTGACTGATGTAGAGAATAGGCTCTGTTCCAAGAATTAGATGCTATATTATTCAGAAACCTTTCCAAGTCTCCATAGACCATTTCTTTTTATCAACCACCTTCTCTTGCCCTGCTACCTAGACAAGCAGAAGTAGAGGCATTGTCGAGGGTAAACCCCATCCCTTCTGACTCCAGAATGGAAGTATGGAGTTCTGAGTGATGACTACACCTAGTCTCTAACAAACTTGCTGGACGGCTGCTTGTCTGCAAGCAGACTCATGTGAGGTACATTTCTAGGTCATCAGGAGTTCCATCCTGAGTTTTGTTTCAATTTGTTTTATTTTTTTTTAACTTAGGTTTTAGATTTACTAAACCAGGGAATATTTTTCATAATGACCAATATTTACTAAGCTATGCTACCCTAGTGAGTTAGCCATGTTCCCTGAGAATGTGCACTCATACCAAAAGGGCCCCCATGAAGTCAATTACTAACACAAAATGTTAAATAATACTGAAGTGGCTTTATAACATTCCTACCCTCTAACACCAAATAATTTATGTCCTAAGAGAATTGTCTTATTGAGACTGCCATGTGATGAATGTTATACCCAAACTAGCGTCGTGTAGTTTTATATACCTACATCCTGTTAAACTCCCATAAACCAATTAAGTTACACAGTCAGGTGCATATACATGGAACACATTGCCAGCCCCTTTTCATATTTCTTCCAACGTTGTCTCCATATAGAAACAAATCAGAGCCTCCATTATTTGAAACAACATTGTTTCAGACACTTTCCCAGACTCATATTTTCCCATCCAGGCACCTCCTTCATCCAGAACTCTGTTTTCCACCTCAGTATGCTGGATACTGCATTTTCATGGAAGGACCCACACAGCCTGAGCTCTTCTCTCTGGCTTTGCAGTCTTCAAGGAAACCCTCCCACCATTTCCTCATGGTATCCTAAGTTAGTCTAACCCAGTGGACATTTCCTAGTGCATAGTGGAGAGTACCCCAGTTCATAGAGACAGCGGAGGACAGCAGAGGCCATGCCTGCCCACCTGTCCTTCTTGTCAATGACCAACTTGCTCTCTGCCTGGCATAGCCCAGCATACAAATACACACTCATGGATCTTGTTTCCTCTGGAGTTTACTCCACACAGCTTTTCTGGAATGCATTTTCTTCTCCATATCCTTGCCCTCGACTTTTCCATTCCCAGGAAAATTGGTCTTTTTATAACATCTCCCCTTTCCATCTTTTGACTCTCTCCCACTCAAAAATGTATGTGTGGTTTTTGGTTTTTTGGTTTTTTTCTTTGAAATATAATTACCAAATAGCATACAAATATATGGCCGTGTATGATCTAAGGAACAGCTGCAAAATTGCTAATATTAGGTCTAATTGAGCTACAATAAATTAGCAAATGTGTGGAAGCACGATGATGACAGCATAATTATAACAAAAGTCAATGGTTGAAGTATATGGATGACAATACATACTAATTTTAGAGGGAAAAAAAGAACCCTACACCAAATGAAATGCAGGAGATGAACAGACGGGACTAATAGCTCGGGCCCATATACTTAATGTGGCCAGTCACTGTAAAAAAACAAAAAGATAGATGAAGCTGTTCAAAAATCTAGCAGTAACAAGCAACCCAAGCTGAAACCATTAGCTGTCGGGGTAATAACACTCCACGTGCTGAAGTGCAGCGAAACAGTGGTACTTTCCCGGGACGGGGGCTGTCGGACTGGTGCACACCTGTGAAGAGGGCGCTGAATCTATCCTTGCATTTATTATGACAGAGAGAGGAAAAGCAACGCTAATAATGTAAAGTATAAATGGAGATAGCAGACAGCACAGAGTGACATTTGCATGGTCCCAGTCAGCTTGTTAGCTGAAGTGGGTTTTAATTAGCTATTTTCTAGCAAGCACACGAGCGAATTAGTGGCAGCTATAAACAAGAAGAGACAATCAGGCCCAAAGAGAAGGAGAAATGATCAGGGTGCCTTTGCCGAGGGTGAGAAGGGGAGGGCAAAGAGAGACAAAGCTACTCTCAACAACTGTTCTCGGGTATACAGTTAAAGAGCACCTCGTCCTGAAAGAGCCTGCGCAATGAGCCAACCTGCCCTTCTATCACAGGTGAAGGAACAGAGGCCTGAGGAATTTGCAGAGCTGTCCCCATTTACACCTCTGCAGCCGACTGGGAGAGACATCCTCCAGGTCTACATTTTCCAAATCATAATAGGTTCTGAACTGTTCTGCAAGGATAAAACCCTTGAGAATACAACAATGTGCAAAATGTGTGATGGTTTAGAAATGTAACTGGTTATATGCTGTGATCTGCTCTGTTCTGATGTAATACTCAAGCAGGAAGAATATTGGAAACAGTTGCAAATGCTGGTTCATGCCTGTAACACTAGCTGGTGGTGGGGGTGTTACTGCAAGTTTGAGGTCTGTTTGAGCTACATGATGAATTTCAGGCCATGTGAGCTACAGTGTTACAGTGTGACACTCCATCTTTAAAAAAAGAAAAAGAAAGAAAGAATGACTATTGGAAACAAGGTAATAACATCTTACTGTAGTATCTCTGAGAAACTAGTTCTGAATAGAAACTCAACCAGTGGTCCACCAGTAGGTACCATGTATTGCACACAGCATTGAGCCCTGAAGGATGCAACTTAAACTGACTGGAAGGATGTACAGACAAGCTATGAGATTTTATAAAGCAAAGGCATACAGGCCCCAGTGCCCTGGGAGAGAGGGCTGGTACCTCTCCCCAAGAAAGACTGCTAGTTTAGTTTATCCACGAGAAGAACAAGGTGCATGGACTAGGAAAAGCTGCCAGTGACAGCCTGAAAAATGAGCTAGAGGTTCCAGTCTCTTCATGGATTCTTGGTTCTAACACACAGTCATCTCTGCAAAAAGAAAATCCCAACATTAATGCCTCTGATGTAGTTTGATTGTAAAATGTCCCCCACAAGCTCATGGATTCCAACACATGGATCACCAGTGGACACAGGCCTTGAGGTGCTCTTTCTGGAGGAAGTGTGCAACTGAGAGTGGGTCTTGGGATTTCATGGGCCCATTCCACTTCCTGTCCCCTCTCTGCTTCCTGGCTGCTAAAACAATATGACCAGCTACCTCATGTTCTCCCGCCATTTCTTCCCCACCATGACGGATCGTATCCATTTCTAACCTGTGAGCTAACACAAATCCTTCTGCTCTTAAACTCCTCCTCCTCCTCCTCCTCCTCCTCCTCCTCCTCCTCCTCCTCCTCCTTCTCCTTCCTCTTCTTTTTCTTCTTTTTTGGTTTGAGACATGGTTTCTCTGTGTAGTTTTGGTGCCTGTCCTGGATCTCGTTCTGTAGACCAGGCTGGCCCCAAATTCACAGATATCTGCCTGCCTCTGCCTCCCAAGTGCTGGGATTATAGGTGTGCACCACCACCGCCCAGCATTAAACTCCCTCTTACTGGATACTGGGTCACACCAACCAGAAAAGTAACTCAGTCTCCTATAGGATTAGATAAGACAATGGTCTCAACATGCTCAGCCAACCACAAAAGGAACATTGCGCTTTTCATTATACAAATTATTCTGATTTACAATCCAAAACATGCTCTGAAAACAACAACAACAAAATTATCTGGGAACTAGAGAAATTCTTGTGCCAGAAAATAACACAGCTCCCCTGACATCTTTATATTGTGAATTTGAACAACAGACTCAGAGATGTAAAGGTATTGAAGTTTGAGACAAGCCAAGAACGATACAAAGGGGAAGACAGCAGCCAGAATGAAAGACTAAAGTAAAACAGAGATGTTGCCTCATCTATAGAAAATGAGTCCAGGAGCAGTTCATATGAAATTAAGATATAAGATAATTAAGATATAATATATAAGAAAAACAGGGCTATATTTACCCGGAGGTATCAACCTCATAGTCATAGTTTGTATTTAAAATTAGCAATCATAGATGTAAGAGCTATTGCATAGGACAGAAGATTAGTCCTCTGTAATCTAGATATGAGGTAAAGAAAATGAAGAATACATACAGAAGTTGAAAAAGGTATGTGTGTATGCCTCAGCCACACAATTATGTAAATTTAAAATGCATTGTCCTTGATTGTTTTTCATGTGTCCAACAAACATTTATCAAGCTCCTATTATATGCAAGGCCTTGGATTAAACACCAATGAAACTGAAGGTCATTTGGGCAGGTTTAACTCCTTCCCTGTGTGTCAGGCTTTTCCAAAAAGAAGTTAATTATCTTTTCTGATTTCTTAGTTATGTTTCTATTCCTGTGATTAGACACCATTACCAAGGCAACTTACAAAAAGTTTATTTAGGGTTTGTGGCTTCAGAGGGTTGGAGTCCATGACCATCACAATGGGAGCAGGGTGGCAGGCAGGCAGGCATGGTGATGGAGCAGTAGCTGAGAGTTCACATCTTGATTCACAAGCACATGGAAGAGAGAGAATACCCAGAATGGGATGCGACTTTTGAAACCTCAAAGCCTGTCCCCAGTGACACACCTCTCCAATAAGGCCACATCCATAACCCTTCCCATATATGATTCACCAACTGGGGATCAAATGTTCAAACATTAATCTCTACTGTGTTTACACAAAGAATCCATTTTGACTGACATTAACAATTCATTCATGTGAGGATCTCGTGTTTAGGTTGTGTTCCCCCAAGAAGCAGGTTCTAAGAAAGATCAATGGTTGTTTAAAAAAAAAATGTTTATTTGGGAGGTTTTTCTCAGAAGCACAGTGGAGGAACAAGGGGTATGAGGTCTGAACAAGAAGAACAGAAGCAAACTCCAGACCCAGGACACCCTGTGCAGGGGTGGACGAGCTCTGCTATGGGCCCATTGGCTCTTGGCTCTTGCTGACTGATTATGTTCTCAGGGTTGTCAAATTTCTGCCCTGTACATGGGCTGCTATGGGTTGGTAGTGAGGCAAAGCTTCAGAGCACAGGACTGCATGGCAGAGCAAACTTGTTCATATCATAGAGGCCAGAAATGGAGCCAGCTAGGAAGAAAACAAAGGCATAACCCAGGGACCACTTCCTCCATCCATTTCCCATCTTTAATAGTTCCACTATCTCCCAATAATCTGCTCAAGCTTTTAATCCACCAATAGTTCCCACCACTGATTTGGGCACAATTCCAACAGACACAGCTAGAAGTCAAAGATGTCTTCTAAAAAGGTTCATATGAGAAACCTTTCATAGGTTTCACTGAGTCTGATCAAGTTGACAATCAAGATTAGCAAGCATAGCAGAAGTCTATGGTAGGAATGGACGGTATGTGGAAAATGTATAAACCTGTCACTCAAATTTTCAATGAATCTTTAGTTGCTCTGAAGCCTATTAACTTCAAAGTACAATGATTACTAAATATATTGATTAAGAAGTTAAGTCTGATATACTAAAAAAATAACTGAAAAATGAACTCTATATAATTATTATGTAGCTGCAGTCAGTAAAAGAAAGACTAAAGTTCTAATTTTATATACACTGCTCCTGGATATATATAAAAAAAAAAAACTTAAGTAAGTTTAATTTAATTCATTGAGTTAGAATAGTATTTTCCTGGTGCCAAAACAAGAAAGACCCATACAAGTAAAGAAAATTACAAGCTGACCTAACTTTTGAATGTAAGTAGAAAAATCCTTAATAACAGAACCATAAAATGGACTAAAAGAAACTTAGACATCATGGGCCAGTTGGGTTTGTGACAAGAATGTGAGAATTCACTAAAATGAGAATATTTACTTATCTTTATTAAATGGAAAAAACAATGTCTCAGTAGACAAAGGAAGCATAAAGCTAATACCCAAGCCTGCCTGTGCTTAAAAGTCAAGTCTCAGCAAACAGGAAACAGGAAAGTCATCTTTATTAAGTGTGTTTGACCAAAACTGACAATAGTCAATACTGTATGAAAGTTAAAAATGCAGATAATTTTTAAAACCAGGCCTGAACATTCTATATACCTCAGAACTCTCTTAAACATTGTAAGGACTGCAAAGAAGTAAGAAAGATGTTGTTCAGGTTGATAAAATGAGGAGTAGATAAAAAATTCAAATGCATTTTTCAAATACTTGAATGAGTAAAAGTTTAGCAATGACTTGGGATGAATAGTCAATGTATCAATCACATGTCTACATACTAGTAAGTAAGAAGGAAGTTTAATTGGATTATTAGTGGGCATTCAGCAATCCTGGTAGCATATGCTCTCCAAACCCTGATACTCAGTGTTTCTGAGCCAGGACATGTATTTATTTTGCAGTTAAGAACTACTTTCTCTAAATCAGGACCAGCTGAGCTGTTCTCTCAGACGTTTAATCTGTGTTCTAACTATAAAAGGTCTTTGGCTCTCAAAAACAATTAAAAAAAAAAACTACTTTCTCTTATGAAATCTTTTAGAAGACACCCTTGACTTCGTTAGGATTCAGGAGGTAGAAATGACACTCTAGGATAAGCTCAAACTGGACTACAAAAGGGTTGCTAAAAGCCTACAACCAGCATTCCTGCCTGCTAGACAGGGACACATGCTCTCTGTTGACATGCACCTGTAGGTACATAGAAGGCCACGCTGGCCTCCAGGCTCCCTCACTTCCTATTCCTAAGTCTTCTTTTTCCTTCTTCTCTGGACTGTTCCAAGAGCCTCTGGATATTCTCTCCTTTCTTTCTTATTCACAATGAAAAACCCTTCCTCTTAACCAGAGAGTGGCCATTTCAGGGGTTATTTTCCTGTGTTCTCACTTTCAAACTTTCAAGCACAAAACCTGTTATTTCCTTGCTTCATTTCTCACTACTCAGGACTTTAAGTGGCCCTCAGATTCTTTTATGTGGTGTATTAGCTCTGACACCTCACAGATACTAAGTTCTTTTAAAAAAAGAAAGGAAAAAGAAAGAAAACAAGAGATAGACAGTGAGCAGGAGAGAAGAAGAGAGAGAAGAGGGGAGAGAGGAGGAGAAGGTAACCAAAGGGAAAAGAGGAAGTCCTTTAATTCAAGCTCTTGGGAGGAATAGATAGGCAGAAGTCTGTGAGTTCTAGGTCAGACTGGTCTATATAGTGAGACCATGCCTAAAAACACACAAATACATTGGATTATTTTATAATCTCCTGAATAATATCTCCTCATCATCTTCTCTTTCTATTTTCTCTATTCTTTTATCTTTTAAATTTTGTTTACATTTATTTTTAATGTTTTGACTTTTGTGTGGGATGCAGCTAAATGACTTGGGATAATTGATTTCTTTGCAAGATTATTTTTAAGCACTTATAGGGCAGACTTACAACAACCTTTATTTTAGGGATAATTTACCTACCTCTGTTGCTAATTTTCCTTGACTATTTCAATCAGTCCCTCCCTCATTTAACTATGACATAGATGCTCTCTTGCTGACAAGACAGAAAACATTCCACAATTAACTTCTGGAATTGTCCATCTACTACTTATTTCCAGTGGTTCTTTTTCCAGTCTTGAGTACAAATTCTCACTCATCAACAGATCATGACCATACAGAAGACTTTGAAGGACTCCTCTACAGGCATTTCAACCTCTGGTTTGTGGATTGATTAGTTCATTTTCCTGCTATGGTCAAATACCTAGCAAGAATCCCCCTAAGAGAGGAAGGCTTTAGGCTGACTTACTGTTTAAGGAGATACAGTCTATCATAGCAGAGAAGGTATGGTAGCAAGAGAGTGAGGCAGCTGATCACATTGCAGCCAGGAAGCAAAGTGGACAAGTAATGAGTTGATGCTGTAGACTTTAAGGTCGCCCTCTGTGACCTACTTCATCTAGTGAGGTTCCACCTTCTAAAACAGAGCCACCAACTAGACAATGGTTCTCAGCCTTTCTAATTCTGTGACCCTTTAGTATAGTTCCTCCTGTTGTGGTGACCCCCAACCATAAAATTATTTTGTTGCTACTTTATAACTGTAATTGTACTACTGTTATGAATTGTGACATCTGATATGCAGGGTATCTGATATGTGACCCTTGAGAAAGGGTCATTCAACTTCCAAAGGCATCATGACACACATGTTGAGAACTGCTGAACTAGAACATAGGTGCAAATGCTTGATCATGTAGGTAACTGTCTTAAGTTACTTTGCCCTTACTGTAAGAGACACCATGACTAAGGCAACATACAGAAAGAAGGAAGAGGCTTACAATTCTAGAGGATTAAAGTCTGTGACTATCATGGCAGGGAGTATGGCAGCAGGCAGTCAGGCATGGCAATGGAGCAGTAGCTAAGAGTTGACACCTCATCTACAAGCACGAGGTGGCAGAGAGAGCTAACTGGAAATGATGTGGGCTTTTACCACAAATTCTACCTTACTCACAGTGACATACCTCCTCCAACAAGACCACACCCACTAATCCTTCCTAAACAGTTCTACCAACTGGGACAAGTATTCAAACATATGAGCCTATGGGGGCCATTCTCATTCAAACAACCACAGGACCATTTCATATTTAGACCAAAACAGTTTTTCTTGTTCCACAAGATCTCCTCAAGCACAGGCCAATGTTTCTACCACTTCATGGGTGTCCCTGGCTATAGTTTGTGCCCTAACTGCACCGTCTGTGTAGTAAGTTAGGACAGTCACTCAGCTTACCTCATAATCGGGGTGGGGGGAATCTTATGTGGTCTATCATATAATGTCTGAGAACCATGAATTCACCTATTTTTAGATTCTGTGGTGATATTTTATTTGTGCTGAAATGTGGTATTTTATTTGTACATTAATAAATAAGTTTGCCTGGAGATCAGAGGTCAGAGCCATAAACAGAAGTCAGGCAGTAGTAGCACATGCCCTTAATCTGATCACATGACAGGCAGAGTATCTGTGTGTTCAAGGACACAGTCAAGTGTGGTGACACACACCTTTAATCTCAGTACCAACCATAGAGACCTGGAGGTCTGTATAAATAGGCAGTGATGAGGAAGTGATATGGCTGGGTTTAGAGCCAATGAGAAGGCAGAACAGAAAGGCAATAAAGGTGCAGGTTAGACAGGAAGAAGCTCTCTCTGGGGAAGCTATGACAAGGTGGTAAGCTAAAGTGGCTATTTGCTATTTCTCTGATCTCTTCAGCTATTACCCTTGTATTTGGCTCTGTGTTTCTTATTTAATAAGACTGTTTAGAAATTGGTCTACAAGATTCCTCATCTATTAAAGTGAAAGACTAAATACAGCCCATGTTACTCCTTCATGACTGTATTCAGACTTTGCTCATCTTGTATTCTTGAAGAAGAATTACTTTGAATGGGAGACATGCATGGCTGTGGTCATTTAGCTGTGTTTGAGGAGAGCAATGTGGGGGACATTACTCTCTCACAATGTGGAGTTTGCACATATGAAGTGTAGCTCATGTCCCATCCATCTCAAGAAAGGAGGGACACTTGAGAAAATATTTTCAAGTTTCACAAAACAAGAAACCATGTTTACTGAGATGTGAAGATAATAAATATGAATAACCCCAAGCACAAAACTCATTTCAGCTGTGTGGGTTCTGAATGCCATTCAACTTCTGTTTAGAAGGAAAAGATGTGTCAGTAGATAAGAACCTTATTCATCTCAAGCACAGTCTGACTTTTTATTAAATATATTACAAAGCAAGGAAATGTTTTAATCATATTATCACAGATATCCCTAAGTGAAGAAAAACTGCATTGTTTAAACATACATTGTTTAAATATGTATCATGACTACAACTTGCATAATTTTGGCACAAAATTGCCTTGAGAAAATTGTCTCTAAAGCTATTGACTCTGCCTCTGTGACTCATTTGAAATCTTGGTCTGTGGGTTCCAATTACTTCTCTACATATCAGTGGTCTTGGAAAATACAAGCCTAGGCCTATTGCAGGTCCCATTAGAATTTTACCCACTATGTAAATTTCCAGGCAAAGTAAACAAAAGTGATAAAAAGCAAAGGAAAGGTACGGTGGTCTTCAGAAGGACCTGGTGCCAGGCATCCACCCCAGATTGGTTTCTTTGTCTGGTTGCTGGTTTGTCAAAGAACCAAAGAAGGTATTTATGAATTCTACAAAATATAGTGCTAGTTTCCACGTTCACATAGACATTTATCAATAGATATTGAAGAAAAATATTGCCAACATGGATATATAAGAAATGGCCCTTCACTCAAATTTAATTCTACCTTGGATTAAATGCTTCAATTTGCATGGAGTTTTCATCATTCAACATTGAAAAAAGCTACCATAGTGTGTGATGTGATGTTTTAGAGTCAGATGTGGTCTCCCTAATGAGGCCCTGGCTGGCCTGAAACTCACTGAGATCCACCTGCCTCTGCTTCTCAAATGTCAAATTATGGGATTAAAGGTGTGTGTCATTATGCCTGGCAGATTTATTCTTACAATTTTCATTATTACTCAAAAAACAGTATACCCAGATCCAAATATGGAATCATTGTATCCTGAATTTGATATCTTAAATGTGTTTTTGTAATTCAGTCATTAATGTTCACGTATGATAATTAATTTGATGTGTTTTGAATCTTTTTCATTTTTCTTTCCAAAGTCACAAACAGATATTGCACAGCTAAAACACCATCATTTTCTTCTGTCACCCTTCTGCATATTTTGAAAATTAAAGAGTCATTAGTGGTGAAAAAGACAAAATGCATATAATATTTATGATATGCAGCATTAATACCTCCTTTGCCACTATGAGCTGTGACATAATGACATAATGGTGAGGTTATTTGTATAACTACAATTACATATCCCAATGGCCACAGGCTTCTCTTCCACAGATTCTGCTGCTACCTGTTATTCTGGTCTATTAGGCATTGTAATTATGCACTTGGATGTTCTTTAAGGACCTTCTTAGGTGCCTCATAGATTACAATGGTTCCTCTGAAGCAGTTACCAGATCTGTTATGTAATTATATAATTAAGTCCAGGTAGTAAAACCTTAACAAAAAGTCTTTAAAAAATAAACAGCCTGCATCAGGGCAACAGATGACTTTGATTGCAAATTAGATGTGGTTTAAAAAATGGTATTTATCCAAAGTCAAGAGCAAAGCTTTCTCAGCACCGGTCTCTTTATTGGGATTGTACCCTTCAAGGCATGTGCAAGTGAGTGGGATCAGCACCTCAGGCATCATTCAATTTGGCCTGGACATGACTTCATCAGTGGCACTTCAAGAGATGTCCCTCTTCTTCCTCGTCTCTCAGAGAAATTCATAGAATCTGTGTGGTTTAGAAGCCATCAAGAGAGAGAAAGGGTAACGAAGATACTATAGCAAAGGAAAGTCCTCCATATCATGTGTTTGTATTTTAAGTCAATTACATTCATTTACTACAGTTCTATGTGACCCAAATATGTCATTGTAGCTGCCAATTATATTTTTTGAACTTTCAGAGTAGAAAGCAACCAAAATAAGTAACAAATATTTTGAATTAGTTCAACCACAAAGCTAAGACATGATACTTTTATAAATATATGTATTGTGGTATTGTGTATGTAGTACAGTGTGTGTGTGTGTTATTGTGCATATAGTACAGTATATGTGTGTGTGTGTGTGTGTGTGTGTGTGTGTGTGTGTTATATGTATTTATAACTGTAAGTGCATGGACACATCTGTGGGGATACGCATTATTAGTGTATGTGGATGAGTATAAGGACCAAGATCAATGTCAGTCATTTTTCTTCAATTGCCCTCTACCTTATAGCCTGAGGAAGGGTCTCTAATTGGACACAGAGCTCTTCAATTCATCTGGGCTGGCTGGACAATGAGTATCAGGGACCTGCCTGTCCCTGTCTTTCCCAGCCCACACCATGTGCTGGAATTACAAGTGCATGCCACCACACCCAGCTTTATATATGGTGTCTAGGAATTCAAACTTTGATACTCATGTTTGCACAGAAGGCATTCTATCAACGAAGACATCTCCCTTTACAATCCTTTTAATGTTAATTTTTAATTACATATAGCAATCATAATGATACATATTTGTTATATAGGAATATTTGTTTTTCTTATACAATGTAAAACAAATGCAAGCATCCTAAATGTCTAAACATAGAAGAGATAACCAAAGTATACCATATGCAAAAACATTGTATATAGCTGTGTACAACTATATTCCTAAATACTTTATATTGATAGGAGGAATACAATAGTTATTTAGAGACTTATTATACGTCAAGTGGCATGTGAATGCTTCACATACTACATCATTTTATTTTCCAATAGCTCCTTGTGAGCATCGAGTTGCTATATTCACTTTATAGGTTAAAATGAGTATTTTCCTCCTAAATTTTGGAGTATTTAATTGACAAAGATTTAGCATTTCCAATGTGTACAACACATATGGTGTAATGATGATCAATGAGATTTAAAGAGGCTGAATCATTTTCCCAAGTCTGATCCAAAGACACACACCACAGGATGGCTTCAGAGGCATCTTCCTGTGTTCAAAGCCATCTCACTGTATCGCTTCTAATGAATAGTACCAAATGAAAACAAACAGCCCAGGCTACCCTTAGGAGAGAATACAAATGCAACTAGTTTATAAAATAAAATATGCAGGAAACTAAAAGACTGTAGGGATAGACACCAAGTGCTGATAAGAGGTGACCCTCGAGTGGTGATGATTCGATTACCTGTTTTCCCTTCTCCTTTCTCTGTTTTCAAGATATCTTAGAATAACCAAGGGAGCTGCTTCTTCTTTCGGTCCTACAGGAGACAAGAATTTGTTCTTAGTCCTAAGCAGATATTCCTTTTTGTAAAGATAAGGCAGCCGTGGATATGAATATCTATCACAAATAACCTGGGGATATAGAATCTTAAGAGGAGCTACTGAAATAGAATTTAAAGGAACCTGGGGAAGTTCTAGAAAACTAGAAAGACAAAGTCCAACTTTTGCTTGATAAGGGAAAAGCAAGGAATGCCACTTTTAAGGCAGGAAAATGGTTTAAATAATAGTTTCCTTTAGCACGATGGTCTTTGGGTCTATTCAGAGAAGCATCACATTTTCTCTCATATAGGGAATCTGTGATGTGCGTGTGTGTGTGTGTGTGTGTGTGTGTGTGTGTGTGTGTGTGTGTGTGAGAGAGAGAGAGAGAGAGAGAGAGAGAGAGAATTATTTTGAATCCCTGGTATTGGGTTTCTCTGCCAATGCAATAAAGCCAAATCAAGCCAAATAATTAAAAGCCCAGGTTTAATGAGCAAAGCATTTCTGGGTGATCTCTGGGGAAGAAGAAATCACGTGGCAGGTCTATGCACCAGAGCTTAAATATCCTGTCCACGTGGTCTTGAGCAGAGATGGGAAGGAGCTGCTGCTTAGCTGACTTTCTGAGGGGCAGGGCTTGGTGAGGGAGGAGGGGGCTGAGGCAGAGCTTCCCATCTAAACAAGAAGAAACTAAAAAGAAGAAAAATGTCTAAAAGGAAGGGTAAGGAAAACAAGAGACAGTCATAGAATATATCCAACATGAAAGCCGTTGAGACTACTGGGGGAGGAAGAGGATCCAGCAAGAGGTGAGTCAGTGTGAGGGTTGGAGAGGGCAGTAAGAGGGACAGACAAGAACAACGTGCAATGATATGTACTGAGCATTAGCTGCTTTTCTTGTTGCTATGACCAAATACCTGACAGAGCGTCTTAAAGGAGGAACAGTTATGCCAGGTGTGGTGCACACCTTTAATCCCAGCACTTAGGAGGCAGACGCAGGCAGATCTCTGAGATTGAGGCCAGCCTGGTCTACAGAGTGAGTTCCAGGACAGCCAGGGCTACCCAGAGAAACCCTGTCTAGAAAAACTGAAAAAAAGGGTGGGAGAAGGTTTTATTTTTCTAACTTACATTTAAGGAGATTATTCCATCATGGTGAGAAAAGCATGTGGTAGGAGCCCTCAGGAGGCAGGCTGGTCACAGGACAATGGCGATCACAACAGAAAGTGAACTGGAGGTAGGGTTGAGTTATCAAAGCTCCAGGGTCACCACTAGCAACCCACTTCCTCCAACAAGGTTCCACCTCTTAAGAGTTCCATAACATTCCCAACAGAACCCCCATATGAGTCTATTGAGAACATTTCACATTCAAACCACATTAATATATGAAAATGTCACAATGAAAAACATTATTTCACATGATAGCTAAAAAATCATAATAAATAAACAGTTTCTGGTGTCAGGAAAGCTCGGAGATCCTGCCAACAGTTAAAAAGCACTGGGAGTCCTAACAAGTGGGTCCAACAAAAGAAGAGTAGGATCTATGAAGAACTGGAGCCTCCTGTGGCTGCTGCAGACCACAGATGAGGCAGGCGACCTGGCCCCGCATTCAGTCACATTTGCTCTACTGCCTAACTCTTGCACTGTATATGAATTTCAATGGTTATAAGAACTAAGATATTACTGCTCATCTTTAATAAAAAGTCCCCCTTCTTAAAAATGCATATTGGGTGGAAAGCAGGGACACCTTCTTCCTCTGCAAGACCCAGCCTTGGGGCAGCTGCCCTGAACCTAAAGACTCTATAAGGACAGCAATGGTTCTGTGGATGGGAATCTAAGCCCAAATCTCTTAGCAGCAAATGTAAGAATTGTAAGAAGTGTAGAGGGCCTGAGAAGATAGCTCAGGCGGCAAAATGCTTGTGACTCATGAATGAGGACACAGAGAACCAGAATCTGAGTTCAGATCCTAGTACCCACATTGGGAAGGAGGGGGAGATACTGGAAGATGGAGGCAGAGTTTTCCTTCCCACCCTCCAGTTCCCAAATAACCAACACAGACATTTAATATAAATTATAAATGCTCAGCTGATAGCTCAAGTTTATTACTAACTAGCTCTTACAACTTAAATTAACCCATTTCTATTAGTCTCAGTATTGACACATGGCTTGTGGCTTTACCTGTCCTCTGACATGTCTTGCTCCCCCTGTGTCTGTCAGACTCTGCCCTTCTTCTTCCCAGTGTCCTTAGCCTGGTTCTTCTTCCTAACCTTATTCTGTCCATCTATTGGCCAGTCAGCTTCTTTATTAAATCAATCACACTGTAAAGGAATATTCCACAGGAAGGTATACAGCCTAACCTAACCAATGAGTTTTAGGTTTAGGAAAAAACTCTGTCTCAAAAACTAAAGGTAGAGAGCTTTTTCTGGCCAGGCCACCACATGTGTATACACACATGTGCATAAGTGCACACACATACACACATGCATATATCCTACTAACAAGTATCTACACCATACATCACACAATATTTGTAATGAAATGAGTTCATCTCTCCAATCCTGTTCTCTGGATTTTTCACTCATTGTTTAATGTCTGACTTTGGGCAACAATTGGGCAAAGTGGTAGTTTAATAATATGTCAGCCAGTTTTCCTCTACTACAATAAACTATCTTAGATTACCAGCTTTAAAAGCAGTTATAATGTTATTCTAGATAGGGCTACCCACCCATTCTCAATAGACCAATTAGAGAGACATTTTTTTTATATTAAGAGATTTTCCACTCATCCTACATACCAACCACAGCTTCTCCTGTCCTTCCCTCCTCCTGCTCCCCAACCCTCCCCCCAGCCCACCCCTCCATTCCCACCCCTTCCAAGGCAAGGTCTCCCATGGGGAGTCAACAGAGCCCAGCACAATCAACTGAGGCAAAATTAATAGTGAAAAGCAAGAAAGAAAATGTATTCAATGAGACCATGTTAGGAAAAGGAACAACAGTGTCTAATGACAACACCCCTCCCCCCAAGTTCAACTTCAAAGTACAACATCGGGTTAAGTTTAAATAGAAAGCAGAAACATGCAGAGCTAAGTGAAGCAGTTACAGTCTTGGTGTGGTTCTGCCCATCACCATTGTCTAGGCTTCAGTCTAACAAGCTGTCAGAACCATGTGACTCCTTCCTAGGAGACAAGCTCCCTTCTAGTGGGCACCAGCCTTTTCTTTCTCTCAGGATGAGATTCCTGGAGAAATTCCAATTCGTTTGGATGTATTATCTCAATAGTCTGATAGCCAAAGACAGGGGTAGAAGTATCCCTTTAGAACAGTGTTTCTCAACCTATGGATCATGACCCCTTGTGGGGGTTCAGATGACCTTTTCACAGGGGTTGCCTGAGGCCATTAGAAAACAGAGATATTTACACTACACTTCATAACAGTAGGAAAATCACAGTAGCAATGAAAATAATTGTATGATTGAGGGGTCACCACAACATGAGGAACTATATTGAAGGGTCAAAGCATTAGGGAAGTGGAGAACCACTGCTTTTGAAACATCTTTATCACTTCCAGAATGGTTAGAATAAGTTTGGAGGTTCCAGCCTATAAGTTAGACCCTTTGCTGTGAGGCCTGTGTCAAGCATCTTGCAAGGTTGAGCAATCTGCTCACCTCCTGGACACTAGGAAGCATGAGAGAAGGATGTGAAGGGGTTGGGCCCCAGATCCCTCTCCAAGAGCCTAAGTCCTCCTCCCTAAGCCCTTAAAGAGTCTGCTACCTCCAGATAGTGCCACTGCCTGAAGACCAACCCTTTCAACTGATGGACCTCTGAAAAACACCCAAGACACAAAGCACAAGCGATCACCCCCACCGTGAGTTCTCTCTCCCCTTTCTTCCAATGTAAAGTTGATTTAACTAACTAATTGCAGAGAAAATATGAGGAATTATGCTCTGTTAAGAGAAGCCACATTAGCTAGGTGGTGGTGGCGCACGCCTGTAATCCCAGCACTTGGGAGGCAGAGGCAGGTGGATCTCTGTGAGTTCGAGGCCAGCCTGGTCTACAGAACTAGTCCAGGACAGGCTCCAAAGCTACAGAGAAACCCTGTCTCAAGAAGAGAGAGAGAAAGAGAGAGAGAGAGAGAGAGAGAGAGAGAGAGAGAGAGAGAGAGGAGCCACATTGCCACATTAACAGGGGAAAAAGGACGAACCTGTCAGGTCCACTACCTGCCTTCCCAGGGCTTGATTTGGAATTTTAAATGCTATGGATTGCTATTTCAGCTGAATTTTATTTGGTACCTTTAAGAAATTGGAAAGCCAGGACTAAAAGCATTAGTCCTCACAAACATATGGTACCCTCCCTGGAACAACTCAGCATGAGTCACAGCCAGCTTAGCATGTCTTCCATGCTGGCTTCTCACACAATAAACAAAGCTTAGCACTTTCTTCTGCTTTGTGTTTCCTTCAGACCAACTTTGTGAAACAGGCACTTCATAAAGATGAGTCGTTTAATCACCTCTGTTGAGTCAGTAACATCTTCACTGTTGTGACTGTCTGTGCTCTATGTTTATTAGAAGGGTTTTAAAAATCACATCCCAGGGGGGTTCTTTGAAAGCAAGCCGGGACCCTGGAAATCTAGAGGTTGCCCATGGTAGGTTCCTGTCTTAGGGTTATAATTACTGTGACAAAACACCATGACCAAGATAACTTATAAAAGAGAGCATTTAACTGGGGGTTCGCTTACAGTTTCGGGGGTTAGAGTCCATGATGATTATGGCCAGGAGGCAGGGTGACTGGCAGCGTGCAGATAATTACATGCTGGAGCAGGAGCTGAGCGATCACATCTGATCTCCAAGTTGGGGGCAGAAAGAGGGTGAGTCTGGACCTGAGGTGGGCTTTTGAAACCTCAAAGCCCACCTCAGGGACATACCTCCTCCAGCAAGGCCACACCTCCTCCAGCAAGGCCACACCCCCTAATCTTTCCTAAACAGTCCACCAACTGGAAACCAAACACTCAAATATATGAGCCTAACAGAGGCCGTTCTTATTCAGACCACCAGAGTTCCTAAGCCTGTCTTTCCCTAATTGCTAGGGAGGATGTAAAATTCAAATTACCCCAAGCCACCAGGATTTTAAAGATGAAAGGAAATGCGGATACCAATTAACTCTTCTTGGTGACAGTACCATTGCTTTCCTGAGGTGAAAACATTTCATGATTGTCATTTTTCTGGGTTTGCAGCATAATTGCTACTGTCCTGAGTACATTCCAGCAACTTTCTTCATCTACCGAAGGTGAGTTTCTTCTGTGTCTTATTGTCTAATTTAAGCCCTTCCCCCCTTTGCAGCAAGGTCTGCACACCCTTCAACGTCCAGATCAACCAGCTGTTGACACTGCTGTGAGCCCTTTCCCTCGTTCCATCTCATAGCCAACTGTCTGTCTGTACTCTGAACCCTATGACCTTCATTACCTATACACCCACTTACAGGAATGCTCAGAAGGACTTGTTTTTCTGATGCCTGGACCCTTTGAAGGCTCAGTTGGTCACAGGTTTTACGATCGTAATCAAGTGAAGATGAACTCATTGTAGTGGGCACTCCCCTCATATGACCAGCATTCTTATAAGAGGCACACAGAAGAAAGGCTGTGTGAAAACATATGCCAAACCTGAAGTGGTATGCCTGCAAGGCAAGAGTGACTGGCCATCATCACAGACTTGGTATAGACTAGACTCCAACCTGTCTACACTTTGATATCAGACTTCTAATCCTCATAACCATGAGAGAATGAATTGGAGGAGGGGGTGTTATTTGGGAATGTATTACAGAATCACCTGGTAGCTGTCCTTTGTGTCTATTGCACTGTGAATCTCTCATACTATGACAGCATCTTTAACTTGCATGTAACACTCCCTGGAAGAAACAGCACTTAATTTTTTTTGCTGTTGAATACAGGAGATCAGCACATCCCTGTGTCAGAGTTGCCAAATGAAATACAATGGGCAGCTCCTGCATCTTATTTAAGTCTGCAGACTCTGTTTATGTAAAATAGGCAATCAATAAAAAACAAGTGGATGAACCCTTACTGTGCTAGTTGTATGAAAATTTCCATCTTGCTATTTATAGCAATGAACTCTCAGCAAAAACTCTGAGATGCTTAACCTGCCTCCTATTAAATTTTGATTAGACATTGGTGGGCCACACCTGGAATGCTGAGTAAGCGAGTATAAGGGTACTTCAGAAATTAAGCTCCAAATGAGAATAATTCTAATAGTTGGAAATGAAAGGCTAAATGCCACCGTCAAGATGTATCCACAGCCCTGATGTTTAGAAAGGTTGACCCGAAAGAATTGCAATCAAATCTTGAACCAGGACAGGCACGTGACTGAAATGATGTGCACTCCAAATCTACTGTCATCGGGGAGATGAGTGATACCTACTCACACCAGAGGGCTCCAACAACAGATCCAAGTTCGATTCCACCAAAGTCCACCTTGTCAAACCAATGAGTTTATTATACTTCCTTACAGAGCATGAGTGGGGAGCTACCTACAGGAGTGCATGTGACTGCAAAGTAGACACATCACGAAGAAGTCTCACTTGAACATGTGACTTCATCATAGTTGTATGGATAGAGTCTTTCTTTCAGTTCATCTTTAGCTTCTACATGCTTTGGCACCTTCTGAGTCCACAAAAGCATGTGTAACTTGGGCAGAACTACAGACTGATGGCAGGTGAAGTAGCAAGGGGTGGTGGAGATCTCAGGTGAGGGTCCAATGACTCCCCCATTCCTTTCTATGAGGGAATGTCAACAGGCACGAACTAGACGTTCACTCACAAGTTGTCACAGTGAAGATGGTAATGGTCATGCTCAGTGGACACTGTTCTATATCTACACATATTAAGCTGAATATGAAGCCAATGCTCGTGCTTACATTTGTAAAAACAAGTCCTCATGTATTCATCAAACTGTTTTATCTCATAATGGTTAAGTTAGAAGGCAGGGGTTGTGGTTTGAGTGTGATATGTCAATCATAGGTTCATATTTAAGCCTTCACCCCAAACAAGTGGTGGTAATGTTTTAGAAGGTTGTAGAAACCTTAGAAGGTGGAGCATGGCTGACAAAAAGTAGACCATTAGGAGCAGACCTTGGGGTATGATAGCCAGGCACCACTTCCTATCTGCTCTGTCTCTTGATGGGGGACAATATGACTAGACATCTCACACTCCTGCTCCTGTGCCTTTCCTGCTATGAAGGGCTGTATCCTTTCAACTCAAAATAAACCCTTTCCCCATTAATTTACTTCTTGTCATGTATTTAGTTAGAACAATTAGAAAAATCAGCTAATAAGATATCTATACTCCTTCAATTTAGAGATAAAAATACTGAAGTTTGGAGGGATTTGGGATTCAAACCCAGGATCCGAGATCTTGCTCATTCTACACCCTTTGGTTGCCTCTCCATGCCTTTGTTTTGTGAGTAATGCAAGTTAAAAACATGAAAGCAACCCTGGCAACAGACACAGTGATGTACAATTCATGGAAAAACTGAGCAAGAAAGCCATTAGTACAAGCAGGGTTACAGAAAACCCATCTTTGAAATTGGACTAGAAAGTCCTGGAACTTCCAGAATACTCAGCTAAACAGACAAGATGTCTCCTTTAGGATGACCACCTTCACATTCCTGTGGAAACCAAGGACTGAGCACAACATCCAATTATTCCATGGCTGCTTAGCTTTCTGGGGAGCTGCCAAAATTGACGCATGTTATAGAGTACAAACTCACACCAACCCTCCCTGCCTCACCCTTCCAAGTGCTAGCATACGATGTAGGCCACCACACCCAGTTCTTACTGTTTTAAGGAAGAATTATAGAGTTCTGACTAGCTAGTGGCTTTAAGTCTTTAGGGTCAAGGAAAGTCTCCTTGTGGAAATGAGTGTGTAAAGTTAAATGTGAGGGAGAGCATGTGGAGAGTGAAGGGTTGGGGAAGGGCATCCCTGGGAGAATTTCCATCATGAAGCCTGGTTAAGGGGGAGCTTGACAGTAGAAACAAACAAAAGGTCAGCAGGGGTAGAGATCAATCAGTGTTGGCTTGAAGTGTGGTTTGGCTATTACAGGGAAATCTTGGCATGGGCAAAGTCTCTTTGCATCTTCAAATGCACCCTTTTTGTTGCCAGGACCAGAGAGAGCCAGCCCGGAGGGAATAGGAGGAACATGGCCAGGAGGTCTTCATAGTGTTCACACTGAAGGAAATTCAGTTTAGGATAAAACAATAGCTGTGGTGCTGGAGACAGTGGGTGCAGTTCATACTTAATCGGGAGCTGGAATGCCAGCAGCCAGGGCAGGCTGAAAGAGAATCAGTAATGGCTCAGACTTCTGAGATCAACAACCAGAAGAGCAGTGAAGCCATTCACTGAGATGTGTACTACTGAAGGAGAAATAGGTACATATGGATATGGAGACAGATAGACAGACAGACAGACAGATAGATAGATTCATTCCTTAAGTTTGTGACTCTAGAGAACCCTGACTAATACAAACATCCACATAGAGGAGGGCTTAGCTACTCCCACCTATGTACCTTGAGCTAGCACAGATAAGGAAACAACAGTACGCCCCACAGCCATTAAATTAAGGTAGAACCCAAATGCAAGGGTGTGAAAATGCTTAATAGCCAGTTCCCTGCAGGTTTATAGCACTCGCTGATTTCCCTGGTGTAAATGTTACACCACAACAAACTTAAGCTGTTTTTAATAACTGGCTTGCAAAATTCCTGGAAATTTGGTACACCACCCCCTTAAGTATGTAGGGCAGGTCCCAACACCCTTGTGTGTGGATGCTGAGAAAACCACCTTGTTTCCCAAAGTTATACAGGGATTTTTCCCAATGGAAATTTAGACTTTAAATGAGAAAAATCAACTGGAGAAAGAAGAAGTCATAAGAACAGCGTCACCTTCTCTACCTTAAGGTGAAATCAGCTGTAGGACCTACAGTTAATTAATTGTACCAATTATCAAGATTCACTTGGCCAAACCTTAACATTGCCAAGTTCAACTCTACTCCCTCCATCCCAACACTCTCCACTGGAGGAAAATACACAACCATAATTGAAATGCTATTATACACAAGATAAGCGTAAGGTGATCCTTAACACTACTGGAAAGCCTACAATAGCTTTCTAGATATTTATCCTCTACCATCCCAAACATTTATCTCATGCCTGTCTCTCCAAAACTCCATCGTGTTGACTACAGAGTGAATTCAGCTGGTGAGCCCACTTTCTACCTCACTACGGAAATTAGAGGGATGCAGAGAGTGCTGAAAAACACTCACTGCCACATCTATCACAACCAGAATCCTCATCCTCCATCCTTTCTGCACACATCAGCAGCAGTGGCAGTGGGAATCAGGTCAGGGACACAGCTATATGCTGCCACCCACAGCACCCTCGGGGGTTCTTTTCAGGGACCTCCACACAGGTGAAGTTGGGATTTTTTTATTGCACCTTTGAAAAGAATTTCAGAACTACTTGTTACGAAAAAGGTGGATTTTATCAAGAAGAGGTTTAGACACAGATTTAAGCATGACGTTCATAGAAAGAATGAGTTAAAAAAAAAAAGAATGAGATACACTGAAGCCTGGATGAGGACTTAAGGGGAGCTGCACTGCAGACTCTTGGTGGAAGTCACATTCAATTTCGGTGGTTCTCAAGTTGAATGTCTAAGTATTGCTAAGAAAGTTTTTTAAGTTTGCTCAGTTTTCTTTTCCCCGATTTTACAATTGATGAAATTAAATAGTAGATCTGGATATGATTAAAATAAGAACTTTTATCACAAGGGTTACACAAGAGGGCTACAGGGAGTTTAGCAGAGCTTCTTGTGATAGTCCTAAAAACATAGGTTTACAGCTGAGAAAAGAGAAAGACTGCAACATGTTAGTTTGGGGTTTTATTGCTGTGAAAAGACACCATGACCACAGCAGCTCTTATAAAGAAAATATTTAGTTGGGGTGGCTCCCCTACAGTTGCAGAGGTTTAGTCCATTATCATCATGGCAGGAGGCGTGGAAGTGGGCAGGCAGATGTGGTGCTGGAGCTGAGAGTGCTACATCTTGTAGGCAACAGGAAGTCAACTGACGTCACACTGAGGGAAGCTTGAGCAAAAGAGACCTCAACGCCCACCCCCACAGTGGCATGCTTCCTCCAACAAGGCCACACCTCCTAATAATGCCACTCCCTTTGGGGGCCATTTTCTTTCCATCTACCACACACATCCACTGAGGTATCAGCATGATTCTTTCTTGAAACACCTCTCTAGAGAAGGAGCTTCGCCTCCATGTCAGCACCCAAGGTAAACAGCAATGTGCTAGCAAGAAGTTTCAACCCGACTTCTTCCTCTCCCACCCTCTCTAACCTGTTCAAAGGCATCTCTCAGTTTTCTCCTTTTCCTGCTGCCAATTCAATCTCCTCCCCATCAGTCCTTCTCTCTCATTGTTCTTCCGTGGTACTCACCTAAAAACACCCGTCAATCATGTCATTCTTGTTTCAGAAGCTTCCAGTTTATTCTCAACCCAAATCCCAATGCATTGTAAGTCAATTATCTTATTTGTATGCACAAAATCCTACCAACTTACATGAAAAGCATAGGTCCTCATGAACTACCATCTTCAGACTCTGTAACCTCAGTCCTTCCTTACAATTCTATTGTCTTTGGACTACCCCAAGTGCCGCCTCCTACCCCACCCCACCCCTTTGGCTCTTCTTTCTTTAGCATCACTGTCCCCTTTGGCTGGTCTTGCTATTTCTCCAACATCTCAGGTAAGCTCCCACTGTTCGGGCCCTTGTGATGGCTGTCCCATCTATTTAAATGTTTGGGGCCCAAATCCATGCTTTAAGCCCCACTCCCTCACGTCTTCCTTTACTCAAATACCAGTTCCTGCAGGGGCCAGAGTCTCCTCATCTAAAACTAATCATTACTCTCAACTGTCTCTTGCTCTCGTCTTCTCATTTATTTTTCTCAGTACTTATAGCCACTTAATATGCTGGTAATATATATCATTACATATTTGATTGTTACCTTGATTTCTTTAACAAGGCTCTAAATACTATAGATAGATAAAATCTTGTAAGCATTGTTGATATGCTTGGCTTTGAAAATCACACCTGATATACAGTTGGGGCTCAAGAATGTCTATAAAATTAATAGAATTCATTACTAATACCATCTAGAATGTTTTCAACAATCAGAAATGTCACTCTAAGAGCCGCTTTGCCTTTCTAGACAAAGAGAGCCTTTGTATAAATGCCCTGCTTATTGCTGAGCACTCAGCGTTCACTTATTAATACCTTATGCAGGCATGAGTCTCTGTATGCACTGCCATTCATTGAGAAGGCTCCAGCATCATCATGGTAGATGGGACAGAAAGAGTATAAGAGCTAGGACATGGAGGGGAAAGCTATAAGCCCTGTCTTCTATGCATGGCATAGGCAGAGTAGCCTTGAACTCATAGCATCTTTGGTTACCTACACTGAGCCTCTACAAGACTGGGCCTCACTGTTCACTGTCAGTCACAGACTGAGGAGGGCCTCACAGCCCCCCCACACACACACACTGGAAAGGACAACCATTGTCTTTAGTTGTATACCCACTGGTGAGCCCACCAGGCTCCAATAGTCAGTCCCAGATCCATGGTGTAAGTGTGGAGAAGAGGAGGAGGGAGAGCTAGCAGAGGAGGAGGGAGCGAAGACAGGGAAAAGAGTACTCAGGATGCACATGTGGGAATTGGTTAAAGAAGAAATTTAATCAAAGTTAGAAGTAATTTTAAGGCTTTCATTTGTTTTGTTTCTAAGTTCCCTGAAACGCGGCTTCCACCCTCTTTAACACACTCAGATGTGACAAGGAAAAAGTTTTATCTGCCCTGAACACTTATGCACTCAGATTTACGGATCTCTGAGGGCATTTATGCCTCTACTGTTTATTTATTTTGGAATTATTTTATTATCAGCTTTACATGGTTATAAACCATTGCCAAGATGGAAAAGCCCTCAGAGGGCCATTACTGCCTTTCCTCAAGATGCTCTCTGACCTGACCTTCTACAATAACTGCAGCTTCTTGCATAAAATGAAGAATATAAAATCCTCCTTTACTTGCTCTGGGCCGAAGAGATTTCTACCCAGCACCAAGAGCTGGGTGTTGTCAGCCATGGGCACTGTGGTGCTCAAGTGTCAGCTCCCGGGTCTCATCACATATATTTGTATACCACACCACCCTCACTGGGAAAACAAATGGAATCACCATGGCCAGGTGTCTTTGGATGTAGTAGTAGTAGTAGTAGTAGTAGTAGTAGTAGTAGTAGTATTGTGGGATTTTTTTTTTCCTTTGAGAACTTCATGCATGCATACTATATTAAGAATAGGAGACTGAAAGCACCCAGACCTAATTACACATCTCTACCAGCACCACCCCTCAAGCTCACCAGGGATCAGGGAACAACACAGAAATCAGGTCAAAAGAATGTAAGAGTCATAGGATGGGAAGAGCACTGTGAGATTGTGTTCATATGTGTACTTTTCTGTCCCAACCGAAAACAAATGCACAGGCTATCGGCCTGTTTTGTGCTGCTGCAGGAGGATGCTGTAGCTGCTGAGTTCCGACAGCATGACCCTGACTCTGGCGAGGGCTTCTGGCTGCAACATATGATGGTAGATACATAAGGGACAAATTGGTTACATGAGAGAGGGGATGTGAGACAAGAGGCAAGAGAGTAAGGAGCAATCATGTGGCCTCTCTTGCAGCAACTCTCTAGCAGGACTAGCTGTTCCCCTAAAAGCTTACCTGCTTTCTAATCCATCATTAATCTCTTTGTGAGGATGGATCCCATCCTCCATATCCTAGCTTTCCTTAAATTCCATCTCATAAAAGATCTACCACCATCCTGCCATACCAGAGACAAAGCTTTAGCACACAAGCCTTCAGGGAGAGACTATATCCAACCTGGAGTACAAGCCAATAAAATTAAGTAAAAACCTCATAATCCCTGCTTCCGTTCTTTTAAAAAGGAAAAAAATAAACACCCTTTGAATTTTGAGAAGGAGTAGACAGATGACCCAATAGGTGAATTACCGGCTGCAGAAGCAAGAAGTCCTGAGTTCGATTCCTGATCAAGCCACGCATGAGGCGCACATCTATAACCACAACACTAGGGGAAGAGGTCAGCCATGCAGCCTAGCTGGATGGATGAGCTCAACTCAAGGAGAAACTGTCTCAAAAATCAAGTGGAAAAATGACCAGGGAGCACACCTGACATCAACCTCTGTTCTCTAAACATAGGCTCATACATGTATGTGCACATGCATTCACATACATATGTGCACATATCCACACAAAACTGGGGGGAGTTTATTCTAAAGAAAGAAACTTTCAAAAATAGAATAAGCTATCCATAATCACATCCTTCAAAGGTAGCTGGTGGCTTCAACTTCATATGTCAACTGTCTTTGTATATGAATACTTTACAGTGCAAGCTTACTGCCCATGTCACTACCTGCCTTTTGGAAATGGATTTAGTCATCATTTATCAGATAGCAACAATGCAATAACCTCATGCCCTGGTTATCTTTCAGACATTTAGTTTATTTGACAACTAAGAATTCAATACTGTCTTCAAAGGGCTCATTGTCTAGGCCAGCATTTTCCAAAAGAAATAAAATACAGGCTACACTTGGACTTCAAATTTTTAAATAAATGAGTAGAGTTAATTTTATCATTTTATTATATTCCAATTGGCCCAATGTGCTAAAAGTATTAGTAGTTTAACTTGTAGCCAATACAAAATGGCTAATAAAGTATTTACCTTTTGTCATTCTCTTTGAAATGTGGTATCAGTTTCACACTTCCTGCACATCAGAATTGGATGAACCCCCTTACCAAGGCTCAAACTTTGCAAAGGACTAATGGCCATCAGCCAGACAGTGAAGTACAGGGGGACGGGTTTTCATTTTTACAACTTTCTCCTTTGACGCTTTCAGAATATGCTTCTGGTTTACTGAGTCATTTCCCTTTTATTGGTCCTTTAAATTACTTCCATTGTTTCATAATTTCAGCCATGGGTTAATTTCTATATATTTTGAGTCGGTGTTTAATGAGACCCCTCTCGCAGATGCAAGATAGTAAAACTGATAGGTGCAAACATAGTAATGGATTTTGATACACATTTTCAAGTTGCTTTCCAGAGAAACTGAGTGACTTTATCATGTCTCAGGCAACATGTATCAGCCAGTGTTGTGCAATGTTAGTTTAAGATCTGTTATGTTCATTTATGCTATGGATGTGTTAATAATGCAAAGATGTGTTGTATTCTTTCATGTTGCATTTGTTTAACTCTGTGAAGCTGTGTTACTTTGCCTGTCTAAAACTCCTGATCGATCTAATAAAGACCTGAATGGCCAATAGCTAGGCAGGATAGAAATAGGCAGGGCTGCAAGGCAGAGAGAATAAACAGGAGGAAAAACATCTAGGCTTGAGAGAACATCAAGGAGCAAGAAAAGGAGAAGAGGAGAACACCAGGGGCCAGCCACCCAGCCACACAGCCAGCCATGGAGTAAAAATGAAAGAAAGATATACAGAATAAAAAAAGGTAAAAATCCCAAAGGCAAAACATCATTAAGGAGAAATGGGATAATTTAAGTTAGAAAAGCTGGCTAGAAACAAGCCAAGGGAAGGCCAGGCATTCATAAGAATAAGTTTCCATATATTAATTTGAGAGCTGGGTGGCAGGCCCCCAAAGAGTTAAAAAAAAAAAAAAAACAACTACAATCCAGTTTAACTGAGCATGCTCCAGCATTGACTGGAAGCCAACTCCTACCTGACTTCCTTCCAGATCCCTTAGGGATGTGATTTTTTCAGAGTTCTTTCATTGTAGTTTTGTCTCTGTTTCCTAGAGATTTTGTTTGTTTGCTTTCATATAGGTGTTTTGTTTTTTCTGTTTGCCTGCATTGTTTTATCTACTTTATACATTGTTTTTTTATTTAAGTGGTTTGTAACTGAAAGCTTTCCTGTGTCCCACCCGGTCCACAGCCACTCAGACCCAAGTAAACACACAGAGGCTTATATTAATTTAAACTGCTTGGCCATTAGCTCAGGCTTACCAATGACTAGCTCTTACACTTAAACGCAGCCTCTTTCTGATAATCTACATGTTGCCACGTGTTCTGTGACTTTACCTGTGTACCATTACATGCTGCTCTCTGGACTGCAGGCTGGCGTCTCCTGACTCTGCTCTTCCTCTTCCCAGCATTCCTTTAGTCTGCTCACCCCACCTATAGTTCCCTGCCTGGCTACTGGCCAATCAATGTTTTATTAAACCAGTATACAATAACATTATCCCATAGTTGTGGTTTTATGTTAGAAAGAAAAATTCAAATTCTTTCCTCCCTGTTTGTAGAATTCCACTGCATACTAGGCCAATTCCTACTCAGAATGGAAACTCAGTTTTGTGGCAAGATGAAATCTTCTATTATTGTCATATTTTTGTTTCTCTTGATTCAGAGTCCTAGGATACAATCTTCCAGAATAGGAATGTGTCACAGAGTTATATACAATGAAAGAAAAAAAAAAGTCAGCAAGAGATAGATATAGGGAGTTGTTCTCTTCACCAGTCTAAACCACATAGGAACCTGGGAGTACCTCGGCCTGTTTGTTTTTGCAATTGGCTGGAGCAAGATGAAACCATAGCCCAACAGAAGCAGGATAGAGAGCACCCAGCTGGAAAGTGGAATGTCATATATCCAGTGTAGATAGACACAACCAGAGAAGCAGCATAAATTTGAAATTTACAAAAAAGAAATGAACTGTCACCTCATCTTCCAGAAATGAGGTGAACCTGTTTCTGTTACTTCTGACCAGGAACTAAGTGTATAGACTGCAGAGAAAATTGGTAGAGCCATGTGAATGCTTAAGCTCATCACCAAGTGCACAAAAGACGATGCTCCTCTACCAAAATCCACCAGTAACTTGTAGTTCAGCAGGAAGAGCTAGGGTGGTGTGGACCCCTCCCTGGACTATGATTGACTCTTGACAGGTGCAGTCTTTTGCAGGTCCATTGCTGGCCTCCTTTGATGCTGTGAAGTCATGATTGCATTGGCTATGCCATGCTCATAGATGGCATTTCACAGCTCTTCTCTTACCGTGAAGTTCCTGTGTTCTTCCCTCCCATTGTCCTGTTGTCCCCCAAGCTTTCTAAAGGGGTGGTTGAATGTCTTGTACAGGGTTGAGCAATCAGCCACCACTCTTCTCAGCATCTTGGGCAGCCATGCACCTCTGCTTTTACTGCCTTTCATTGTTGAGCGGTATCTCTGATTAAGACTGGGTGTTGCACTTGTCTACAGGAATAAGTGAAAGTATTTAGATACCATCTTAGCGCTGTGTCACCTTAGCTAACTTGTGTAACCACCTGCCTTTCTGACTTGCTTGACCTCAGACATTCCACTGTCCAAATGACACATACAGATGTCAGCACTCCCCTAGCTGATGGCACCATTCCACACTGAACCATGTGGTGGCACAGCCTCTTCCTTCCCTCCTCACTGTACTCAGCCTCTGACACTCATGTCAAAATGCCACCGTCTGAAGGGACTCTAGTAGGACTGAGCATGGCAAATATTGCTCTGGCAGGCCTTGCTCTTCCATTCCTTCCGCCTTGCTAAAATCCATTAGGATACATTCCTACAGCTAGTCATCATCCTTTATTTGCCCTTCCTAAGGCTGACTACCAAAGTCCAGCTATCAAAGTATTGACGTCCAGCAATCAAAAGCTCCCTTGTGGCTCACCTAATTAACATGCCCAATTAAAATTAAACACCTCATCCTCACACAGTGTTTCCCCTTTTACCTTTATGAGCTGCCATTTGCCTATCTGTCTCCTCTCTATCCAGAGGCAGTCCTTTGTCCCTCTAGGACAAATACCCCTTGTCCCCTCTCCCTTGTACCTTTCCCCTTCTCCTCTGTCTCCTGTCTTTGTCTCTTATTTTCTGTCCTTTGTCCCTCTGGGACAAAATAAACCCCCTTTGTGCTGAGAACTTGGTCTTGGGGGTCCTGAGCCGATACTGTCCTTTTTCTGCCCACTCCCCTAGACATGAATTCCTGCCTTGCGTGGCCTCACCTAATTGTTAGGATTTCAGACATGAACTGAGGAGAGACAAAAATATGGATACCACAGGAGTATTATTTATTAATGGTTACACTGCTGTAGAGTTCCATTTTGCCATGATAGTATGTACTAAAGTGTTTATACATGCTAAGCTTGTCTTACTTAAACAACTGAATCTACCTTGAAATGATAAAGATCATCAAAATAATGCTTTCAAGTTCTGTGGTGAGTGAATATCAAAAGAAAAACAGAAAAACTAAATGCTAGCATGGATGTGGAGAAACTAGAACTCTGAAGCCTGGCTAACAGAAATGCAAACTAGACACCCACACAGAGAACAATAATTTCCTTTGAAAACAGAACATAGTTGCTACTTGGTCTCAAGATTCCACGTCCTCTTCTGGGTGGAATTTTCACACACACACACACACACACACACACACATACACACACACACACACACGTTTACAGCAGCAGTACAGCAGTATTCACAACAGCCACAAGTCTGGGAGAATCTTTTGCTTTTCAGTAAATGATCAGAGAAAGCATGGTATATACATAGGATGGAATATTATTCAGTCTTAAAAGAGAAAGAAATTATAGCACAAGCTTCAACATGGATAAGCATTGTAAGGATTACCCAGTCACCTTGAGGATATTACCAGAGTGAAATCAGCCATCCACAAAAGACAAATACTACATGATTCCACTTAAGATTTATATACGTAATAGTCAACTTCTTTTTTTGTTATTTGTTTGTTTGTTCGTTTGTTTGTTTCTTTTTGAGACAGGGTTTCTCTATGAATCAGTCCTGGCTGTCCTGGAACTCACTTTGTAGACCAGGCTGGTTTTGAACTCACAAAGATCCGCCTGGCTCTGCTTCCTGAGTGCTGGGATTAAAGGCGTGCGCCACCACTGCCTGGCCAGAATAGTCAACTTCTTAACACCAGAAAGCAAATTACAGGCTCTTGGGGTTGAGAGAAGGCGGTACCAGGAAGTTACTGCTTAAAGGGCTTTGAGTTCGGGGTAAGCAAGGTGGAAGAGTTGTGAATGGGATGGTGTTGGCTGTGGCAAATACTGTAAATGAATTTACTACTACTAAATAATATGCTTAAAATGCAACTTTTTGAATTTACGTTTATTTTGTAGCTATTGTTTTACATATATATTTATTCTCTCTCTGTCTCTCTCTCTGTGAGTGTGTGTGTGTGTGTGTGTGTGTGTGTGTGTGTGTGTGTGTGTTTGCAGGTGCAAGCTATGGCACATGCGTAGAGGGCAGAGGATGACTTGCAGGGGTTGATCTGCAACTTGTCTCCTCCCATTATGTAGGTTCTGGGGATTGAACTCAGGCTGCCAAGCTTGGGGACAAGTGCCTTTACCTACTACAACATCTCACAGGCCCTGAAGTGGTACATTTTATACTACATATATTTCCTTTACCACAATAAAATTTTTAAGAAATATTGCATGAGGTAAAAATATGATTTAATAGAGATGTTTAAGAATTTTCCAAATTTACAAACATAAATTTTACAGTTTCCTCGTGGTTGTATGTACAGAATACAGATATTTCTCTATTTTCTCATAACAATATTTCTATGCTGGCATTAAAACACAGTATCTATCTTAAAAGATACTTTCAGTATGTGTTCATGTGCATGTATGTTTGTTTACATGATTATATGGGCAACGTGTATACTGTTCCTACAGAAGGCCAGCAAAGGGCATCAGAGCACATGGAACTGGAGTTACAGAAGGTTGTGAGCTGCCTGATATGGATGCTGGGAACCTAACTCTGGTCCTTTGGAGGAGCAAGAAGCTCACTTAAGCACTGAGTCATCCCTCCAGACCCTCACAACTACTGCCTTTACATAGAAGAATAGAAATTACAGAGTAGATATTTTTAGTTTCAGATAAATTAATAGAAATCCATTTACTCATAATTTCAACAACAAAAAAAGCAAATAGTTTGGGGATGGCTTTGGATAAGCACAAGTCTAAAATATCAACAATACCTCCCTCAACCACACAGACAGGAAAAGCAGAACAGATAATACAGAGATTAAATGCTTCCAAACCCACGAAATAAATTGGAGTCAATTTGAATAATGCAATCAGTTCTTGTGACTATTTTAGGCAGCTTTATTTAACTCAACAAACTTTCATTAAGCACCTGTTGATGCCAGCTGCAGTACTGAGTCGTTAAGCTGTGATGAGCAAGGCACCATTTCTATTCTTCTGTTGCTTTTGTTTCTGTTGGTTTGTTTTACAGTTTCCATTGTCTAGGATTGAAAACATTTTAACAGAAGAAAGATGGGGGCAAGAACAGGACTGGCATTTGCAGAGAATGTGAACACCTCATCTAATGTAACCCTCACAACCTTCCTATGGGGTACAAGTTATCCATAGCTTTCAGATGAGGAAACTGAAGGTTAGGAAGATTAAGTAAATCAAACAGGACTAAGAATTCTCAACAAGTAAAGCTCTAAATTTTACCCTCAATCCTGCTGATTCCCAAGTTCCAAGCCTAAATGTCCTTTGTTGAATTCACACAGACTGGATCCCTCAATAGAGACAGACATGAGAATAATTACAATCTCTTCCATGGGATTGACAGTAAAGTTCTCACAGCTTAATAAAGTGACCAGAAAGAAATGATGGATTTTACTCCTTGGGGTAGTTTTGGCAAAATCTGAACAGAGGATTTAATTCTGCCATGGGTTTGGGACTAGATAGGAATTTCGCAAGTGGGCAATACAGGAAAACACGCCCACGGCAGCAAGAAACCTTGGGAGTGCCCTTCCTGCTCAGTATCAGCCTTCTGCATCTGGTAGAAAATTCCCTCCCCCATCTGTGCTCTTCCTCCTTGAGAAACTGGATTAAACACTCTGCAGTACACAGTCCTTTCTCTAATGAAGATGTCTTTTCTCATTCATTCACTCCCCTGGTCTGCCACTCTGCCATAAGAAGGCATTCCCTTTGAAAGGGTTGCATATAAACATACTCAGATCTTTGCCAAATGAAATGCTGTATTTCCCCATTCCCTTTGCATAAAGAGATGCTAACTGGCTTCTCTGAATGCATTCTTTGTTTTGTGATACATTTATACTTGGCAGATAGTGGTGTGGACCATACATATGCTGCCTGTATGCCAAGGTATACCTGATTCTGAATCTTTTGCATCTCCACACAGAGTCCATAATCTCTCCTGAACACCAGGAATGCTTGGGAGATACCACTAATTGATTTTATGTTTTCTCAAAGAACATTCATTATTGGTATCATTAAGCCCACACTAGTACTGTCAGATGTCAATGTCTACTTGGTAGGGGGAAAAAAATCTGACTTGCAACTGCTAATACCTTGGTGGAATATTTTTCCATAGAGAGCATTTTTAGGTAAATGTCACTCTGATGTGATGACTATGCACAAACTCATTCTTTCTCTGTGAGGAGATAATAAAAGCACTCCTTCCAAATATACCTTTGGTCTGTGCTAGAGATGGAATCCACACAGACACCCAGAGCTATGTCCCCTGCTCAGAGCTCATGGTGTCTTTTTATCCATGATACTTTTAGTCTCAGATCACTAATTCATGTATAGGATATGACAACTGCCAAATGATTAAACTACAGAGAGACGTTCCTCAGACACCTGTCATGTGGATGAAAGCAGTGACGTCCGCTGACCTTTGCCAGTTCAAGGTCGATAATGAGACAAGTCAGGCAGGAAGAGCAGCCTGAGCTGCCTCCATTAATGCTCGATGTGTGTGCACTCAGCGGCCCTGCATCTCCTGTCAATTAGTGTAGAAAAGCAGGAGCTGCCGATTACCAGAGACACAGAATCACCGCCATGGTTACCTCTGCTTCTGCACCCTGCTGCATTTTAATTAGCCCCAGTCCCTCCACTATTTTTCAGGGCTTCATTATTACCATCTCCAAGAAACTCAGGGAAGGCCTTTTACATTTCACATCATTAATTGGAAGAAGTGTTCAACATTCTAGTCATGGAGTTGATGATACAGGTCTCACACTAAAGGCTTTTATAGGGCTTCTTACAAAAGTGCAGTCTTGGCTTGCCCAGGGCTGTGAATGGACAGAACTAGTCAGAAAACAGCAAGAGAAGACAGTTTCGGGTGGGGTGCAGCCAGAACTGAGGTGTCTGGAGGACTGTGTATTCACCCAGGTAAACTCAATAGACAAGCAATAGAAAAACAATATATGGAAGGACTTGACACAGCTTATCTTTATCAGTATAGGGTATACATGTGTGGGTACACATGCACGTGTATGTGTGTATGTGCTTGTATGCTTTCATGTGTGTGCGTGTGCGCATGCGTGCGCGCGCGCACACACGGAGAAGGCAAAAGTGACATCAGCTGTCTTCCTCTCTCTCTCCACCTTATCATTTTCAAATGGAGTCTCCCAGGGAGTCTGAATTCACTAACTCAGCTGGACTGGTTGGCCAGCAAAGCCCTGGGCCCTCCTATCTTTGCCTCCTCAGCCCTAGAATTACAGATGTTACCACCACACCCAGTTTCTTACTTCCTTGCTGGGAATCCAAACACATGTCCTCACACTTGCAGGGAAAACACTTTATTGACGGAGCCATCTCTCCAGCCACTTACACTGCCCTCTTCCAAAGAGAAAGATGGAAAACATTGCAAAATCATTCACCACAGAGACAACCAGCAGAAAAAGAGTCTGGGATAGTAAAGGCAGCAGACACTTGTTCTCACACACCAAGACCAAGGTTTATCCAAAGCAATGGTCTTCACAGTTGAGTAAGCATCAAAGAAAGCAAAGGGCTGTTCTTTACTCATCCTTCCCCTTCCCAAGATTCAAACTTACTAAGTCTGGGGTGGGTCTAGAGAATTTGCATTTCTGACTAGTTCCCAGCTGATGCTGATGCTGATGCAGGTGTTCACAGAGGAGGGGACAAGCCTTTGACAACCACCTTCACAGAAGTAGCTACCCAATGTGGAAGGCTGAACAACTAAAAGGAATAATTAACCCTTGCTGTTTAAGACAATGAAAATGTTGCCCATGAGTCTGTAAATGAGGCATTGAAATGTTAGTGCCAACTTGATAGGCATTAACATGAGCATTTTATTTAATCACACGAGCTAAGTAAGTATCACACTGTAGTTAAATTCTTGGAAAAATATTTCGGGCTAGGAACATAGTTCAGTAGTGGAGCACTGACCTAGCATGTACAAGGTCCCTCAGAACCCTCAGAACTGCAAAAACAAACAAACAAAAAAAACAATCCACCTATTGCTTTTAAAAAAAATATTTAAAGACTTCACTGCAAAGTAAATTGAATATATTTGGGACACACCTCCTTAATGTAACTCCTTTATCTTCATTTAGAATGAAGAATAACTAGCAATACATGAAGCCACAAAACAGTAGCCTGATAAATGTTTAAAGTAGCCTAGCACACACATGTGCTTTTATTGCTGATTAGTTGAGTGTCTTAGCTTTTGCTGTATCAAAACTTTTTCAGACCAAATATTACATACACGCAACCACTGTGGCTCTTAAGCAATTCGAGTTAATCTGTATAGACTTCAGTCACTTATCTATGAGATGTGGTGATGTACTTTAAAATCTGGGTTCCTTCAAGCTTTAAAATTTCATGACATGGATTCCTATTTTCTACTTGAGTCAACATGTTTAGCACCTGGTATGATGGCACTCAGATTAGAAAGAGACTTTTAAAATTCCAAGCTCAGTCCCTTTAGCAAGTTTCAAAATCTGAATCAGCACCAAGTTGAAACTACCTCTCAACTTGCATCAACTCAGACTTTCTGGGAGAGAAGCTCAGAGCCACACCGCACATCCTAAAGTGCCTGCCACCCACCACCCACCTCCCAGCGCTTCTAAGATCACTCCTACATTAAAATGCTGTATTCCATCCCAAAGACAGGTCCACTCCACAAAGCAATCATTCCGAGGGCAGAAATTGTCCATCTGTTGAGCTCCGCAGAAAGATGATGCCGAAGTCATTGAATTCAAACTCAACTGGAAATTATGTTCGTGGATCCATTCTCCATTTGTTTTATATTACATAATAAGAGTTCCAGGTTTAATGAACTAACCATCTAGCCTGCTGAAGGTAGTGAATTCCAAGTCCTCTCCACATCATTAATTTCAAAGTTCATGCTGGTTCCATGGTAAAGAGTGCTGATCAAACCGTCACTTTCCTACATCCAGTTTCGGAAGCACAGCAGCAGAGAGTTTCTCTGGTACAGTGGTCTTCAACCTTCCTAAATGCTGCAACCTTTTAATACAGTTCTTCATGTTGTGTGACTCCCAAACCATAAAATCAACTTTCATTGTTACTTCACAACTATAATTTTGCTACTGTTATGAATTGTAATGTCAGTGTCTGTGTTTTTGAATGGTCTTAGGCAACCTCTGTGAAAAGGTTGTTTGACCCCCAAAGGGGTTATGACCCAAAGGGTTAGAACCATTGCTCCTTCCTGCCTTTGCCACCTGTGGTGGGCCAGGGAGCTGACCCTCCCCTTACCAGCTGCAGCACTTGGGAAAGTGGACTCTGCACCTCATCTGGGCAGCACAGTAGAGCTGACCCTATTGACGAGGGTGCAGGTGAACTGGCTCTGAGAACATGAGCATGGGAGATCTGGCCATGCCCCTCACCTGCCATATGGTAGTGTGGGCAGTGGAGAGATGCCCTTCCCCTCTGCCCCTCATGGCTGGTGGCCCACAGGCCTAGTACATCTTATGGACTTTTCTCAGAAGCAGGGAATTTTGAAGGACTGTTCCACCTCGTCTTGGCAAAGTTTGATAGTTGCTTTCTTTTGTGTCCTGCTGGTCCAGTCTGGACAGTAAATGTCAACAATTGAAGCAAGAGCAGTTTCTTTGCCCACGTGGTTAGCTTTTGCCACAAAGAAAACCAACTCCATACAGAGATTCTTCAATGTCCATTATCTTCTCTGAAGTCGATTGGTGCTGCCAGAAGCAGACATGTCTCAATGTCATGAAAGTCTAAATTCTTAAAACATTTTAAATGCCACGTTCTGTAGGTCTTTGAAGTGTTTGAATCACCAATCTATCTGAAATATACCTCTGTATAACCATGAAAACATACCTAACATGACTATAAGTTTGCTATTATAGATGACTACTAATCTGTATTTCTTAATTATATATTACATTTTAAATGAGCTGCATAAACATAATACCCTAAACAAGAGTAGAAATACACATACAGTATCATAAAATTAACTTTAAATTCGTATCAATAAACCAAAAATCCATACCGATGTAAAATATATAAGATTAATAGTTGTTTTTGGATTAAAGTGGATTCAATAATCTAATCTTTTATCTTATCATTTCTATATCCCCCCTTTGTCTTTTCAGAACAAGATCCCTGAATCTAATCTCATTTGTTTAGATTTTCCTGACCATTGTTCATAACAACTTGTAACCAACCCCCCTAAATGATGACAAGCATTCATAATTTATTTTTGGGAAGGTAGGTATAGTTCTCTAGACTACTTCCTGTTGATTGGGGGCACTGGTAATCTTTGGGAGACCTTGAGAAAATTTAGGATTATGGTTGAGTCCTGACTAGTGTAGTCTGTGAGGCTGGATCATCTCAGCCAGAAGCCTTAAAGATGTTCTGGATACAGAACTCAGAGGAAACTGCAACAGAGGCACTCTGAAATGTTGGATCATCTGGGCCATCTGTTCCCATCAGAGATTTTTCAAGGGGTCTTCCTCAATCAAACCTGATTTTTCTTAACTCACAATGAACCCACAGCCTCTCATTTCTTATGAAAACAAAAGTATAGCCTCTCCCCAAAATATCTTTTGACTTAAATTTTGAAGTTAAGATTTTTTTAAATATATAGGTTGGTTCAATCTAGCAGCTTTCATAGTCCAATATGCCTAAGCAGCTGTCATTACTTCCTCAGAAGTCAAAGAATTCTAAGACAATACAATAACATATAGTACCCAGACTCTCTGTGTATTTTCCATCTTTATGTAGCTTTTTTCTTTTATATTACTTTATTTACCCTTTAAGGACTTTATTTTATATTTCAAAACTGTATTTTTTACTCTATGACTGTGTATGCCCTTTCTTTTCTCTATCACCAAGACTATGTATAATTTTAACCACACTGTGAAACATTTAGAGGTTGTTTGGCTATTTTGTTTTTTTCGTTTTTCGGGTTTTTTGTCTGAATCTGTTCTTACTGTATATCTCTGTCTTTTTCTGACCATGTGAGTCTTTAAACTACTAAATGGTATGGCTAGGACCAAAGTGGCAGCTTTAGTGGCTGGCTCTGCCCCACTCCTTGGTTGCCTGAGAGCCTAGTCTCAGGCAGAGAGGTACATTTGCCATCAGCTCTGGATCCATGTTTACCACCCCAACTTTGAGAAGTTCCTAAGTCCATGTTGCCACTGAGTAGCATGCTGCCCACTGCTCATAAACACCATGTAAGTGTTTGGTAGTAGGGCCTCTTAAAAGAGTCTCCAGCTTTTGCTGCTATAATGGAGCCAAGAAGCTGTCTCTTAAAGGAGCTGTGTCTCTGCTCACTGCCAGCAAACAGAGCCCACTCAAGAAAATGAAGCTATGAGGAAGTCATGCTTGACTCCATTCTTGTGTGTATAGAATCCTTTTTCAAGTTTTGTTGAGTCTTTTGTGGAGATTTGGGCCTCATGTTGGGTGCCACATATAATCTGATGTTTCCCATCCCAACTGCCTGTCCCAAATAATCAACTCAGAGGCTGGATATTGCTTATAAATGCTTAGCTGAGAGCTCAGTCTTATTACTACCTAACTCTTACACTTAAATTAACCCATATTTTGATCTATATTTTGCCATGTGGCTTGGTACCTTTTCTCAGTACAGCATTCTCACCTTGCTTCTCTGTGTTTGCTGGTAACTCTCTGACTCTGCCCATTCTCTTCCAAGAATTCTCCTATTGTGGTTCTTGAACCCAGTCTCTTTCTGCCCAGCATTGGCCAATCAGCTTTTTACTAGTCAATGAGAGTAATACATAATCAGAGTGCACAAAATGGTTGTTCTACAGCATTACTCCAATATGAAATCTGTTGCAGGATATTTGACCACAATGTGAACTCCAAGATTGTGTTAATAAAATCAACCTTGGATCAGGGGGTGGAGCCAGCAACTAGTTGACAGGAATTATCCAGAGAGAGTACAGAGAAGACAGGAATATGAGTAGAGAAAGGCATAGAAAGAAATATGGAGGGACTGGGAATTTTGAGGTCCTTTTTTATTTTTGATGGCTGGAAAAATGCACTCTTGCTGGGTCTTCAGCCAAAAAGGAGAGTCATCTGGCTGCTTCTCAGCCTATCTGAGCTAGCAGGTTTTCACCCCAGCCTCTGACTCTTAAGTCTTTATTGGTAAATAGAATGATAGAGGCTCAGTTAAAAACTACATTTGGTGGACCAGCCATGGCCTGAGTGGCAAGACATTGACTGCAGGACCTCAGAGCCACAGATGGTAGTTAAAATATCAGTAGAATCAGGTAGAGCTGATAAGCTGGCAGAAAATCAACAGAACTTAAACATGGGACAAGGCCTCACTCATGCTGACTCCCTCAGTGTGTGTTTTCCTAATTGTTCCAGGCTTCAGAAAGACAGAGATACAACTTCAACTGACCTGTGAGAGAAACTGAACACTTAGTAAAGTGATAGAGAAAAAAATATTGATGAGCTGATCAACATTTAAGGCCACTCGCCTAGGAAATTTGGAGTTGGTTCTTAGCTATGTAAAGTACAGTCCAGGTTTTGGGAAACCAATGGAAAGTTCCATCCACAGGCTCTCAGCATCTGACTGGCTCCCCATTCGCCTTCCTCTGTCAGAGACATCATGAAGCCCTGGGTTTTTGTCTCCATTACTTTAGGTAACAGAATTAAAAGGAACTTTCTCCTAGACCTAAAAGCAAAACTTAACAAACTTCTATGTAGGGAATTCTTGTTTATCCAATCTCTTTGTGTGATCTGGAGAGACATTTTCTGAAGAGATATAGTCAAGCACATTTAGTATGAAGGGATGAAATGAAATGCAAGCCTTTTTATTACATGGGATCTCATTTTGTAGCCCAGGCTTGCTCTTGAATTCACCATGAGGTCAGGCAAGCTCCACACTCATTGCATTCCTCCTGTCTCAGCTTCCTAAGTGCTGGTATTACAAGCAGGAACCACCACATCTGACTGTTCAAACCCCCTCTTGTGACCCTGACTTTACCACCACACAAAGAACATGCAGAGAGACAATAAGGACCTTAGTCAAAAGCATCTTCACAGAACATGTGTATTCCCTCTAAGGCTCAGGAAGCATTAGGGAAGAGGGGACAAAAAGAATATAAAAGCCAGATAATAGGGAGGAAGGCTGGAAAATATCAAGTACTGGGCAAGACACACCTATTATGAGTGAGAACTTTCATCAGCTGCAAATGCTCGCACAGGGTTGCACAAGAAGGACTCATGAAGAGTCGGGCATGGACAGAGGAGGGGCTCAGGAGGCTCTGGCCCTCCCAGCTAAACTACTTGCTACTGATAGATTCAGAGGGAGTAGGAGCTATTGCCTTCAGTTGTGCACCCATTGATGACTCCACCAAGTTCCAACAATTAGTTCCCACCAAAAGTCACAGAGGGCCCTAGTTAAACCAAATAGATCACAGAACAGAAGCAAATGTTATAAATCTGGAAAGGGGGCTGGTAGGGATGGTAAGTGGTTGATAAGGATGGGAAGGAGATAAGAGTGAGTGGGGGAAGTAATCAGAATAGTGTGTGTGTGTGTGTGTGTGTGTGTGTGTGTGTGTGTGTGGTGGGGGGGAGCAGGTGTCTGTGAGTGTGTGTGAGTATATGTATGAGAGTGTCTATATGTGTGAAAGTGTGTGTGTGTGTGTGTGTGTGTGTGTGGTGTGGGGGGGGAGCAGGTGTCTGTGAGTGTGTGTGAGTATGTATGAGAGTGTCTATATGTGTGTGTGTGTGTGTGTGTGTGTGTGTGTGTGTGTGTGTGTAATCCAAAACAGTATAAAGTGGATGAGACATGTCATCAGTTGCACAGCAGTGGAGGGAACACTTGATAACTGCAGAGAGCAGAGGAAGAGAAGCTCCAGGGTCAAAGCACTCAGGAAGATTGATTCACATGGAACCATTCTGCAAAACTCAGGAAGCTTGTTTCCAAATAGTGGTTTATTAAGTAGAATTTGACTCTAAAAGTAGTCTTTGCTATTTCTAAGAATTATTGCAATCTGTACTGATTAATATTGTATATTTTCATGTTGGTATACTGAATATTAAAGGCTGGCTTTTTTTTTAATTTGAGGATATATCTTAGTTGGTAGAGTGCATACCCAACATACACAGTGTCATGAGTTCAATCCCCAGCACCACATAAAACTGCATGTGGTGGCACATACCTGTAACCCAGCACTTGGAGGGCGGGGCAAGAGGATCCAAAGTTCAAGGTCACCCTCAGGTATACAGTGAGAGTCTACACAAGACACTTTCTCAAAACCAAAATGGGAGTGTGGCATTCTTGAATGATAGAGTAATATATATTTATATATTTAAAAGGATCCCAAACTGAGAATTTTACTGGGAGGGAGGGGGGACTAGCAGAGGTGGAGGGAGGGGGACTAGCAGAGGTGGAGGGAGGGGGACTAGCAGAGGTGGAGGGAGGGGGGACTAGCAGAGGTGGAGGGAGGGGGACTAGCAGAGGTGGAGGGAGGGGGACTAGCAGAGGTGGAGGGAGGGGGACTAGCAGAGGTGGAGGGAGGGAAACTGCCATATGGATATAATGGTTAAGAGAAGAATAAATTTTTTTTTTTAAAAAAGATGCCAGAACTTAGTTCACTAGCTTTTTATGTCTAACATATTCAAAATCTTACAGGCCAAGTTCTCATTTTCACTATGCACTTATAACCTTTAGAACAATTATTTTAGGTCTTACACTGTTTCTAGACATGTTAGACAACCCCAGATAATTTTATTTTTCCCAGACTATGAGCACAAGAGTCTATACACTACTTATTAGACCTAAAAAAAAAAAAAAAACCCTTGTGTAATTATGCTGATCAAAAGAGTACTCTTCACATATATAAAAACACTGAGACAACACACCCTCATGTGAGCTGGAAGGGAAGTGGTTCTACCTGAAACAGCATTGGACCATCTTCTCCCTGAAAGCTCACTCTTCTATAGGAAGGACTGGTAGAGAAGAGAGGGAAGCATGCGTGTGTGTGTGTGTGTGTGTGTGTGTGTGTGTGTGTGTGTGTGTGTGTGTGTGCGCGTATGTGCATGTGCGTGCATATGTGCGCGTGCGTGTGTACGTGTGTGCGCATGTGCGTGTGTGTGTGTGTGTGCGTGTGTGTGTGCATGTGTGCATGTGCGTGCATGTGCGTGCATGTATGTGCGCGCGTGTGTGTACGTGTGTGTGCACATGTATGTGTGTGTGCGTGTGTGCGTGTGTGCGTGTGTGTGTGTGTGTGTGTGTGTGTGTGTGTGTGTGTGTGTGACTGGATTACCCTCTGCTCGACACAATTTCTTTTTGCTTCTTTAAGAGCTTAGCAAAGGAGAAATACAAGTAACAATTTCCCTAGAAAATGAAGGAGGATAAGAAAATTGGAAAAGAGCGAGATAAAGGAAGAAATGAAGAGATTAGAAGAAAAATCAAGAGTAAGAGTTAGCCTTTAAACAGGAAACAATGAGAAAAATCCAAAGATGAAGACGTGGGCTATCCCACCTTCCCATCCAATCACTGTTGGGATATTGATGGAGGAAGAAAATCATTATGACTGACAATTGCATACAGCACAATGTCCTTTTAAAGTGTGCTGACTGTGTGCTCCTAACTGTGCCGAGAGCAGCCAACAACTGTGTTGTTGCCTTGTGGAATTTCACTGAGAATAAAGCTGAGAAGAGAAAACCACTTTTCAAATATTCCACACAAATCCAAAAGCAGTATTCACTCTTCAGAGACGCAGTGCTAGGCTTTACATCTTTACCACAAAGAGAGGTTTCATGAAAGTGCAATTTTTTACTCATTTCTTTCTACTGATTGAATTATTTACTCACAGGTTTTCCTGCCACATGTTTGGAATAAAAAGCAACATAGGTTAAAATATTATAAAATTGAGAGAAATAGGCTTCTTCAAACATGGTTAGTTAATTATGTGAAGACTATACAGAGAAGCTAACATCATATTGGCAAATTGCTACCCACCCCCATTCCATTATGAACTTTTAAAATATGTCATTAATGTCAGGTTAGAAAAAAGGAGCCTTTATGAGAAGGCTTGAAGCATTGTTCTCACCTTCCTGAGCCTCCAAGTCCTGGTGTCTCTAAGATGAGACAGACCGTTCCACTTCTAACATGTGCACATTTTTCAGGGTCCAGAAGAGCAGCCCAGAGCCCAGCCTAAGCAAATTTTCCCTTCCCCACCCCACATTGACAACATTCATCACCCCCAGAATTAGCAGAAATCCCTACCTTGTTGATTGTGCAAACAGTGGCTTCTGCTGTGAGACTTTAAGCTCCTTAAATATTATTCAAGAGGATCTCTAGGGAGGGGGTAAATTTAATTAGGTTTATTAAATGCCTTTAAGATATTTTGGAGCATGCAACCAAACTGAAGCTAAGCAGTGCAGGCATAGGGTATGGCTGAAACTCCAGGCACAGATGGGACAGAGGGAAAGTCGAGCAATAGCAGCTCTGCCCTCTCTACAATGCCACAAAGACTAGCCCAAGAGTCCACACCAATCAACATCCTCCCATTTTAAGAATATAATGAGGATGTTTGGAAGAGGTTATAAGTATATTGAATATGTGTATTGTAAGTGTGGTGTATGTGTAAGTAAGTGTAGTGTATGTGTAAGTGTGGTGTATGTAGTGTCTTCCACAGGTGTGTGTGCACAGGTGAACAACCTTGTGCCCACATGCATGTAGAGGCCAGAGGTGAATATAAGGTGTCCTTCTCTTTCATTTTTCACATTCTTCCTTTGATACAAGGTTTCCCACTGAATCAACAAGTCCCAACATAGTACTGTCCCCAATAGCACTGAGTTACAGATACACAATTATGCCTGGCTTTTTGTGGTAAGTCCTAGGATCTGAATTCAGGTCTACATGCTTGCACAGCAAACACTCTACAACTAAGCCATCTTTCAGGTACCAGGTGTCTTGCTTTTAAAAGCATGTTTTCAGATAGCAAGAGCAGAGAGGACATGTACAACTGCATGCAATTATCTGGTAAATGCCCTAACATTCTATTACAGCAGGGCATGAGAAAGCCATGCAATCCAACTTGGAAGATCCAAGAAGGATTCCTGGAGGTGGTAAAATCTGAGTGGGATCTCCAACAGCATGCTCGAAGTGTTACTTTTTAACTGAATATTCATAAAGCCATCAGTCAAGAGACAGGTATTAGCCCATCTTACTGATCAGAAGTAAGAGCAAGAGAACATGGTGCCACGCTCCCAGTTCGATGCAAGTGGGATGAGGCTGTGAACACCTGCACTCCCCATCACATTCACAGCTGGATGCAGTGGCATCTTGTGGGTCTACTTGTACCTTCCCCATTAGTTAACACTATCGTGTCTATCTATAACAAGATAAGTACAATCTACCAATCTCTAGTTAGCATAAGCTTGAGAAATTGGAGTTTTCCATTCTACATGCAGAATCAGAGAACAGGAAAAAAAAAATTACTCTCCAAAGGTTGGGTAGAGTCTGTAAATACCATTGATTTTAAAAGTTTCCAAATTTTAGCATAATGAGGTTTTCATTATCATTTCAGGATAAAACTCATTTCTCACATTAAAAAAAAAAATTAACTAGCAAGAGCCTTGTCAGAATGGGAGCTTTGTTGACTGCAATATGTTTGATTATCAGCTTCAGAGCAGACACTAGCAAAGTAACTTCATGCATTTTTCCGAAAGATTCCAAATTTATCAAAACCAGAAATAAGGGTTTTTCTTTCTGTGTACACTAACAGGGTTCATTTCCCCCAAATGCCTAAGTCAATCCAGGATTTTAAATTGGACAATAACAAAAGCATGAGTTATTTTGTATTCTAAAAATGATGAGTGTGAGCATGGTTTGGGCTTGCAGCACTTTGGGGCCTTCATCACGGTGATGCTCAGCATGGATGCTCATTATCAGTGGGGTGGGCAGCAGAATTCCCTAAACAGGATGCAGGCTGTTAATGCATGACCCATCAGCCAGATTTCAAAGCATTAATAACATCAACTCCATGCTTTTCTGGAATGTAAGAAGAATCAAAACAAACTCAGGTTTTTGAAAATTGCATTCCATTTAACAGAACTCTGGAAAACTGGCGCATCCTTCAATTGGTTAAAATAATATTTCTATACCTAAATTGATTCATGCAATCATTTATAAGATTAATTTTACTCGATACTCATGATTATTTCCTTATTAACAACTAACTTAGATTGTTAGCCATTGATTCTAAGTTTCTTTATTCTCTCAGAAAATATGCATTAGGTGCTTAGAATAACATGGTATTCTAGTTCTAGTCCATATTTTTTGTGGTCTCAACATTAGGGAGACATATAAACATACAAGATAGTTTGGTAACATTCCTTACACAATGCCAAATTAATATCAGAAGCCTTCCTCGGTTTTTTGCCATGTCCCTTTTTTTACACTGGGTCTCTCACTCAATTCATTGCTCCAGGGACCTTCCTGTCTCCACACCTGCATCCTACCCATTCCTATACCCTATCTTGCCAGCACAGAAGTTACAGACATGTACTTCCCAGCTTTTGTGTTCATGCTGGAATGCAAATGCAGACCTTCATGCTTGCACAACTGAGCTCTCTCTCTAACTGCCAATCACACATCTCCATCAGACATTCGCATTCCCCTATCCAATGCACTTTTTACACACACACCCATTTTACAGATAAGGAACTGGGAACAGAAATGGCTTAAATTACTTGCAATACAAAAAAAAAGTGACAGCATTGAAACACAAGACAAGACTGACCCAAGGCCACCAGTTATAATTCTTCTTCTAGAGCAAGCAATCAAGCAAAGAGATCAAGGTCTGGGGAAGCACCAAGAATCTGGAGGTCAGCAAGTACATTGAGTCATGTCTAAAAAGAGTGGTGGGTATCTGAAATCAACCTGTATCATCAAATTACAATACCGTTGTCTGGAACTCTGATTCAGCCCTACACATCAAAGAGACCAGCACGCATCCTGGTTTCAACACAAGCCTAAAATCTTACAATTCACAGGTTTATTTTTTGTTCATCTGGCATGTCCAATGTGGGAAACTCTGTTCTCAGACCTACTCAGAAAGCAAGGTGGATGTAGGCCGCATCATTGCTCTGTCTTCTGGGATCACTGTAGCGGGAAAAGAGAGAATTGCACACGTCAAGCATGAGCAATTAAATGCTCTGGCCCAGAAATGCTACATGTCACTTCCACTCACATTTCATTGTCCAGGACTAGTTAGCAATGACTCCTCCTTGCCAGAGGGCAGAGAAGTAAGTGCCATAGACTTGGCAGTCAGTTTGTGCTAGGCATTGGTCATCAGGAGTAATGCACACCAGGTGATTTTGTTCAGTGAAAGAGGTCATCCCATCCAGCATCTAAGAGGATGACTGACATCAGACACAGCAAGCTTAGACTGCCAACTCCACACACAGCTGATTCATTCATGTAATTCTTATTAAGGTTTCTCACCCTCCAGATTGCAGGTTCTTTTTCTTAAACACAGGGATATAGCACTTTCCAAATTATGATACTCAGATGAGATCATGTATGAAATGTGTATCAGTGTTGGCCATAGCTGAAACCAGTACATGGTGGTTTCATTTTGAATTGAACAATATTGCATTTAGGAAAAGCCCAGAGCAGTTTAATAAAAAGAACTGCATCATACTGGTTGCTTAAACTGGTTATCTTATGTGCTAAAATGTTTAGCAAAGCAGCAAGAAATTAAAATCAAGGCATTTGTGCCATGAACCAGGTATTTTTCTCATTTCTTCTTTGCATTAATTTTTATTAGTATATAATTAATCACTGTACATTTATTTGCTTAAAAGAATTCCTGTGCAATAACTCAGTTCTATAGGTTAGAAATCTAAGTAGGGGCCACATCTCTAAACAGTGTACCTCAAAGCTGAAATCAAGACAATACCTAGGCTTCACTCACCCATGGAACTCGGTAATTTCTTCCAGGCTTACACTTTCAGACTTCCATTATTTCCAGGTGTGAGGATAAGGTTCTTGTCTTTGCTGGGAGTGAGTCAGCAGGGGCCTGAGGTTTCTGAAGTTTGTCCATAGTTTCTTACTGTGGTCCCCAAAGGCCATTATCAGCAGAAATGCCTCCTTTCTTGCGAGCTTGCTGAAACATCTCTCAACAACTTTGGCCTCTAATAACTCTGTAAAGAGACACTAAGTGCTTAATGAGGCCATCTGATGAATTCAGATTCACCCCTTCTCAATATAACACCATGTAGCATAAGAGAGAAAGTACTCAGAGCCCCCACTCACACCCAACACAAAAGACTTTACACAGAAGTCACTGGCAACCTGTGAGTCTGCTTACCACATTCCCATGCCCAGGGCAACAACCTCTCTAATCGCCCACAGTGATTCCTAATAGGAAAACATAGAGGCGCCCATGTTATTTAACACAATGTTTGATATCAGCAAGAGCAGGGTTGTGTGCACAAATGATCTTTCTTTCATTGGGAAAACCATTTCTTAAGGACATATTCACACATTTGCAGGGAGACATGCCTCTGGTTTCTGCACATCTTGCAAGCAGATGTTCCTAATCCTTTGCTTTAGAGTGTCTTTTCAAGGGTAATTGTAGAGCAAACAATCTTGGAGGACGGAGATACAGTGTGTCTCTTTTTAGATCAAAGAGCAGATTTGCTTATTAAGCTACATAATAAAGATAGCATCTCTTCCAACACAAAGGGCCCTTGTGCTTGCAACTCACTGTGAAAGATTCAACTTCCCCAAGTGACTATCCCACACCAGGAACACAGCTCAGTATGTATGAGATATCCACGTGGCTCCACACCCCACCCTACGCCACCCCTAAAAACGGGGAAAGGGAAACTGACCAAGCATGATGATTATCTGGCTGATGTTAATGCCATGGCTACTAAGTAATTCTTATTCTCTGACTTACAAGCATTTCCAAAGAATTGTATGTTCATTTTCTCCTGGGGTCACAAATATGCTGGTAGAATGTGTATAACTTTTGATAGGTATCTTGGATAGTTCAAGTGGTCTTATTTTGATTATTAAGGCAAATATCTTATTAATTTCATGTGAATATTTCATATCTGTTCATTTCCCTCTGACATGAATAATAGCATATCTGTATATTTGTATTTACACAAAAAAATTTTTTTAAAGATTTTTCTTTTATCTCTACATGTATTTGGCTTATAAGTCCTATTAATTACAATTAACACAAGAAATGTCCAAATATAGAATATTTGCAATCATAGATCTTCCTTTTAAAAACATTTAATTTTATCTGTAAAGAAACTATGCTGGTATAACCAGCATTTGCTGATTACCTTGGCAGGTAAATATCATTTCTTCTCATAGGAGTTTACACAAGCAAATAAAAAGAAAAAATGTGTATAGAAGTTTGATTCTTCATCAGAGCTTTTCTTTCCCATTTATATTTATTTATTATTATTAGTTTGTTAGTCTTATTACTAGATATTACAGTATATACACATGCACATACATACACATATCCACATTACACACAGGCACACATATACACCCACATGCACACATATAAATGCAATATGCCTCTAGGAAAGCAGATTTCTGAGTATCTTCTGAGAACTCATATTTTGCATGTATTTCATGTTTCTGGGTGTTTGTTTCTCTCTTGCTAGCACTGGATTGTTATTTTATGTGGTAGGAGGAATGCCCTGCCCTCTGATTTAAAGAATCCGTTCCTATAAACAAGAAAAGCACAAGCCTACGCCACACCTGCTCCAGACTCCTCCCTCTCTTCTAACTTGTAGACTCATCTCTTTTCACAATTTCCTTTTCAGTTAGGGATGTAGCACTGAATCCTTCATTCAAACTTGGGCGTGGCTTATGCAACAATCTGAAATTCTACTGAAGTTTCTATTTCAAATGAGTGTGACTAAAATGCTAAGCTCCCTTTCTACAGAGGGAACTCACTCATCATTGGATTTAACCTCATCATAAACTGAAAAACCACTAAACTTAGGTCAAAATTAAACCAAAGGTATTTGAAAATATTTCCCAAGTCCTTGTACTTTCACAGGTCATGGCTTGCATCTTTGCATTTTGGAGGGGGAGCAAGTCATAAGCACTTGGAAACCTCTCCCATTGTTTCCTCCTATTGCTCAGGTCTCCTTGGAGAAACTGTCTCCATCAAACTTCAGCCGTCTTCACAGTGAAATCCTTTCCAGACTAGAAAGGCCAGGAAATATGTATCTTTCTTTTCCCATTTGTTTACTTGGGAATTAAAAAACAAAACAAAACACACACACACACACAAAGAATCACAAATCATTTTTAAAGGATAAGAGAATGATGTGGGATGTAAATAATCATGTCCTAGCTTTGAAAATTATTATATTCACTATGTTCTTAATAAACTGGTTTTAATTTGATTTTGCAATGTGACATAGTCAACAGGTACAGAGATATGTATATGTGCTCGTACATCATTAATCTTTTTGAAACTGTGTAAATTATCCACAATGTAAGGGGAAGCATTAAAGCCACCCAGCATCATACCATCATGATCATCTCTTTAAATGTTTGAGATGAAGGCTTGCTAACATTTTTTTCTATTATATGTTAGAAATGGAACAGTTGCTTTTTATACAGTTGCCCATCACTTTCCTGTGATATAAGTCCTGCAAAAGGAGCTCTCAGGATGTAAGTGTAGAATGTTGGGTATGGGATGGTGACGTCACACGGAGAAGCTAATTGTACTCCTAAGAGCCAGAGGGTCATGGTTTACTGCAGTGAGATTCTGCCTATGACAGCAAGTATGTGCTAGTTATCCAAGCCTGGCTTATCTCACTCAGTTGATGACCTCCAGCTCTGGCCATTTCCCTGCAGATAACATAGAATCATTCTTCTTTACAGCTGAATAAAACCCCATTATGTATATTCACTCTAGCTCAAATGTGGATGAGAAGTACCTAAATCCTGATATATATTACATCTTAGGAACACTACAACTTATATTTTCCATTTGATTAAATGTATGAGTTTTTAAAATAAATTTTCACATTTAATTTTGATTATCTATTAAGAACTTTATCAGTTAAAAAAACAATCCCTTAAAACATTATGATTCGCCCATAAGCAGATAGATTTGCTATGGGTTAGAAAAACATGCCTTTTAAGTATTGATTTTATTCCTTGAATTAGCATATGCTGAATTCTAACACTGTCTATGTTCCTGTAAAACAGCCACATTTCTTTACTACCTGTCTCCCATCGCCCCATCTGGTCCATGAGAATATTATCAATCCTTTGTTTTGTGATGCTTCTTTTATGTGTTTAGACTCCACTCATATCCACCAACTAACAATATGACCTCTCTATAGTACTTTCCCAAAAGGGAGAAGAGAGGAAGGAGGGAGGCCAGGAGAAAAGGGGAAGGGAGACAATAGATGGAACAAAAGCTGAAAAGAACTTGAAGCTGGGATCTCAGAAGAGCAATTGTCTTTATGTAAGCACTGGGGAAGACAGGAAAATTTTTCTCAGGTTGACAATTGTGAAAGAATTCTTTGTACTGTTTTTGCAAATCTAAAGTAATTTTAAAATAGGAAGGAAAAAAAGCAACACCATTCATATAGAACAATATTCTCAAGATGGTCACAAAAGTATGCCCTTGAGATTGGGACAAAATACTGCCTTTTTGTCATATGTTATTAGTAAGATCACACCATCAGCTCCTCACTACAGAAACAATTTAGAATCCAAGAGAGATTTGTCTGTGTTCGTCCTAAGAAATAAGGGAGTTAAAAAGACAAACACGACTCACTACCCTGAAGTACTTTTAAGGAAATGGACTGTGATAGCTTAAGAAAGACTTATTTGGGAATGGAAATATTTTGTGCTCTGCCTCTCATATTACATCTGTATCAGACAAGTTGATCTTATTAAAGATAATTGAAATGGGATTTTAAAGTATATTTTGTAAAGTGCTTCAAGAACCCTAAATAAATTGAAATGAAACCAATTCCCCCAGATACATGCTGAAAGTAATTGGGGTTTTTTGTTTTTTGTTTTTTTGTTTGGTTTTTTTTTTTTTTTTTTGTGTGTGTGTGTGTGTGTGTGTGTGTGTATGTGTGTGTGTGTGTATGTGTGTGTTGTTGGGTTTTTTTTTCCTTTAACTTTATTGAAGGCATTTCTGAACTAGGTCAGAGTTCTGTGGAGGTTAACTTTTTCTAATATATTGGTTTCCTTCCAGGACAGCCATGGATGACCACAGTATATGTAATGTAGACAAACAGATAGAATCCTGTGGTAACTTCTCTTTAATTGCTCAAGTCTGCTCAGTGTAAATTGAATCATTACATTGAAAGCTGTAGTAAGTCACCTGCAGGCATCTGTTCTCTTGGCTACACTCTACCCCTTAGAGGATTGCTCTATTTATATGCATAATAAATACAGTATACAAGAGGGCGGCTGCTTAGCTGGGTGATTTGGGTAAATCTGCCATTTCTTGGGATACATATATATAGATATAGATATATGAAAAGGGACATCATATGTGTATATAGATATAGATATATGAAAAGGGAGATAATATGTATATATATATATATATATATGAAAAGGGACATCATATATATATGTAAAGTGACATCATATATATATATATGAAAAGTGACATATGTGTGTATATATATGAAAAACATGACATGAAATTTCTATCTATTTATGTGATTAGCACTATGACCAAATAACCAAAAGCAGCTTGGGAAGGGTAAGGTTTATTTGGTGTACAGTCTGCCCTTGAGGGAAGCCAAGGCAGGAACTAAATCAGAGACCACAGAGGAATGCTGCATACTGGCTTGGTCTTTATGGTTGTTCATCTTGCTTTCTTATATAGCCCAGGCCCACCTTCCCAGGGATGGCACCACCCACAATGGGCTCGGCATCAATTGTTAACCAAGAGAATGCCCCCACAGTCTTGCCTATAGCCTAGTCTTACGGAGATATTTTTCTCAGTTGAGAGCCCCTCTCCCTGGGTGACTAGCTTGTATGAAATTGATAAAAACTAACCTATCTAACTCCATTCTTCTCCAACTATATTAACAATAGAGTTTTCCGGAGAAACACAGCATCATCTCTCAGCATCTGTAAAGGATTTGTTCTAGGACCCCTGGAGATACCAAAATCCATAGATGCTCAAATCCTTTATATCAAGTGAGAGTACTTACATGTAACCTACACACCTCTTCCCATATACTTTAAGTCACCTCTAAATCACTTTAATCACCAGTACAATGTAAATATAAATAACTATTATATTATAGTTGTTTATGAAGTGATGACAAGAGAAGAATTCTCTGCATGCTAAGCACAGATGTATTTTTTTTCAACAAATGGAGAATCACAATGAAGGAGGGATATTAGAAAGGAGAGATTTATTTTAAGAAACTGGCTCACATAATGATGAAGGTGAAAATCCAAAATCCTCTGGCCAGACTGGCAGACTGAAGACTCAAAGAAAAGTTGAGTTCAAGTTCAAAGGCAGCTGGAAGATTTCCCTCTTATTCCAGGGAAATCAATATTTTCGACTGGGATCAAATACCAGTTGTGTAAGCTTAGCAGTGTTGTAGTGGTAATCTATTTCATGTAGACTCTACTGATTTAGATGTTAACTCACCCCCCAAAAAAATACCTTCATAAAAATATCCAGAAGATAATTCACCAAATTCCTTGGCACTATGGTCCAGCCAAGTGGGAATAAAATTAACCATCATAATACTTTATGATAATAAATACTTTTAAAACTTAAAAATCAAGAAGCCATCCTTGGTGGTACATATCTTTAATTCAACACTCAGGAGGCAGAGAAAGGCAGATCTCTGAGAATTTGAGGTCAGTCTGGTCTGCACAGAAACTTACAGGCCTGCCATCCAGGGTTATACAGTAAGACCCTGTCTAAAAACAAAACAAAACATTAAGCATCAAAAATAGTGAGAGAGAAGCATTTTTATACTTTATTGACAGAAAGTCTAATAAACTCCACCCAGACTTCTAGACTAACATTCTTTACTTTTAATTGTTATTGTATTTATTTGTTTTATGTGTGTATATGAATGTGGATTAGCATTGCCACAGTGCATATGTGAAGGTCATAGGACAACCCTTCTGAATCAATTCTCTCCTTTCACCATGTCAGTTCTGGGAATAGAACTCATTCATCAACCTTGGTAGCAAGAACCCTTACCCACTGAACCATCTTTCCAGCCCATTGTCATTTTTGAGTACATATAATCCTTTGGTATGAACATGCTTACTACATGTCACAAAGTAAAAATTGAATCTTAATTAGTAATTCTGCTATGAAATTGGCCCCTCAACACTTCATCATGGATGTAGGGGTAGCTTATGAGACCCCACTCATCTCTGAGGAACTACTGGTAGTTGATGGTTGTTGGAGGAAAGAATGTCATTTTCTTCAGTGGTAAATCAACTAACAAGTTGCCCTTTCTCCAGTAAATAACCTCCTGACCATGCTTGGACAAGAAACTCTAATTAAACTCAGTGAGTCACATATAAAAAGAAGACATGGAAAGAAGTGTTTTAAACACTTACTTTAAGCATGTATGTATATGTATGTATGTATGTATGTATGTATGTATGTATGTATGTATGTATGAATGACATTACCCTACACAGGTGCACAATGCTTCCCCTATAAGACCGTAACTATTTAACCAAGTTCCCAGGCTAGGCAAGAGTCATCTCTTTTCCAGTTTTTGTCAGAGATTCCAAGAAACACATAGAAGTATAGGCTACTTGATGGTAAGACCATATCACTGAGGACACTACACACTTTTGTCAGAAAACTCAAAAGAACTGAACAGGTGCTGATGTAGAAGCCTCCTCCCTGAGGGTTAGCTCTCAGAGCATCAGAAGGTGCTATGTAAACTGCTGAAGGAGAAAAGTTACCAACAGTCATGCTCAGCTGTAAAGCTGTGTGCCACAATAACCAAAAGGCAAGATGTCTCCCAAGGCTGCAATAGTGGCACATTCCTTGGTGGTACCCAACAGTTGTCTAACTGGACGTTTAGTCTCACTCAACAGGAGGGAACTCTTGTCTAGCACTGTAAACCTAGCCAAGAACCTACGGCTGGAGAGGTCCTCAACCTTCTATTCACAGATTAGCAACTCTCACCCCTCCTCAAAGAATCTTCTTGCACCAGATGGAGCTGTTATAGTGATCCATAGCTGATCAAAATAGAGTAAGTGTCTATAGGCTGTCCAGCCTCGAGTGGGCTATCTGTAGCATTACCTCCATACCTAAAGCTCAGGGAACATCCTGGAAGAGAGAGCAGAGAGATTATAAAAGCCAGAGGACTGAGACATCTGCTGAATGCTGGTGTCTTCTGGACAGAAGGGGAATGCTGCTCCCAGGAACTTGCTGCCTGCATAAGACCTGCAAAGACCATACTAGTCAATAGGCCAACATACATGCAGGAAAATTTCACAAGGTCTCAACTCAATGGTTTCTGGGAGAAAGAAAATCAGCTTTCTTCAAGGACAAGCCCCTTCGTAGGTTGCCTACATAGTCACTCCTAAGCATATATATGTGTGTATACACATTGGGCTCAATAGGTGTGTGTGTGTGTGTGTGTGTATGTGTGTGTGTGTGTGTGTGTGTGTGTGTGTAAAAAAACAGAAGAGGGCACAAGTTAATTTGAAAAGGAAAGACACAGAAGGACTTGGGGGTAAATAGGGAGGGATGTACTCATGTGTAAATTTCTCAAATATTAAATACTCATTTTTAAAAGGCATGAAAGAAGGAAGGGTCTTGCTGAGAAGGGTTTCAGTGGAAGAGGGAGGAAGATGAGAGGGAAATAGGGGAGTGAAAGTGACTAAAATTCATTTTATAAGTGTACATGTGTGTAGTAATAAATAAAATGTGTGTGTAATAAATAAAAACTATTGAACAGAAAGTTATTTAAAATCCCCAGAAACAAAAATATAGCCCATCCTGGTCTATATATTTCTTAGTTCTTTTCTTGTATGTGAAATTTAGAACTTGAGATATAAGTAAACAGACCCTCCAATTTGACTAGTTCCATAATTCTCAGCATGATGAACTTTCTGGTGGTTGAAATGAGCAACAAGAGACTTTCTGGAAGTCTTCCTGTTAGCCTGTCCATTCTCAAGTAAATTTGAATGGAAACAAACAAGGTAAGTCTTGAGTTGCCCACACACGTTCATTAGCAAAGCTGACTCCAGCTGCTGGGCTCCAAATAGTGATTTATGAACAAAACTCAGTCTTAGGATTCAATGTCACTCAGACTCTGCTCAGTGACACACACCTCTTCTAGGCCCAAAAGGTGTGATGACAGTGTTTAGTAAGCTTAGTTAGTCATTGAGTGTTAGGGAACCATGGAGAGCAAGTCCAGCCATTCTGTGACTGTTTTCTTCCCAGGCAGAGTCTGCATGGCGAAGTACAACCTAAATGCCCTAAGTGTGCGTGGGAAGGGGAAGGTACACACACATACAATCATGCATATCCTAAGACAGATATGAAAATAGTCAAGTTCAAAATAGGACATTTGGCTTTCATACATTAAAAAAGAGAATTTGGTTTTAGTTTCAAAGCCAAAAGAGGCTGTTATGTCAAATAATAAAAGGGAGTGGTTTGGAATTCATGAAAACATTTTTCAGATTAGCACAGGTAGGCAATGATGTGTAACCAAACCCAAGGGAAAGGAGAAAAGAGTTGGTGCCATCAACATCTTATTCATGAGATGTTAATTGGAAATGAGTAACAGAACCAGTCACCATTTCCATGGTCCTGGAATGAAATGATTCCAGCTCACATCAAGGAAGTCCCTCGATGAACACCTTATGACATTTCTATCCAAAGTATGATTGCATTGGGAAGGCACCCTGTGCCTGCCAAACTCAAGTATTCCCCCAACCCCAAACACTAGAGAACATCTGTGATGTGTAGATGTGCCCAGCTCTCCCACAGACGTCCCTTGATAAGGAATGCTAGATTAAGTGTGATAGTTTTCTACTACTATCAAGTACTAGAGATCATCAACTATCATGGAGGAAATGTTACTCTGACTCACAGTTTTCCAAGCTTTACTCCATGGTCAGTTAGCCCATTGATGGGGCCTTTGAAGAGGCATGAGATCATGTCAGGGAGCTTATGATGGAGTCAAGTACCTCACCTGATGGCTAGAATACAAAAAGAGGAGAGAAAAGACCATCTACCCATGATCCTCTATGTGGGAACATTCCCAGTGAACTAAGACCTCCTACTAGCCTCCACTTTTTAAAGGTACCACACATCTCCAACAGTACCACACTACTGATCAAGGCTTCAACACATGGGCACTTAAGATCCAAACTGTAACACCATGACAGGATGCTAAAGGATCTCCATAAATTAGAAATTCATCCCTCACTATTTCCTAGGGCTACTAGGAAGAAATACAAAACCATACATGTTGTAAGACTTAAAGTTGAGTTAGTCATCGCCAAGAAAATCTCTGTGTACAATAGTATTCTGACAGTAGTACAGATGGCATTGCCTTGTGCCTGGTCTGTTATCAATATTAATACAAAATCAAGTCAAAGTGCTTCCTCAGGACTAAGAGACCCTTCAGCTTCATGGTACACACTCATCTATTGGCTGAAGTTGCTTCAAGGGACACTATTAATCACACTTCAGAAATTAATTTTAGATAAACAGACACTGAACTTTCAAGAATGTGTATGAATTCCGTTTGGGCCAGTAAGGATTCTGGTAACCATTGCTTTGACCCACCAATGTGGCCTTGCCTTGGAGGAGATGAGAATGGAGGGTGGGTTGGGGAGAAAGACTAAGAATAGGAGAAGGGAGGTCAAGGGAATCTGAGGTTGATATGTAAAATGAATAGAAAATCTCTTAATAAAAAAATCCAAAAAAATTGTCATAAAAATTTCAAATCCTAACAAACCAAATGGAGAGACAGATAGTATCAACTACATGTCAGAAAAAACAAGCAAGCAGTCCTGCATTCTACTCCATCCCTCCATCCATGAGAAATAAAAGTAATATACATAAGAATGGCAGAGGCAGGTGGATCTCCAGGTTTGAGGCCAGCCTGGTCTACAGAGTGAGTTCCAGGACAGCAAGGGCTACACAGAGAAATCCTGTCTCAAAAAACCAAAATAATAATAATAATAATAATAATAATAATAATAATAATAATAAAACTCTTACAAAATTGCACATCAAAGGTTTTCAGAGTCACAGCATCCTTGCTAAAGGTACATGTATAGTATGAATTGTTAGAAGGTCTTATTAATAAAAACAAACACAGAGCCAGATATTGGGGTGAATGCTGAAAGATCAGAGAGAGAGAACATGCCACAGCTAATCTCACCTTGCCATCTTCTCAGCTGATCCTGTTTCCTCAGACTGGAAGCCTCTGTGTCCTCATCCAAATGGATCTCAGAACTTCTACTAAGAGCTAAAAGTTTAAAAAGGCTCTAGTTCCTGGTCCTCATGCCTTATATACTTTTCTGCTTCCTGCCATCACTTCCTGGGATTAAAGGTGTGTGTCACCAGGCCTGGCTGTTTCCAGTATGGCTTTGAACTCGGAGAGATCCAGATAGATCTCTGCCTCCAGAATGCTAGGATTAAAAAGGTGTGTGTGCCGCCATTTTCTGGCCTCTATGTCTATCTACTGGCTGTTCTGTTCTCTGACCCCAGATAAGTTTATTAGGGTACACAATACATTGGGGGACACAATATCACCACTTTTCACATGGATTTTTCTCAGTGATATTTTTGAATGATGTCTGTCATTATTAATTATAGGGTACTTGACAAGGTACTCGGCATTTATTAAACATGTACTCTCTTGGGTGGTTTCCAAACATTTCCTCCCTCGGCCCCTCCTCTCTTCCCCTGTATGTCCTCTCTAAGCACATCAACACAAATCTACCAGACACCTGCACAGGACACGTCTGCCTCTGCTCCCTCCTTTCCCAAATATCTTGGACATCCCCCTTTTCCATTTCACTTCTGTTTCCCATACCCCATCTTCTCTCCTCTCCTTCAGCCACCAAATTTCAGAGTGCCATCCTCCACACCTGTCACTGTTTCAGTAGGTAAGGTTGTTATGCAAACACTTGCAGAACCTCTCAGAATGTTCACTGGGTGAGACTGTAAAAAGAACTTCAAAACTGAAAAGGTGGTGAGGGCTGGTGAGAAGGGGGCAATGGTGGGATGCAGCAAAAGCACATTCATACTTACAGGAAAATGTACTATAACACTAGATATTACAGACAATGCATACATGTCAATTTTAAAAATATGTGAAGAAGAAGGTCGAGAGATGGCTAAGCAGTTAGGAGCACTGGCTGCTCTTCCAGAGGACCCAGGTTCATTTCCCAGCACCCACATGGCAGCTCACCACTGTCTGTAACTCTAGTCCCAGAGGATCCAGTGCCTTCTTTTGGCCTCTAAAGACAGCAGGCATATATGTAGTTCACAGACATATATGCAGACAAAATGCTCATACACATAAAACAATTCTAATTTTTCAAAAAGAAAAATGTGTAAATCTTTCTCCTCTACAAAAAAATAATTAGATGCTAGATATGGAAAATAATTGTAAATATAGAAATCTGTGTACCCGCCCCTCCTCAGCGCCTTAATTCTGCAGCCTGCTGTGATCGCTTGCAGATACTTGCAACCCAGTCTCTCTTCACTGAACTCAAAATCTATTTTCAAAACCGGTGAACTTGCAGAGAGTTCTGTGTGCAGTCAGAAATACATCGGATTTGAGAACCCCAAGGACACAGTGATATGCTGGGAACACAAAGACCAGCCCGATAAAATAAATAAGTAAATAAGTGATGGGGGAAGTAGTTTCATTAGAAAAGACTTTCTGGTTAATAGGAAGCTTCCTATATATTATATATAGTGAGAAATCAGCCAAAAGAAAATTAGGAACCACAGAACTGCAGATAAAGCAGAATTAGAAGGAAACGCAGCAAAAGCCGGAGACAATCCAGAAAGTCAATTGATAAAATGTATAGCGAGCACTGAACCAACACCAATCAATACAGCTCAGGACAAACCGAATCACACCCTAATAACCACATCACATCCACTTTATGGTGCTATCTATCACGAGGGCAGCAGGAAGCGGCGGCAATTTCCCCCAGCTGCACACTCCAGCAGCCTGGCTTCCGCACGGAGCGTCAACTGAGAAGTGTGGGACTTGTCACTGTGATAAAGGGAGAGAGAAGCAGAAAAATCACTTGCAGAGCAGCCTGGGAGCCCCCTAAATACAAATCTGGGGGTGGTAAAGGGTTGGGAAGGACCAGAAAGAGTAAAACCCTTCCAGAGACGGTGAAGCATGCCTGCTCATATTCCACATCAGATAGAAAGGCCCCATGGAATTCTCCTGTACTGCGTTAGGGAGAAAGGAATCGATAGTAATCAGAAGTGGGAAGTGAGAGAGGGAGAAGAACCGCAGGGAATTTGAATCATTAGCAGCATTATGATGAAGAAGAGAATTATGAACTAATAAACTGTCTAAAGCCAAGACGAATGGGCAATGGCCTTTACTAGAATCTGGAAATCTTTCAATGATCCAGATGTGTGTGTGTCTTAGGCCCTTTTCTATCTCCATATCACCATGTCAATCATATCTATCTTAGAAAGAAGAATTCTTGTAGAGAATATATATTTTATATATTTTCTGTAATAATTCAGATGTGAACTAGCTTCTGTGTTCATGGGCTTACGTGTTAGAGCACTTACTCTCTAGACGGAGGTGCTCTCTGGGGAAGTGGTGGAATCGATCTTTTGGATATGGAGTCTAATTGGCTGATATAGGACTGTATGAGAGGTGCTTGAGAGTCTTGGCAGGGTCCAGTTCGGGCCTGAACTGCCTGTTTCTTGGTTGATGTAGAAAGGAGCTTACACACATTCCTGTTACAATACAGTCACCCACCCCGACTTCTCTGCCACAGTGGACTGTCCTTTCAAACTCTGAGTCAAATGGCACTGTTCCCCTCTTAGGTTGCTTCCTTTAGGGACTTTATCCCAGTGACAAGAAAGGCAACTAATACAGGAAACTGAATGGGGTTGTTTGTGAAAAACTTGACCATTTAGCCATTTTGTCTTTCAAATTGTTCTATAGGAGGAATGCAGAAGAGTTTGAAGCTGTGGACCAGAGAAGCCCTGGGCCTCTGTAGGCAGAATTTAATGGGCCATTTTAGTGGAAGCAAAGCCAACAGTCAACACCTGTATTCATGAAGTTTCGGGGGAAGCAGCGACTCCACTGGGAGACAGATGAGGGCATCTGTTCATGTGCGGGTCTGAAAAAGACTCTAGTCACATTTAGCCTGTGTCCCAAAGTTCAGTGACACCAAATTCAAACCAATAGACTAAGTTGCTTGACAGAGCAGATTTCAAAACAAAATAACATCCAGGCTATGGAATAGTTATTTACAACTTCCTTAAGCTAGAAAGGAGATGGACAGACAGAAAGAAGAGAGACAGAGAGAAAGAGACAGAAACAGAAACAGAGACGGGATAGAGGGAGGGATGGAAGTAGGAAGGGATGAAGAGAGAGGGAGAGAGGAAGCGAGAGAGGGAGGGAGGGAGGGAGGGAGGGAGGGAGGGAAAGAGAAATTAGAGATGACAATGTGAAAATTTTGCAGACTGGCAGCAGAAAGGGGTGTGAATAGGGTTAAAGTGTAGACAGACAAACAGACAATGTGGGTGCAAACAAAGCAACTTTGTCTTTGAGATTAGCATAATTAAGGAAAAAACCACACATTGCACTGGGACATTAGGAATGCCTTGAGAGAAAGTCCTCACCCATGGAGGCTCCTGGGTGTAAAAGTAAAAACACATTGAAAGGAGAAAGTCTGAACAGATAGTCTTCAGGACCCCCTGCTAATGTCCTCCCAGAGAAAAGTCCCCCAGATTCAGCTGCAAAGGCACACAAAGGCCACTGCAGCTGTGGTAAGGAGGAAAGAACTCACCCCTCGGCTGGTAGCAGAATTTGGTTACCATGTGCTTAGTGCTAGTTTACAGATACACAGAACATAAGAAGTGCTGGCTATGGAGGTTACACCATTCTGCTAAGCTAGGCAATGTGTGGTAGTGTTGGATTCCCTGGAGGAGGCCCCAGGAAGCCACCACACTGAGCTGTAGAGGTAAAACCCAAGTTGCAATAGAGACTCCAAGATGTTGCAGATGCTAGGAATGTGATGCGTCTACCAGGGAAAACTGCAGACACTAAGTGGGGCTGGCTCAAAAAGAAGCCAGGCAGCAGAGCAGACCTTTAAGAATTGTGTCCACCAAGCCATTCGAGCCCAGAGAAAGCCATTGTTAGTCCTAGGTGCCAGGCAGGGAGCTGCAGGGTCATTGCTTGCCCTGCTGGTTTTCAGTCTTGCTTTGGTCTCATCATTCCACCATTGGAAATGTGTAATCTTTGCTGTTGTATAATAGGATGCAACTGGTTGGTTTTATTATTATTATTATTATTATTATTATTATTATTATTATTAATTTTTACAGAGGTTCACAGTTAAATGATTGCCTTGAGACCCAGAAAGACTTCGGACATTGAACATTAGAACAATGTTATTGTAAGACAAGGAAACTCCTGAAATTGAACTGAGTGTGTTTTGCATTATGAGATGGCCATGAGCCCATGAAGTGGGGAGAATATTATGGTTTGGATGTGAAATGTTTCCCACAAGCTCATATGCTTGAACAGTTGGTCCCCAGTTGGTGGTCCCATTTGGGGAAGTTTGGGGAATGTTTGAACATGGGGCCTAGATGACTGTCAAGTCTGTGGGGGCAGAGATTGTGAGTTGTAGCTGGGCCTTACTTCAATTTGAGAACTCTGATTCTTGGTAAGTACCATTCTGCCACATAATCTTGTTGCCAAGAACCTGTCTACCATAATTCCCATTTTACCACAATGCATTGCATCTCTTCAAATCAATAGCCCAAAGAATCCTTCCTTTATGTTTATTCTTTCTGGTATTATCATCACAGTGATAAAGAAAGTAACTAATACATTCTGTAAGCAAAGCTCAGAGTGCTACCCACAGACAGACAGACTGTGGTTCCAGGTCATGTGCACCACTATCTTCTCCTTTTGTGTGTGCGTGTGTATATATATATATATATATATATATATATATATATATATATATATATATATTTGTTTTAATTTTACACATCAGCCATGGGTTCCCCTGTCCTCCCCCTCCCACCTCCGCACCCACCTTCCTCCCATCCCCTCCCCTCCATTCCCATCTCCTCCAGGGCCAAGACTCCCCTGGAGATTCATTTAAACCTGGTGGATTCAGTACAGGCAGGTCTAGTCCCCTCCTTCCAGGCTGAGCAAAGTGTCCCTGTGTAAGCCCAAGGTTCCAAACAGCTAGCTCATGCACTAAGGACAGGTCCCGGTCCCACAGACTGGGTGCCTCCCAAACAGTTCAAGCTATTTAATTGTCTCACTTATCCAGAGGGCCTGGTCCAGCTGGGGGCTCCACAGCCTTTAGTTCATAATTCATGTGCTTCCATTTGTTTGGCTATTTGTCCCTGTGCCTCTCCAATCTTGGTCTCAACAATTCACGCTCTTACAGTCCCTCCTCTTTCTCGACAATTGGACACCTGGAGCTCCACCTGGGGCCTGGCAGAGGATCTCTGCATCCACTTCCATCAGTTATTGGATGAGAGTTCCAGCATGACTGTTAGGGTGTTTGGCCATCTGATCACCAGGCTAGGTCAGATCAGGTCTCGACCATTGCCAGCAGTCTACAGAGGATGTATCATTGTGGATTTCTGGGGACCTCTCCAGCACTCTGCCTATTCCTGTTCTCATGTGGTCATCATTTATCATGGTTTGTTATTCCTTGTTCTCCCTTTCTGTTCTTGATCCATCTGGGATCTCCTGATCCCCTAAGCTTTCTTTCCCTCAAACCTTGCCCTTCATTACTCCCACTGTCATCCAGGTTGTTCATGTAGATCTCATCCATTTCTCTGTCATTGGGTGATCCTTGGGTCTTTCCTAGGGTCCCGTTTTCTAGGTAGCCTCCCTAGAGTTGTGTAGCAGTCTAGTCATCTTTGTTTTACATCCAATATCCTCCTATGAGTGAGTACATACCATGTTTGTCCTTCTGAGTCTAGGTTACCTCACTCAGGATGATTTTTTTCTAGATCCATTTGCCTGCAAACCTCATGATGTCATTGTTTTTCTCTGCTGAGTAGTATTCCATTGTGTATATGTACCATATTTTCTTTATCCATTCTTCATTTGAAGGGCATCTAGGTTGTTTCCAGGTTCTGGCTATTACAAACAATGCTGATATGAACATAGCTGAGCTGAGAAGCTTTTGTAGAGCAAAGGACACGGTCAACAAGACAAAGCAACAGCCTACAGAATGGGAAAAGGTCTTCACCAACCCCACATCTGACAGAGGGCTGATATCCAGAATATATAAAGAACTCAAGGAATTAGACATCAAAATGCCCAACAGTCTAATTAAAAAATGGGCTATAGAACTAAACAGAGAATTCTCAACAGAGGAAGTTCAAATGGCTGAAAGACATTTAAGGAATTGCTCAACATCCCTAATTACCTGGGAAATACAAATCAAAATGACTCTGAGATACCACCTTACACCTGTCAGAATGGTTAAGATCAAAAACACAGAAGACAGCTTATGATGGAGAGGATGTGGAGCAAGGGGAACTCTCCTCCACTGCTGGTGGGAATGCAAGCTTGTACAACCACTTTGGAAATCAATATGGCGCTTCCTTAGAAAATTGGGAATCAATCTCCCCCAAGACCCAGCTGTAGCACTCTTGGGCATATACCCAAGGAATGCTCAATCATACCACAAGGGCATTTGCTCAGCTATGTTCATATCAGCATTGTTTGTAATAACCAGAATCCTTTTGTCTTAAAAGAGGCTGTATCCTTGACCTTAAACAAAGGGAGTGGGGAGACAACCACTCAGACGTCAAGAATCATATTACTGCATTCTCCAAATACATTTCATGAGAACAAAATTTTTATAAGAACCCAAAGTGTTTTTATAGTAGACATTTAAAAAAATATTTTTATTAATTCTTTGATAATTTCATGCAACTTGTTCTGATCATATTCACATACACACCCTAATCTTTCCCCTAACTCCACCTAGGTCCACCTGCCATCTCAACACACACACTCATATGTCTTTTTTTTTTTTAATATTCCACCAATTCCAGTTTATGTTGCCCATATTCTTAAGGGTGTATGGCCATTCATTGAAATGTGGTCAATTTATGAGGGGACATGTCATTAAAGAAAGCTGATCCTCCCCTGTGACATCACTGACTGACAATAACTTCTCAGTCCACCCTCCTCCAAGCCAGAATGGTAACTGGCTGAATCTTATGCAGGAAAGCATAGTTGCATATGAGCTCATGAGAACACATCAAGAATGTGTGATTTCACCCTGGCCCTCCTCCCCTCTACTGCAAGGGTCCCTGAGCCTGTGGAAGCTGATGTAGATGCCCCAGGAGTGGCACATATCATTTTCTTTGTATTTTGACCAACTGTAAGTTTCTAAATTAACCATCATCCACTGCACAAAGAATCTTATTTGATGAGGTCTGAAAGTTGCATTAGTCTAGGGGTCTAGAGATACAAATTTAGAGGCAGTTTGATACTATGTCCACTTAACAAAATAATGGTAGCAAGTTCTTCCCTGGGGCCTGTGAGCTTCCTAACCATAGGGTTTTTTTTGTCAGATTTTCAGTGCCAGGCATGTGTTTCTTCTTGGGAAGTGGGCTTTATACCTAATCACAAAACTGTTGGCTACCTCCATAATATTTGTGCCACTATCTGTCGCACCCATGGGCGTGTTTTGCTAGGCCAGTAGTTATTGTAGTGTTCACAGCTGGCTAAGATTGTTGGTGACTTTTTACCCCCTAAAACACATTCCAGTACTATAAAAATTATAAATCAGGAAAGAAGCTTCCTGATTATTACCAACATGTTTTCTCCATGTCTTGTAACCAAAGCATGTGGTGTCTTCAGCAATAAGTCCTTACCATCAAGTTCTGCTGGACAACAAAGAACAAAGGCAATAGCTTGTATTGTTTGGGGGTAGTCTCCACGATGCTCTGACCAACAGCTCAGGGGGAGGTATGCCATACGTGGTACTGGGCTTTTTATTTGACAAGCTATGGCTTCTGGTAGGAGCATAATACCCTAGATAGGGTAATTCCATAGATATATATCCAAGTATTTAAAATATAGCTTATATAAAATTTTTATATGAATGTGTGTATATCTTATAAAATAGTAAGTTTCCATGTGGTTTTTTCAAACACTCCAAGTGTTAGTTCTCCTTCCCCACACCCTCTCTGCCTGACCCCCTCCCCTCCCATGTAAACCTCCCCGGGAACTCAAGTTTTGTGTAACAATTCTTTTTCTTCTCTGTTACCATGTCTATCATTTTCTTTTTAGTTTCTGGCATTGTTCTTCCTTTATTAATTGAGATAGTAAGTTTGTTGTAACTTCTCAGTACAACAAATTCATGATATAAATACTTCAGAAAATTAAACTCATTACAGTGTTAGAATATGGCCCCTTAATGATGAAAAGAACACATTTTGAAGCCTTAAACCAACATTTGCTCTAATGACTCTAGGGAGTATGCTAAGCATTCAAGTTGGTTAATTGACATATACACACACACATACATTTATGCATAAGTATATGTATATACATGAATATTCACATATAAAGAACATGTATATAAATACGCAAGCATTCACTTATGTGCACATTTGTGTACATTATACATAGAATAATCAATCATACATACATTGATTTTAAGACCATCCCAGCATTTGTCATAGTAAAAAAAAATTAGACAAAGAATTTCTCTGGTTAATCTAAAAAGAATGAAATATTTTGCAAGTAGTTAAAGTCTTATATGTAGCCAAGGCCCTTGAGTGTTTTTATTAAGAAATTTACCTATGCAAAGACTAGGATCATCCATTCTTGTAGGGGACATTTGCAAACTATCCACCCCTAACTTAAAAGCATTTATTGTAATCTGGTGAACTTAGACTTTTCTCCAATTTATGTGACAGGGCAGGTCAAAGAAACGAAATCCTCCTCCCATTGTGCTATTTCTGGGAGTCAAGAGGAGACAGTAATAAAACCACAGCCTCTGGGAACCTGAGCATTTCTAAAGCCAAAACCATATAAACGTTAAAAACTTCAGTTTTGTATCAAATTTTAAATCCAATTTAAGTCTAAATGCCTAAACAGCAACCTTCTCTGACCCCTATAGAAAATAGATATTTCTCCATAAAGATGTTTTAAATGGGCCACTTATCTTTTTAAATCACTTTTGTGTTCCAGCTATTTCCAGTTAAATTAAATCAATTATTTTTAAAGCCAGTGAAACATACCATCAACTTCTCTAGTTTTTTTTTTTAATCTAATAATAACCCTGTCATATCACCCCAAGCCCATTAAACTGGTGCCATTTTCTATGAGCATATTGCTATCATACTGTACCTTGTATGTTGTCAAATATGAATAAAGCATAAAGTGTGTATTTTGTGAGAGTTGTACATAGAAAGTCGTGACTACTATGGTAGAAACATGGCAAGAAAGATCATGAGGGAGAAAGACAAAGAATTGGAATGAATGTCTCTGAGTGTGTGGGGCAAGTTGTGAACGACAGCTGTTTAGTTGGCCAAGAGGTACAGACTCCATTACCAAAATGGCCTCCCAACAGCATGTTTAGAACTTGGTTTTCCCTGCTCATTTCAAGAAATCATTCACACTTTTAAGCAACCCTTTTCCTTCTTTCTATGAATATTTCCCCTATCCACAAATTGCTGCTGGCAGTTATGGTAGAAATAAAATGATTTTATATCTATTTACAACTTCCTCAGCTTGGACAAATAGAGTCATTGCCATATATATGTGTGTGTGTGTGTGTGTGTGTGTGTGTGTGTGTGTGTGTGTGTGGTGCTAAAAGACCAGTGATTTTCCATTGTCAAATTTCTAATTGCTTTGAGTAGAATATTTAAAAGTAAGAAAGCAGACATGTAGCTATATGGCCCAAAACACACACACACTTATGATATCTGGCTAAGGACAGAATAGACCATACAAATCATCAGACAGAAATTGAAAATAATAGAGTAAGGATGAAACTCAGTTGTTCTGAGTGCTTGCCAAGCACACGTTCCCCAGTATCACATGTGCATGTGTGGTGATGCATGACTATAATCCCAGCATTTGGGAAGTGGAGGTAGGAAGATGAGGAGTTCAAGAATGTTTGAGGGTAATCTGGAAAACATAAGATTGTGTCTGAAAAAGAGAGGAAGGGAAAGGAAAAGAGAGGAGAGAAGATAAAGAAAAGGGAAGGAAGAATCTGCATAGACAACCCACCCCACCCCCAGCTCTCTCCAGCTCTGTGCCAATCAAAAACCCAATCGTTGGAAAAGAGTAGGTCCTGTGCTGAAGTTTGTGAGCAGTGTGCTGTCTTGTCTGGCAGCCAATGTGTGGTCAAGAAGGATGCCAAGAGGACATTCCTTCCTGTGTTTGCCTCCTGAGGGTATCTGCCAAGACTGTTCCAACTGCAGCCTCCAGACTCAATGGGGGTTGTTGAGAAATCTTTGCCGCTCACATCTTGCCACAGTGTGAAGTGTGCCGGGTTCACAAATGAAGTTAGTTCTTGAAGACTTCTGCTTGTACTTACAATACATATGAAAACTGTCCTTAAGCTGAAAACATTCCTTCAGTTACGCTGATTGACTTCCACCCTGCAAGCTTTTCCTCAGAAGGGGGAGTGTTATTTTGAAAAGTGCATTAGAATGGGGGCATCCATAGACTTTCCAGAGATGAGGTAGGAATCAGGAGCGACTGCTTCTGGAATACAGTGTTTCTTTGAGGGGGGTAAATGTTTACAACTGAAGAACAGTAATGCTTGCACAAAATTGTGTATGAACTAAATGTTGTGAGACTGTTCACCTTATATAAGTTACATTTAAAAAATGAGACCAAATATGATGTTATACACCCTAAATTCCAGCATTTGAGAGGTAGAGGCAGAAGGGTAAGAAGCTGGTGGCCAGCCTGAGTTACAAAGCCAGTTAGAGGCTAGCCTATATAAAGCTCTGTCTGGAAATGAATGGACAATAGTAATAACAAAACACATTGAAACTCAGTGAAGCTGATGCTCTGAGTGGGAAGGATTGGTGTCCATTAGAAATGTGTGTGTGCTGGCCCTTTAGGAAACACGGCATTTCCTTCAAGAGTCTCTGGCAGATAAGCTGTCATAGTCACACTCAGAGGGGTAGGAAATCATGCTTCCCACTCTTCCCACTCCAGGGAAGGTATATCCCTGCAGTCAATCACCAAGACTATTCCTTGGGGACTTAGCATCTAACAACTTCCTTCCTTTTGAAATCCAGCAAACAATGGAAATACTGTTCTCCCTTCTGAGACTCTTCACAGATCCCACAAGAAGACACCTGGGGAGCAGTGTATGCCCACTGAACTGGATGAAGCAGATCCAAATATTATTGATGTTGCACTTTCTCCATAGTCTCTTGTTAAGTGAGTTTGCCTTGAAAAGTATAGCTTGGGGGAACTCATCTAGATGATCTTGGACAACAGCTTTCAACACAGACATTTCCCATAGAAAGGGATATGTGTGGGATATGTTTGGAGCATTCCTTAGCATGTATCTATGTGGAGAAATTGAACCAAAAAAAATAATAGAGTCAATCTTGCATGCACTTCAGAGTTCTCTAGAAAAATGAACCAATAATATGTATATAAATATGTGATGGTATTTGTTATGGGAATACCCCAACTGCAGAGGACTCACATCATATGTCATCTGCAAGTCAGGGAACCAGGAAAATGAGGGTGTGCTTCATCTGAATCTGAAGTCTTGAAGACCATGTTACCCTCACTATAAAACCAAAGGCTTAGGAATCAAGGCTTCAATGGTGACAGCAACAGGCAGTCATCTTAGGAAAAGAAGATTCATCTTTCTTCTGTCTTATTTACCTATTCAGACCCTTCATGTACTGGATGACCTCCTCCCATGTGGATGAAGTTGATCTCTACTCCATTTAGTATCTCCCATAAATATTCTCACAGTGATGTTTAACCTGGGTATTTCTTAACCCAGTCAAGTTGACATGCAAAATTACTGTGCAAATAGATGTCTGTTTGTAAATAGAGACAGAGGGGACACAGGGAGAAGGATGAGGAAAGGGTTGGGAGAAATGACAGCAGAAACAGAGAGATTGCAAAGTACTGGCTAATCCAATATGGCTAATTCCATAGAAATAAAGAAGTCCCAATATTGCAAGTCAGTATGCTGGAGATCCAGGAAAACAATGATATGAGTCCAGTCAAAAATCTACCAGCTACAAAGCAGTAAAGTCACTGTGTTTGTTTTAGTCCAAAGGCAGGAGGATCCCAGAACCCCAACCCAAAGCATTCAGGCATGAGGAGATCATTCTTCCTCGGTCTTTTTATTCAATTCAGGCCTTCCATTGAATGGAAGAGTCCCACTCACACTGTGGTGGGCCATTTGCTAGTAGTCTTCAGCCTATCAATTCAAATGTGGAAACACAGAAACATCCCAATGATGCTTGACTGAATGGCTAAACACTCTAGACTAGTCACACTGCCACAGAAAATTTACTGTCACACCTGGTCATCACAACATTGAGTGAAAAAGTGTATGCCTCATAGCTTTTAACACAGGGTCATCTGCTAAAAGCACAAACATTTTCTGTTACAGGAGAATGTAGATTGCTTTCTCTCCAATTTGTTTATCAGGAGATATATCCAGCATAAATGATAGATAGATAGATAGATAGATAGATAGATAGATAGATAAATAGATAGATAGATAGACAGATATCCATCCAATTGGTTTCAAAGCCAAATAAGCCATTTAAAAGTCAAGAACATTAACTTTATTATAATGGGTGTAACTGCTTGCAAAAATAAATAACAAGGAGCAGAGAGATTGTGTGCCTTCCAGACTAGGTCATCTCTGTACAACTTTTCAAGCCTGTAGAATTTGCCAGAGAACATGAGAAGAACTCAATGCAAACTGGTCCAGGAAAAAAAAAAAAAAACCTAAATTAAGATTATCTAAGAATGTTCACTGAAATGTATTAATGGACTCAATGTAGCTGCTAGGAGAGTATCCTACCTGAACAAAGATGCATTCATGGTCAATCATTCGCTTATGTGAGAGGCTCAGAGGTTTACGGCATGGTATTTCAATAGAGTATCCTTAGCATGCCCAAGGACTTGAGGACAGATTTTATATCTTTATCAGTTTCCAGGGTAAAGTAGAAAAGGTAGCATTAAGTCATGAAGGTGACTACATTAACTAACTCATCTGTGATTTAACTTGGTAAATGACCTATCACAACAGCTATCTTTTATCTGTGTGAGCATTTTGGATATATCACTCATGTAGCTGGTTCATTTTTTTCACTGTCTGAAGATTTCACCATTTCCAATGAGCCACGTGAAAGTATGCGTTAGTCACAAATATCACACCATTCTATGGATTAAGATCCCAATTTACTTACCCAAGGTGTTTACTGCAGCACCAAGGTCAAAGACAGCAGGTGATGATGTACCTTGTCTCCTTGGGTCTTGGGGTCCCTAACAAGCAGCAGCCATTCATGTCACTGCCTCACTCACAGGTATTCCTTCTTCGACACAATAGACATCTAACACCCTATACTTGGACCAAGGTGAATATCAATCCAAAGAACAGATCCATTCTTAGAAACTATCCATCCACTGTTCTGCCTCCACTAAGGTCAGTGTTTTCCAAATGTTCGTCTGTCTTAGTCTTCTGGTACCAGGTATACTCACGGTCTTGCAATAGCCGTCTCCTCCAGTACATCAACCTATACTTAGCAAGAGAGAAACCAACTCTCCAAGTCAAGGAGTTTATACAAGACGAGCAGGTAACTGCAACCAGGAACACACATGCTTTAGTTGGAACAGAGGTATGTCCAAGGGATTGAGGCATAAAGGAAACTTTCAAAGCTAGGAAAGTGTAAGTCCAGAGAAGAGTCTTTGAAGCAAGACCAGGGCTCATTGAAGAGGCTGGCATTGGCTCACTGAAGGATATGACCATAATTAGGTAAATATACTCATGCAAGTGGTTTATCTGAAATATTCTGGGTTTGAGGAATTTCCAGCATCTTTTTATAATGTCCAATCTCTGGAGCTAGGGAAGGATGTCAAGAGGTTGAAGAAAATGTGCAGAGCTGTGCGCAGGTAAGATCTTCTTTATTCACATCAAGTGACAAGACCCACCTCTGGTCAGGGAGGGTACTTATACAAGATTACACAAAAGTGGAGTTTGTCAGGAATGATTCATGGTTCCAGAATGCATTATTACATCATTGGTCACATATGCTGCTGACTCAGATCCCCAGATGGTCGGTGTCTGCCATCTTTAGCTTCTTCTGGATAGCTACACATAAGTACCATGTTGTCTACACCTTTATATGGGCTAATTTATGCCCTTTGCCTCCTTTCACCTTCCCATCATCAGCACTCCCATGTCAGGACCCCTCCTTCATGGCCTTCTGGCTCCACTTTACTAGGGTTTGGTGTTAGTGGCCCCATTTTGAAACTGATAGCTTTCACAACATAAACTTAATCCTCCTTATATTCTTAAGAACTTACAGAATAGCTCTTACCAGGCAAGCTCCCAATCCTCAGACTCCTGCACCAAGAACAAAGAGGTGACATCCAAAGAAAACATCTAAGAGGCAGCAGGAGCAGGTTTCCACACTCTTTTCTGTTAATAGCACCTACTCCTCTCATTTGTATTAATGCTCAAAGGGCGCCAGAAGAGATAATTACTTGGAGAAAACAGGCATTTTCAACTGTTGATGATTATGATAAGATCTAGATTCTAAGGAAAACAGATCCTCTTTATGTCACAGCTCAGGAGAAGTGGATAAAAGTTTTAGGAGCTTTCAGATGAATGGAAGATAAAGATGAGAGAGAACACACAAACAGCAGACACTTAGGCAGTAGCCTGGAGCTCAAGAGCAATGAGAAAGGCTGAGGATCTGGCAAAGGAGCAACAGAAGGAAATGAGAAGATGAATGGGGAACTAGAGGGGAAAGGATGCCACATGGACCTGGAAGACCTAGGGTGCCAATAAACAGCTTTCCCATCTCCCTTCTCCCCTCAGCAAAAGAGGCAAAACATGCCAGGCAGTGGTGGCACATGCCTTTAATCCCAGTACTTGGGAGGCAGAGGCAGGCAGATCTCTGTGAGTTCAAGGCCAGCCTGGTATACCAAGCGAGATCCAGGAAAGGCGCAAAGCTACATAGAGAATCCCTGTCTTGGAAAAAAAAAAGAAAGAAAGAAAGAAAGGAAGGAAGGAAGGAAGGAAGGAAGGAAGGAAGAAAGGAAGAAAGGAAGAAAGAAAGAAAGAAAGAAAGAAAGAAAAAGAGGCAAAACACACCCTGTGGACCAAAAGAGGAAGCACTGTCTTTATGAAGCTGTAGGAATGAAGATAGTTTGATAATGCTCTACAACATTGGTTGTTGGAAATCAGATGGGTCTTGATATAAAATAATGGTTCTCAACCTGTGGGTCAAGACCCCTTTGGGATTGTATATCATATGTTTGCATTATGATTTATAACAGAAGCAAAATGACAGTTATGGAGTAGTGACAAAATAATGTTATTGTGGGGGGGTCACTGCAACATGAGGAACTGTATTAAAGGGTCACAGCCTTAGGAAGGTTGAGAAGCACTAGTGTAGCAGCGGGAGGGGTGGTGCTCAGGTGCTCACTCTTAATTGTGAATGGTCCTTCAGCACTCATCTTAACTACAAAGTATATGGGTTGTGTTACAGGCCCTCATGGTACAGCCTGCTGCCACAGTTCTGCCTCTCTGGATCCACCCCTCTGTGTGAGTTTAAGTTAGTTACACTACTTTTTTTTTTTCCATCATGCCTGTACTAAAGATTGAAGCAGGAGCCTCACATGTGCTAGACAAGCACTGTACCACTGAGATCCAGGCCCAGCCCTAGGTTCACTCGGCATCTAACCACAGTTTTCTCATGGATGTATACCAGCCTGAGAAACTACGTGCCAATCTGTGTATGAAACATTGCTATGTCCTTCTTCTGACCTCATGCTCACTCTAGAATGCCAATAAATTCTGATTCTTTTAGCACAACCTTAAACGTGGCACACTGAAATTTTGAGGATTTTCTTTTCAGTCTTAGTGATTTAACAGCTCTCGATCATTAATGGGCATGGGAATCACCTGGGGATATTGTTAAAAATGTAGCTTCTGGTTCAGTACGTCTGAAGTGCTAACATGCTCCCATGTGAAAGCCAGTGCTGCTAGGCTGTGATCACACTTTGAGGATGGAGGATTTGGAGAACAATCAACTGCTGAGAGGGACTGCATGCAGGCAGAACCAGAGGGGTGGTAATAATGCTGCTGACAAACAGAACTGGAAAGACACTTTCTGATCAGGAAATAAGTCTATATTCCTTCATTCTTAAGACCACTCCACAAGTCAGCCACAAAGGAATGGATCATCCTCACCCTCTGGTCAACGTATGGTTCTTAAATGTAAAACCTCACATACGAATTTGAGTATATGAAATTAACCAGTACCTTCCTGGAGTTGCATGAATTGTCACCATTCCAGAGTAAGGTTTTTGTTGTGTACTTACCAGAGTGACAGGCTGAGGTTGTACTCTCTAGTCAGAGGGTGGCGAAGAGTGGGGTAAAACAAAAGAGTATTCATATAGAGACTAAACTAAAACCAAGTTTTTCCTCTATGTGAATGCTGTAGAATTATGTGATGTTTGAGGAAATGAAAGCAACTGGAGAGCAACATCTTAAGCAAAATAATCCAGGTAGAGGAATGCAACTGTTGTGATGTTTTCTTTCCTTTTTGGTGCTAGATTCTCTATGAACACACAGAGACATCTATGAGTATATATGACCGCAGAAGAGAGACGAGGAAAGAAGGAGACTAATGAGCAGGGAGAGGGGAGAGAGGGTGAAGGCCACAGAGTGACAGCAATCCGTGTGTGTTGTCTCTATGAAATCCAGCGTTCTGTACAATGTGTCTGCAGCAATAAAAACAGATGGTAAGGAAGAGAAGAGGCTTGAAAAGATCTTCTCTCGTGATACCCATTGTCTTATTAATAAAGAAATGCATCTCATTTTGATTTCTTTAGCGTTGCCCTCCTGACTGTGTAGTTAACCATTGGAGAAATTCAATCCAGGGCTCAAATCACAACCCCAAAACTTCTAGTTCCCCACTTTGTCTTTGCCACTTTAAGCCTTTCCAACTTAATGGTGACTTTCTGATAATCATTTTATGACATGAATTTTTACAAAAGTTATCATGCCTGGCTTCTAACAGAGATCTGGCACATACATGGATTAGCTGTAAAGGGCTGACCTCTTAAAGGGGTCCTCTTAAAGCAGCTGTGGACAGTAGGGCCATCATGTCAGTATAGACCTAAGGACACTGAACCAGAGGCAAGAAAAACTGCTTTGGAAAATACATGTTCCATCACAGGACATCTGGGTTACACATATTCCAAAGAACAGAGCACAGATGTACTCCTCACACAGAAACATGCTCTGAAAACAATAACCCATTTTTGAGAGTGTCCAAAAAAAGTCACTGGTGGAATCCAAAAAGCACTCAAAACTGAGGAGAGTGCTCCACCATCAAGGACTGTGTTACCCAATGCCAAATAATACTATTAAGGTTGCTTTTCTCACACAGAAACAAATTGCTTAAACTTGTGTCTCCAAATTCATGAGGCCCAACCTTGTGTTCAAACATGTGACAAAGTGAAAGACTACATAACTTGCTTTGGGCTGAGTTTACTGCATTTGGAGTTTAAAATAAAACTCTTACTTATTTTGGTCTTCCATAACATTAAGAACTATCTTGATGAATATTTTAATCTAATCACTGAAAAGCCCTGCTGTGTGTATCAAACGTTTCCTATAGAAGAGTCTAGTCCTAGAAGGGAAGGACAGATGAATACGTTTTTAAAATTACCCTTAAGAAGCTAATGGTCTGATTGGGAAAAGACACTAACATCAACTAAAAGGAGCAGAGAGCTGGTCTTGATGCAATGAAATGAAATAACCTCAAATTCCCATAATAAAATTCTACGAAGCCAAAGGGTAGTAGTCAGCCAGACTGACTCCAGATCCCCCAATTCCAATCCCGACTCTTCCACTTACTGTCTATCTAACCATGGACAGGTTACTTAATTCACGTGTTCCTCTATGTCCCTACTTGTCAAATCATGTAAAGATAGTATGCAGGTTTGACATGAGTATTTAATAGATTTATAGTACCATGCAGTGTGTAGTGTAAGTGCTGCATGAACCTGGACTGCTTTACTCATGGTATTTAATGATATCTGTTTAATTCCCAGTGTCTTCATTTATAACACAACCTGCTCAAAGCCTACAGGATAGTTAGAGACAATCAGAAGATTGGTGACATCGTTGACACATCCCTGCTACCTGTCACCATCTTGGGAGTGATGAAACAGCTCATCTCCAAACATCACAAAGGCCTAAGAAAAGTTGGTGCTGTGTGGTTCCTATTTTCTTGCTCACTCACACAAACTACACCAACTGCACTATGCAAACTTGGTGTGTTTGCATCCACTAAAAACAGGCTCAGCCCAGTGGGCTTAATCTATTACTGGAAACCTTGGCAAGGACTTCATGCTCCTAGCAGGGTTGATTTACAGTAGGGGGAAAATGGAAGGGAGAAATATTAAAATAAAGTGCAATCATGTTTCTATTTAAAAATGGTTACTGCCAGCAGTATTGCAAAATAATGCTGGCCTGCAACCAGAAAGCTGCACCTGCAGAGATTCCAGCTGCAGAACACTGGAGCCTTCACTGTGATTGCTCAATATCTCTCCCATTTAGCACCACTGGCAAAAATTTGGCAAATCTTATATACACACAAACACACACATATTCCTACACATTTGCTGCCAATGTGCTTAGCCCCTTGTGTCGTTAACATTGGCATTCTCGTAAGGGTTGTCAGTAGGATGTTCTTCTTTCAAAACTGCTTAGGAAATACCTTTTCTTTTGCTCCCTAAATTGAAATTATGCTTACAGTTCTACCCAGCAAGTGGGCCCCTCTGAAGTCTGGTTGCACCTGTAATATTAATGTGCTTTCACGACTAGCATTAAAGACCCATATACTACTGGATGGTTTTGTCTCCTTTTAGAGAGATCCATTGAAAGGCCAGAGATTTGTGACTTTTTTTTTTTTTACCTGCACTGGTACCCTCTTCTTAGGAACTCCTGGGACATCACTGACCAGGTGGTAATGGCCAAGCATTTAGAAATGCGGCACCAATGCATGGTTCACTAGTGTTCAGATGGACTAGCAGAGTGTCAAAACTAGAGACCAGGTGTCACACAGCAGATCCTCCAGGGTGGCAGCAGACCCCTGCCTGGAAGGCTGTGGACGAGGCACTCTCTATACCTTGGTTTACTTCTCCCTACAATGGAGATTTTAAAAGCCATTCTGCCCAGCTCAGAGAGTTGTCACAGAAAACTTCTAATGAACACATAATAAAACTGCACAGATCTTTACAGATGGCAGCCAAGTTGTTCAAGTAAAATATGAATTTACTCCAAACCCTGACAACTCAGAAAAGAGGCAATGTCACACTCTCTGTTCTGCCTCCCTTTTAGTGGCCTATCTTGGTCACTTATGAAATCACAGGCTTATTATTCCAAATTTTTAAAAAATCCTCAAAGTATTCTACAGCATGAGTGTGAAACAGAAAATACTAACTAGATGGTCAGCGGCTTGAGGGAGAATGTGAAAAGTACTGACTTTAGTTATGGCCTGAAGGTCAAGACTGATGGGGAGCCTGCGAATGAGGCCAGAAACGGAAGAAAGAGAAGGAAGCTTTATTATGTATGAGTTAAAGTCAGAGTTTATTAAGAACGGGTCTTAACATAGGTTCTCATTCATGAATGTCAAGAGAGGAGAAAACAAATGTGTAGGAGCTGGACAGTGGTGTACTCCCTGGGGAGCTGGACAGTGATGGACAGCCTGGGGAGCTGGACTGTGGTGCACTCACTGGGGAGCCAGATAGTGATGCACTCCCTGGAATGGACATTGATTCTCCAGAGAGTCAGGAGAGGGAAGCTTTACAAGATGAAGCAGTAAACTGTGAAGGAAAGATTGAGAGCAACTCAGGCTTCTCTGATGCATCTTCTTCCTTTGAAACTGACAAGTGAGAGCCATCTTTTTAAATGTTTCTTTTTGTATTGTCACACCCTCAACCAGAAGGGCCCAGTCACAGGAAAGCATAATTATAATAAAACACTGAGGACAATGACAGGCTGAGCACAAATGAGAGATACCTAACATGCTGCCAGAAATTAGGAAAGGCCTAAAAGACAAAGTTCCTAACCTAAGGGAAAAGAAGATGCTGTAACTCAGAAAACATTGTCTCTAGAAAACAGTCCCATTTCCAGATGGAATTCCCACTTACCTCCTCCAATAAGCCAAAAGGCTATGTGAAAACACACACACACACACACACACACACACACACGCTACACTTTTTCTTTGAAAATTTTGTACATTTTTAATGTATTTTTGATATCTCTCCATCATTACTTCTCTCCAATTCCCCCTAATGCCCCCACCCCAGCTCCCTCAAAATTTCATGTCTTCCATTTTTTGTTGTTATTATTAATGAACTTTGGGTCCATTTAGTGTTACCCATATGCACACAGGTGTGGGGCTAGCCACCGGCACATGGGCAACCTACTTCCATGTCCCCCAAAGAAAGAAACTTACCTCCCTTCAGCAACTATCAACTGCCAATAGCTTCTCTTCCAAGGGTCTTCCTCGTGGCCTCTCCCCCATTTGTATTGGAGTTCTGACTGACTTGCCACTGTGCCAATTTTGGGCAGGTAACCATAGCCATGTCTAGCCCAGAAGTCTGTGTCTCAGGGGTCCCCTCCTCATCTACCCCCTCATACATTCTTTCTGCCCACGCTTCTTCAGTGTTCTCTGAGCCTGGGTAGAAGAAGTTTTATGCTCCATGAAGAACATCATGCCCTGACTCAGGGAGCACACAGTTTGATTCCAGACGCTGCTTCTGTTATGTTATTGGATATTCATTTTAAGGCCGACTGTTGGCAAGCACAAAGGAGGAGAGAGCCGGATTCCTTCCAACACTCCCTCTTCCTGGATGGCAGAGCTCAAGCTCCTGCCATCAGGGGAATGTAAATACATGACTTTTTCAGCGTGTAGAGTCTGGAAGTGACTTATCATGTGTTGGTGCAGAAGATGTATGGAATCTGGGAGGGACATAGCCTGTGTCTGTGCAAACCAAACTTCTGTGCTATTTCATACTATTGAGTTGTCAAGCTGAGCAGTTCTTAGAGGGAAGGTCACTTACTCCATGAAGCTTTTCTCTATCAGCCTGGTTAGTCAATAGCCTCTACCCCGAAGATGAAGCAGATGGGCCTCTACTCTGAATTCTAGTGTGTAACAAGGTGCACACCAGTAGAGGTAGAATAGACCAGAGCAGGAGACCAGAGAAGCCACTCCCTTGGACTGTCAACAGTATGGACTTACCTCTATTTCAGCCACATAAGCTCTCACATAGCCCAGTATAGCTTCAAACTTGCTGTGCAGCTGAGAATAACCTTGAACTTCTGATCTGCCTGCATCCACCTCTTGAGTGCTTGGATTTCATGGGTGCACCACTACACCCTTTTCTATGTGGTACCAGGGCTGAATCCAAGGCTTCCTGCATGCTAGACAAGCACTCTAACACTAGTCCCTTGTACCACCTCTTTGCCAGTGTTTCTAGCAATTTTCAGGGCTCCACTTGCTTATCAGTCATTGCAGAGGATTTCTGTCCACAACCCATGACAATTTGGAAGGAAAACACTGCACATAGTTCTTGAGCTGAAACCAGAAAGGCTCTAAAAGACATTTGTGTACCTCTAGTCTTAACACGAGACCATGGTTACAATCTTGTCCAATTTTGTTTAGACCCTCATTCCTCCACTTACTCCAGAGCACAATTGTCTAACTCATTTCTAACACATGGGATTGGACTGATCATTCATTAGCATTCTAATGGGTCCTGAAGCCCCAAAAAGGAAAACATTGGAGTATCTTCAAGATCTTCGGGTAGTTCGTGTGTTTCTAATACCCACAGAGTTGAGTGGAGTAAAAACACGCCTTTGCTAATGGCAGGCCCATGTATGTGCACATGGAAAGTTCAGAGGATTTGCATGAGTGGATGCCAGATGAGAATATCTGATGGAATAGCAGAGTACAGACCTCTGTTCTGTGTGCAGCCCTTTTGCTTTGCAATGAGCTGGGCTACTGACTTTCAAGCCAGTAAACTAGGTGACTTATTTCAAAAAGGAATTCATCAGAATCTCATTAGTAAGGCTGTTGGCTTGACCCTGGTTCCTGATTAATAATCAGTTCCTAGGCATTGTCAGCAGAACTTACTGTGTTGAGAATGACAAGAAAATCGTCTGAGGAAGCATTTAAGTTTGGCTCTGATTTTCCCACTAGCATTTGATTCTTCTGGAAATATGTGAGCCTTCGATGTGCTCAGCCTACTAACACAAAACTGAGTGCCCAGGGAGTAAAATCCTGACAGTTCTTATTAAGGTAAAAATGAGGTTACAGAATTCATTTTCAAAATTTCTTCTCACTTTATTTTTTTTTTTTCAAATTAAATTGGCGCTACCAAATTTAATGAGAAGGCTGCCCTGCTGAGTACACAGCCCAGAAAGCTGATCCTCTCATTGGTCTGAGGGTCCTTGTCTTCTCTAATGTCTCTGATAACCAGCCACCAGCATATACACTATGTCATCTCATCGGTGCACACTGCAAACGCGGGAGCAGCTACTCTGACAACAGGAACCTGCATAATCAGTTCGGGTTTCTTTGTTACATCTCACAGTGTGAAGATGGCTTCCACTCTGCATGTCACCAGAGAAACAAACAAGTGCTCTGTCCGTCCTGCTATCAATCCCTCCTCAAGCCACCCCTCAGCCACCCTTCGTCCTCCTGGGAGAGGGAAGTACCCCAGATCTTTGAGCTCAGACCTTTGATAGGGGCCCCCCACTGTCCTCCTGCCAACTGGATATTCGAAAGATGAAAATACAGCAGCAAAGGAACTTACAGGCTTCCCAACGCTGGTTTCCTTGAGAGAAAAAATAATAATAATAAGCTCATTAAAATCCAGTTGAGTCTGACATTCTCCCTTTTACCTTTTCAATCTTTTTATAGTTTCAAATCATTAGCTATCAGCATGAAGCTGAAAGGTAGATCTAGCCATCTATGAAACGGTGGCTTGGTGTCACGATTGACAACAATGCTTCTGAGGAGCCTGTCACATTCTCTCTCCAAACAAGTCTCATTAATGCTCAAACTGCTCCGACTGTCTTTATTTTCTCTCTGCTTCCTTTCTCCTGGTTTCTCTCTAATTAGCTTAGGTTTTTTTTTTCAGGCTCCCTTGTTCCACAGTTTGAGTTTAAAAGGAAAAAAAGGAAGTAGATGTCATTTCCACGAACCCCAAGGCCGAGTTAATCAGCAGAATTAATGACTCTATTATCCATTAGACTGGGGGCAGCGGCTCTTATCTCCAAACACCCAGTGTTCACTATCCACCATGCTTTTTCATTTTGCTCTGACAAGTGTAAACTTTTGCTCTTTCTGAGAAAATTCTGAGGTTCAACTTATTTGTACAGCATTTCCTTTTTGGCTCCAGGGTGTGAACCAGGAGGTGATGTGGGAGGTGTAGCTGCCTCTGCCTCGGTGTCCATGCTGAGAACATATCATTCGGCTAAATGAGGAGAGATGAAAGGAAGTCCCAGGCAAGCCTGAGAAAGGGCCCTGACCTAGCCGTCCCTGGGTGACTCACCACAATCAATAATTCCTTATTGCAGAAACTTCATAGGAACAGCTTCAGACACACACAATAAAAATACCTCTCTGTTTTTTCAGAAACATGCTGTGGAAATAGAAACTACATGGAAACTTACATTAGCTGACAGTTAATTTGATAAATTTTAACATAATCATCACTAAGGGTTGAGTAGCATTTGAAAACCTATTTTCAGTGTGTGAGGGTGTACAATTCCTATACTGTAGTTGCTTCTTCTTCTGCAAAGTTGAAGGAATATAATTCTTTATCCTTGAAGTCAATACTTCATTGATCATTGAAACATTTAGTACATATTCAAAACGCTTCTTTTAGAGGCATCTATTTGGAGTCCATCAGAAGATTAGAAGGGTTTTAACCATTCATAATTCAGCAAAACATCACCAATAGAAATTCTCCATTTAATTTTTCTGGTTTTTTCTGTTGGAGCTGAGAACCAAACCCAGGGCCTTGCTAGGCAAGCGCTCTAACACTGAGCTAAATCCCCAGCCCTCCATTTAATTTTTTTGTGGTATATCTATCAATGTAAGGAATAGGATGAAGACAGATTTTTTTCTGGGCTATGAAATAGACTTACAAAGAATATAAATAGCATTGCAGAGAAAATAATCTCCATTGTTTTTCTTCGATCAGCACTTATTTCTCTTCCAATCTAAACAGCCTGGGGGGCAGCTAGGTGGCTAAGAGCACTTTCTGCTCTTCCACAGACTTGAGTTGGCCACATCAGGCCGCTCATAACCACCTCTAACTCCACCCCCAAGTGATCCCATGCACTCTTTTGGACTCCACAGGCACCAACACAAATGTACACACACACACACACACACACACACACACACACACGTACTGATAAGTAAAAATAAAATTATTACTTAATTAAATAAAAAAAGAATTAAGAACTTTTAGTCTTATTTTGGTAGATGACTTTGCTCCAAAAGACCATGAGAAAAAATAAGAAAAAAAAAAAAAACTTTGTAGGTGAAAAATCTTGCCTTAAACAGACTTGAAATATTCCTAAGTCAAAACTTATTGCATATGCTCATTACTTCCATCATTTCCTAGTTTTTACTATAAATTTATTCCACACAATCTACCTGAAGTACTATTGACAAGAATGTCATCCTAACATTGGCTTCGTGCATTGGCACATGTGCTCATACAGACAATACTATTCTTGTTAAGTGGGAGGGAATACATGAAATGAAAAGGGAAACTAATTTGGAAGGGGAAGTAGGTCAGTGGGGAGAAGACAGACAAGGCTAATGGAGAGTAGACAGGATTCAAATGCACTATATACACACAGGATACATATGAAAAAGTCCTAGCAAAACCAAGTATTATATAGTTTATGTTTATTAAAAACTCCAAATGAGGGGCTGGAGAGATGGCTCAGAGGTTCAGAGCACCGACTGCTCTTCCAAAGGTCCTGAGTTCAATTCCCAGCAACCACATGGTGGCTCACAACCATCTGTAATGAGATCTGGTGCCCTCTTCTGGCCTGCAGGGATATATGCAGGCAGAACATTGTATACATAATAAATATGTATACATAAATCTTAAAAAAAAAAAAACTCCAAATGAATACTAGCTACAATAAGAAACTAGAAGGGCCGAGGTTGGAAAGAGAAAGAAGACGAGCAAATGTGGGAGAGGCCAGAGCAGGCAGACACATGAATGAAAATGCCATGTATAATTAATTGTTACTCATTTTTAAATTTTTGTTGTTTTATTTAGTGTGTGTGTGTGTGTGTGTGTGTGTTTTCATGGCATGAATGCAGAAGACAGAGGACAACTTTTCAGAGTCAACTCTCTCCTACCATGTGGGTCCTAGAGATCAAATTCAGGTGGTCAGGTTTGGTAGCTGTGACTGATGAGCCATCCTTCTGGTTCACCTACTAATTTTTTAATGGCAAGAAAAAGAAGACCATTCTCAATCCTGACAGTAGAGTTTAATCGTTTGGGTACTTTGAAAATATTACTATTCAGGCTCTGATCCAAAGAGTCCAGTTACATTGGTCCAAGTTGGGGCCTGGGTGCTGCTAATAGCATGTGGAGCAGGAGTGATGAGCACCCAACTCAAGAAAGATGGCCAGCAGGATTTTTCTACTAGGGTTCTCTGTGAAGACTTTCAGGTGTCAGTGAAGAGCCAGCACCCTTTGTTATAGGGACGTTCACATCTATCCCAGCGCTTATGACATGGACAAAGTCCATAGATAATTCCCAAGACAGCAACTATTCTGATTTACTAGTGAATTTGGATTTGCAATCTCAGTTCTGAAACTGAAGACAATTACAAGTTTACCATTAAAAATTCCAATTATATTTAGTTATCCATCTATTTATTGATTTGTGGGTGTGTGTGTGTGCTCATACAGCACAAGTGTAAGGTCAGAGAACAACTTACAGGAGTGAATTCTCTTCTACAATGTGGGTCCCAGGAATCACATTTAGGCCATTGTGTTTGGCAGCAAGCACTTTTGCCTGCCCTAAATTTCTCATTTTTAGTGCTGGTTTCATGTTAGGATCAACTGAAATTTTTCTTAGAAATGCAGACTCCAGTGTTTGAGGCCCAAATACCGTTTTCTACATTTTATAAAACTTTTCAAGTGATGCTTAGGACTCATCTGGCTAATGGTGGTTAGATTTTCATAGATGAAATAAGAAAATGTCACAAAAAAATAATACAGAAATGTGTATTTCTGTCTGAAAAGGAAGTCTTTCATTGCTACAGCCAAAGGCTTTCTCAACCCTGACATGTATTTGAATTCAAGGTTTGCCATCACTAAGTCATGTGATCTCAGGCAGGTTACCCAACACCTCTGTGCACTGGGAAAGTAAGAATGAAATGTCTCCAATGGTGCTTCTGTGACCTGCCCCAGGAGTGAGGAGCACAGCAGAGGAGCAAGTATGTAGATATCTATTCCTCTTCCTTCTTCACACAGTAAAAATGAAAGAAAGGACAAAGAGAGACAGAGGAAGGGAAGGAAGGAAAGAAAGAAAGAAAGAGAGAGAGAAAAGAAAGAAAGAAAGAAAGAGAGAGAGAGAAAGAAAGAAAGAAGGGAGAGGGAGGAAAAAGGAAGGGGTGTAATACAAAGAGAGGCTGACATCTGACAAAATATAAAGATAAGATATCAAGATTATATGGATCATTTCCCTTAAATCTAACTAATTTCCAATAACTGGAGGGGAAGAGTTTTTATGCAAAATGGCTCTCTCTGGGTTTCAAAAATATAGTTTCAGTGATTTTCTGAAATATGTTGCTCAACTCCTAGCATAGCCATGTCTCATTGATTCTTTGTAAGTGGTTTGGAAACAACTCAGAAACTAACTGTGACTCATGACAAATTCATGAAAGAAAAAACTCAGATTCCATTTGAAATTGTAGGTGTTGATTATAAAAACAACAAAAGATGCAGTAAACTGGGACCCTCTACCTTTTCCATTCCCCAAGTGGTTTCTTCCTCTCAGATGTGAGAACCTAGCTTCTATTTCTTTATTTATAAGTACTTTTTTAATTCAACAGCCCTGCAGAACACGGATCTACCATCAGACCAACAGCTATTTTACTTCTGGCATATAGACAAAGGATGCCATATCCAGCTACAGAGGCACTAGCTCATCTGTAGCCATTGCTACTCTATTGACAATAGCCACTAGACACTAGGTAAACCAGACATTCAGTGTATATGGCCCAGGAACCCATGTTTTCACATGTCCTTTGAATGATTCTAAGGATAGTAAGTCTTCAGTTCCTTGCTTCTCGCAGAGAAGAAACGCACCAAGCTCAAACTTCCCCGTTATAAGAAGATCCTGCCCAGGGTTTCCAGGTACCTGGATTCTCCTCTTTGGGGCTCATGGACACTCTGCACTTGAGTTTACTGAGGTAGCACAGATTGGGTCTTCTCCTACTTACACAGGCTTCATTCAACCCATAACAAATATCTCAGGAAGAAAATGAGCTCACAGTAACATGAGCCAAAGTAGCAAGGGACTGGAAGGGATATTAGTTACCTCCAAAAAAGAAAATAAACCATATCCGGCAACAAATTCTATCATAAGCAAAAATAATTAGGACAGCAGAACCAGGAACTTAAAAGTTAGCTGATCTGTTATATCAAACGGAAAAACTACTTATTAATACTAATTACAGAAATGTTAAAGTAGACACAGATATGTTAAGAAACAAGTCGTTGAATTGAGACAAGCTAGGGGGAAATATAAGTACTCTAAAGAAAATGAAGAAAAGTTTAAAATGATTAGAGAAGTACCTACAGATAAAAACTGTAACATCCAACATATAAGTACATTGACTAGAATAAATGACAAAAATGGATATCACTAAAGAAAACACTGGTGAATCTGGATTCACAGAGAGAAATGACCCAGAATAAAACAAAATAAAAAGGGGGAAAACAAATGAGAATTGTAACACAACCTCAAACAAGCCGATGTATGTTTACATGGAGTCCCCGAAAGACAAGAGCCGGAGGAGGGGAAGCATTGAAAGAACAAGCTGCAAACTTGATGAAAACTACAAACTCACAGTTTTCAGAGTCTCAACCAACTCCAAGTATAAGAGAAATGAGGAAGACAACACTAAGGCTCATTTAAATCAAAGTGGTTCAAAATGGTGTAAGACTGTAGAAACACACAAGAGCAAAACAGGAGAAGAACGGCACAGGAGAAGAACGGCAGGAGCTGTACCAAAAGCAGCCCAAGACACGACTGAGGGGAAACACCTGTCAAGCTGTGTCCTCTCTCCAGAGAGGGAACCTGAAAATAAAGGGCAAAATACAGACATTCCCACCATACAAAATCTGAAAGAATGTACGGTTGGCCCACTGGCACCATAAGGAGTGTTAGAAACCGTCTCTCAAGCAAAGAGAAAACGAATGATACCTAAGGAAGTTAGACCTGAGCAATGGAGTGGGAAACAGCAGAAACAGTAAACATGCAGGTGGAGAGGAAAGGAGACATACATACTATCCAAATCATTTTAAGTAAGTATGCAATGTATAAAAATAATAAAACGTATTGTGATTTCATTTCATAGGTTGAAAGGCTAAAGGTGGGGAATAGAAGCATGTGGTTGCAAGAGTCTTAGGTGAATCAAAAGAGTTTGGGGGGGTCATTTTTTATAAAATGGCATGATGTTGTTTGTATGGAAATATAAGGTCCTGAGAAAAATGTAAAAGCAAAAGAAAGAGGACTTTCATTACCTCATTTCAAGATGTCATGATAGGGCATTAAAAAAATATGTGGATCAATGATACAGAGGAGACTCTGAAAGCCACTTTTAGATCATCAGTTGACCTTTGACACGATAAGAAAAGGCAGTGAACTGGGCGAAGGGTTATCCATTCAGCAACTGGTACCAGAGTTAATTAGACAGCTGTGTGCAGGAAAGAAATGAGCTGGTCTTGGTAATGAACCCTGTAATCCCAGCATTTTGGAGGTGGAGGTAGGCACAATTGTGTATGTGCACTTGTGTGTAGGGGCAGTGGTGTGTGTGTGTGTGTGTGTGTGTGTGTGTGTGTGTGTGTATGCATGTGGAGGTCAGAAGTCAAAGTCACTTTTCACCTTAATTTTTTTTTTAGGTAGGGTTACTTTAGCAACTCAGCTAGATCTGCTGGCCCATTCCTGGGATTAGAGGTACACACAAACACACCCATCTTTTCACACGGGTGCTGTGTAGGGATCCAAGCTCAAGTCCTCATCTTGCGCAGCAAATACTTTACCACCTGAACATTTCCCTAGCCCCAACTGCTAGTTCACTAAAATACAATACAGTCACATGAAAATATACTCCATTAAAGAAAAAAATTAATTCTACTTTAAGAACAGAATTTTTCTCTTCAAAGACCAGCACAATAAAAGTGACATGCACAGAATGGGACTATAAACCCAATGAACAACTTAGCCCTACAACATTTACTATCACACAGCTGAGTAACAAGCAAACCTAAGAAAAATGTTGCAAAATATTTGACCCAATGCTTCACTAAAAAAGATAAAAATGGCCATCTGACAGATGGCCATTTTAACAGATGGCAAAAAGAAGTATAGAAAAGATACTTACCATCATTATTCATTAGAGGCAAAGCAAATTAAAGCCACATGAGGCACCATTATACACCCACTAGAGTGGCCAAAGGTTATTTTATTTTATTTTATTTTATTTTATTTTATTTTATTTTATTTTATTTTAGTCTTTTGAGACAGAGTTTCTCTGTGTAGCCCTGGCTGTCCTGGAACTGGCTACATAGACCAGGCTGAACTCAAACTCAGCGATCTGCCTGCCTCTGCCTCCTGAGTGCTGGGATTAAAGGCATGGGCCACCATTGCCTAGCAGGAGTGGCCAAAATTTAAAAGTGAGCATAATATTTTTGTGACAAAAACTAAGAATTATTAAACAGAACAACTGACAAATTTGGCACATAAAATTAAAAACTTCTTTATTATAGAGAAGTAAAAATATTATAAAATATTCTAAAATGAAGTATTGGAGTGTATATATGAAAATGGGTTACTTGGACAAAGAATTCTTACAAATTATTTTAACTCAAAAGGAAAAAGGTCACAAAGAAAAATAGCCACAACAATATGAAAATATATTCCTCTCCCTGTATTGCCAAGGAAAGAAAATGCAACTAGACATCATACTCAGGAGTTGGCAAAATCCTGGCAAACCTATACCACTACTTAAAGACATAACCAAATTTAAATGTAAATAAATTAAAAAGGGAGTATTGTTTTGAATAGAAATGTATAAAATACAAATCCCCTAAATTAATTCCTAACTTGAATGATGTTACAACATTGTAGACATTTATTCAGATGCTCATTTGGAACTCTTGGAATATTTGAACTTGGCATGATGGAGTGTGAAAGTCTTCCCATTATTGTTCGGTCTAATGGGTAATAAGTTGGTCGTTCGGTGGAAAACTATTTCCAGTTGTTTAGAAGAATATGCTACTAATTCAAAAGAATAATTGATAATCCTGGTACACTTCATTTATTTACAGAGTAAAATTAAACCATAAAGTTACCAGCTGAAATTTGAATGAAGTTGTTTGTTTTAAATAATTACACACTGGGGTAAATCATTAAATATATTTTTTAAAAGAAAACTTTCAGAAACAAAACAAAAGCATTAAAAAAATGCCACATAAAACTAGAATCAGTGTGAGGAAAGCAAAGAAATCTGAACATAATTTAAGTAAAAAACAAACTGGGAAATTATATTTGTAAGGCATGTTCAGGGAATTGTTAGCCTTAATACTTGAAAAGCTCAAATGCATTATTTGGGATAAAAAAGTAATATAATTAGAACTGATAATTATGCCAAAGAAAGGTTTTTTTAAGTGGCCAGCAATCACTAAAAGATGTTCTCTCTGACTTATAATCAAAGAAATGCAAATAAAAGTAATGACATGCAGATAGATAGACAACCGGGAAACTATCAAAATCTGTATTAAGAAAAGAAAAAGCAGGCCTTCAGGACTGACTGACGAGCATTTCAGTTAGTCAGCTCTGACAAGAGATCATTTGTGAAGGAAGCCAGGAACAAAGAGGAGGAAACATAAGAGTGAAAGAAAGAAGGACGAAAGGAAGAAAGGGAAACAGAAATCAGCATCATTGGCGCTGGAGAGATGGCCCAGTGGTTAAGAGCACTGGCTGTTCTTCCAGAGGTCCTGCGTTCAAATCCCAGCAACCACATAGTGCCTCACAGCCACCCATAGTGGGATCTGATGCCCTCTTCTGGCATAAAGGCATACATGCAGATAGAGCACTCATACAAAAAATAAATAAATCTTAAAAGAAAGAAAGAAATGGGCATTATTTCCCTAAAACATTATTTAAGCAAATAAAGGCAACAAATGATAACCCTTGTCATATTTGAATTTAAAAAGAGGTCACATAGTAAATACAAACATTAACATTAAGGCAATGTTAAAATGCCATCAGGAAATTCCACAAACATCCAAGTGAAGTATTAGTGTGGCACGCAAGACAGGTGGCTGCAGAGATGGCTCAGTGATTAAGAGCACTGGCTGCTTTTCCAGAGGATCCAGGTTTGAGTCCCAGCTCTCACACAGTGAGTGAGTCACAACCAGGGGATACAATGACCTCTTCCAGCCTCCATGGGCACCTTTACGCACATAGTATACACGCATGTATGGTAATTTACACTGTTATAGATTCTTATATGTTTATACAAATGTAAACTATTTTTATATTCCTGTTAAAGATAATTTGTATATTGATACAAATACAAAATTATATTTGTTATAATGTACATATATTTCTACTCGTATTTGAAATATTTGTATATTGATACAAATGTAGATTTATATATGTCATACTGTATGTATGTTCCACCTCTGTTTAGGATATTTTGTATATTGATATACATTTAGGATTTTTGTCATATTGCATATTGCACTGTACATTCCTACCTCTGTTAAAGATATTTTGTGTATTGTCACAATTTGGAGGTCATTGTCCTTTTATGTACATTTGCTTACAGACGGTTTACCTTGTTTATATGAAGCATTAGTCCTTAGGTTATTTAGGTAGATAAGACTTATAGATTTATAGTCATCTATGCTTGTCATCTCTATAGTTATGTTAGTTAGGTTATCCAGATTTACAGATACATAGGTCAGATGGACAGGTAATCTTCAAACACTTCATGGCCCTAGAGAATATGGCATTTAAATAACTTAGAATTCTATTGATGTAAGACACATTTGCTCCTGGCAACACCAATTTGATCCCAAGAGAATGTTGGGCTTCTAAGGCATTTCCATTTGGAAGTTTGACTTCTTGGCACAAAATGGCCTACTGGGCAAAGAACTGCCCTTGCCTCAACTGCTGACAATACTAGTGCTGTCCTTCTGGACAAGCGGGACACAAGGAAAGCGACCACTGTACTTTGCCAAGACAGGGTAAGATGGTCTTTCAGAATTCCTGCTTCTGAAAATTGTCTGTCAGATACTCTAGGCCTGTAGCCAATTTGAATACACCAACGATGCTGAGAAACATTAGGTGACTGTCCAGGCTGCCAGCTGTCTCTGTCTACTCTTACAAGATTCTCAAAAGTTGCTTGCATCCATCTTTCATTTCTCAGGTACCATTATATTCCTTCTCAGGTCTTTGATGAGATTAAAGACTAGCAGTTATAGTTACAACTATATATTTTTTTCTTAGAACATATTAAGTATTAGATTCAGGTTCTTTAGGATAGGACACCTTTTGGAATGATCGTTGTAACACGCTTAGACTTCTCTGGATTGTAATATGTGTTTCTTGCTTGATATTGTTCGCATTAGTTGTAGTTCCATCTTATCTAGGTCATTATCCCTTATTACTCCTTGACAATATTTGATAACCATTCCCTTGTCTTGTATTAGGTTACAACCTTATTTAGACAAAAGAGGGAGATGTAGTGGGTAGCCATTCCAGCTTTGATCTGGAAGTTCCAACCCTCATTGAGGCTTCAGTAACTGTCATGCCTACAAGGCAGGACCAAGAGAGGACCCTGCAGGCCCAAGATCTGGATGTGCTGGCTCTCTTGGTTCCTGGACCCTGGACACTGGAGGTAGACTGAGCAGAGTTCTCCAGAGAACACCACCAGACTGCGCTACACCTTTCCCAGACCCTGTTACCTATTCCTTCACTTGTGAGTTACCCCACAAAATAAACCTCCCTTTTTACTACGTGGAGATGCCTTAATAATTTCACCAATATATATGTAATGCATACATGTAATCAAAACACCCATACACATAAAATAAAAATAATAATTGTTTTTAAAAAAGAAAGAGGCAGAAGATTAGGCCATAAACCTAATCACAAGTAGTAAAATAAAAACCCATAAGACTCTCAAGGTAGGTTAAAAAAAAAAAAGGAAAATTAAAAATTAAAAAAAAAAAAAAAGATAGAATAAGACAGATAGAGGAGCAGTCCAAAGGCATGGTTTCAATAAATCAGTGTTCACAGCCAGTGTTTGTTCATTCATCCTTTTGGTCCAAATCCAGTTAGATATTATATCCAGGTGCAGCATTTGGCAGTGAGATAAACATTAAAATTAAATGTTAACTGGTGCCTTAAACCCATCAGAGCTGTGTTCAAACTCTGACCCTGGTTTGTGTTGATCGAGAAGTGCCATGTCGTGCTGAACTGTGATCTCCTGAGACTCAAGGAATGTCATCTAAGAGATGGACAAGACCAAATACCTGTCACATGTACCTGGCCATATGCAGACTCAATAGTAAAGGCAATTATTTTAAGTTTCAGTAGGTTTAGCCGGTATGGTGGGAAATGATTAACTTACACATTATCAGACTTTTAATAGACACGCCATGATAATGCACTTTCAGATGGCTAACATTGTGACCCAGCCATTCCACTTAGAAAGATTTTAACTACAAAACTCTCACATGGGTATAAATGCTTATATTGACACATTTTAGCTTAGTAGAAGCTGAAAAGAGCTAAAATATACTGAATGTCCAAATGGTAGTAGGGGACCACAGATGAGTAAATTTAGGTGCAGGTATTATATGTGGAAGTTAAGACCTAGTTAACTTTCTTTTTTTTAAAGTAATTTTTAGAGCATATCAGTGTAGTAATAGCAGCATCAGGAAGATGAAGAAATTTCACTGTAGCACGAATCTTAAAAGTCTTATTAATAAAAACAAACTCAGAGCCAGGTATGGGGGTGAACACTGAAAGATCAAACAGAACCAGCCACAGCCACCTCACCTTGACAATTCCTCAGTTGATACTGTTTCCTCAGACTGGAAGCCTCTGAGTCCTCACCCAGAATGAATCTCAGCTGAACTGCTACTCAAAAGCCTAAAAGCTTAAACAGGCTCTAGTTCCTGGTCCTCACACTTTATATACCTTTCTGCTTCCAGCCATCACTTCCTGGGATTAAAGGCATGAGTCACCATACCTGGGTGTTTCCAGTGTGGTTTTGAACTCACAGGGATAGGGATGGATCTCTGCCTTCGCTAGGATTAAAGGGGTGTGTGTGTGCCACCATTTTCTGGCCTCTATGTCTATCTAGCGGATGTTCTGTCTTCTGACCCCAGATAAGGTTTTTTTTGGAGCTGAGGATCGAACCCAGGGCCTTGCACTTGCTAGGCAAGCGCTCTACCACTGAGCTAAATGCCCAACCCCCAGATAGGTTTATTAAGGTGCACAATATATTGGGGAACACAATATCACCACATTCCAGGGGCCTCTGTATAGATTAATTTAATAGTATTGGTTGGCTTTGTGGGAATAACAGTTTCAGGAAATACATCTTGTAGTCTTTATGAAGCACCATCATGGGGCTGAAGATGGCTCAGTAGTTAAAAACCTGGATTTGGTTTCCAGCACCCACATGTTGTCTCACAGCCATCTGTAACTACAGTTCCAGGGAATCCAATGCCCTTTTCTAGCTTCCTCAGGCATATGTATGCATACAGTGCACATAAATTCACATGGGCAAACACACACACACACACACACACACACACACACACACACACACACACAAATAAAAATAACAAAATCTAAAATTAGATTTAAATTACTTGGTAATCACAGAGCAGCTTATCATCAGTGTTGTGCCTGAAAAGGCGTAATTGTGTGTGGAATTCATAAGACACTGGCAGGCTACCTTCCCATCTGTGGCACATGTCCACCAGAGCTTCCTTGTCCCCTGACTACTGTGGCCTTTTATGCCCCCTCCCCCTGGGATTAGATATATGAACACTCCCCTGGCCCATCTTTCCTAGCTGGTCAAATAATTATCAGCAAACACTGCAGATCTCAGTGTGTACCATGTTCTAAAGTGGCTCTGGAGGATGTTGGCATATAGGAAAAGCTGTGTACATATAGCCCAAGCTCACACTGAGATTCCCACTTGTAAAGGGTATGTGTATAAAGCAGTCTCAACGTTGTTCCAAAGAATTATTATCACATGACCTACATCATGCCGCAAAGCAATGTACTTAGAAATCATTCATTCTCAGGTTTGGATTTGGGAGATGGTATGATTGAAAATGGATCACACTAAAAAAAAATTTTTTTAAGGTAGAATTGCATGTATCACATTACTGTATATGATCCAAAGACAGATAAACTTTGTTTCTTCTAATATGGAAAATAGCCGAGAAGCCTTAGGAAGGAATCCATAACTACTCTCCATGATTGAAGTATGGCCATGTGGACTACAACTGGCTTCTTTTTCCTGAACGTATTTGTCCATTTTGTCGCCAATACCTCTTTGTTGTAATTATTGCGCCTTACAGTAAGGCTTTATAGGATTATTTTTTACCTTTGTCATTGTGAAACTCAATTTTGCTATAAGTTTTTCATCATAGCTATAATAATCCTGTGTCATGTAAAGCCCAACATACATCTGAGTCAAAACGGAATTGATAGTAAAATACCAGCAGAACATTAAAAACATTTCTCCTAGAAACATAAAGCTGGGAGCTTTCTCCTCCATTGCCCCAGTGATCATTGCCCAGAAATTCAGTGCTCCATAGATATATTGCTCACAATTATACAGGTCAATATTGTGAGCAAGGTTCTGCTGGGTGACTCTCCAGCTCCGTGTAGCTCTGCCTGAAAGCATCCACTTGACTGCAATTCAGATGATAAATTGGATCAGATTGAAATGCCAAGAATTCTAATTCTTGACACATATTTCCAGTGCCTCTCCTCTCTTCTCTCCTTTTTTCCCTCTCCTTCTCCCTTCTCCATTCTCCCCCACTTCTGTTTCCCCATCCCCCAACTATCTTGAGTTTGCTTTCAGCATCCCTCTCTTAGGAAGATCAGAGAGCTGTAGAACCTTGGGGAAACTTCTGGCCCAGGAGGAAACATCCTGAGAAAAGTAGGGGAACTGCCAATCTCTTAAACAAGTATATGGGAGAGTTGGGAGGAAAGGGAAGGGAGAAATGATGTAACTATATTTTAATCTCAAAAAGAAAAGAAAAAGTAACCTTCTAACAGAGATATGTATTCCTCCTCTCTCTACTTCCTTCTGAAAGCCCTCTATGGCCCCAGGTGAGTAAGCAGAGGTCCAATATACTTTTTAGACTGCCATGTCCATGCGCTTATCAAAGCCTCTGTTATACCTCATTGATTCTCTTTCTCACTCCTCCATTACATGTTCTCTTGTAAAACAAGGACCACACTTTACCCCCCCCCACAAGATCCCCAGTGCTAGCAGTGTCCAGCACAGAACAGTTGCACAACACTGATTTGTTTAGTCATCAACTTTCAACGCCACAAAACCATCCGTTCCCAGCTAGGGCCCCATAGAAGAGAAAGGAAGTAACCAGAAGAACCTGCAGATGTGTTACTTTGCCTGTTGCAAGAAGCAATTTAGGGGAAGCAAGTATTAGTATAGCTCGCATTTCAAGGGCATCATCCATCTTGGTAAGAGGCATTGTGGCAGGGACCTGAGGCTGCTTGCTCACATCCAGGAAGATCAGGAAGCAGAGAACTCACAACGCACAAGCAGAGGGCCCAGGTTATAGGCTGAACCCCCCAGCAACCCCCTTCCTCCAGCCAGACACCACGGTCCAGAGGTTTAACAACATCCCACACAAAGCCAACAGCTGCTGCCCAAGCTTTCAAACACCTGAGCCTGTAGGGGCCTGTTCACATGTCAACTACACAACGTCGCTTGCTTTCTGGCTCTATCACAGCCACCTTGCTTGAACTCTGACCCTCTAGGGCCTCCTCCTCTATATTTCAACAATACCAGCAGCTTGCTATGCAGTCTAGTTCCCATCATGCACTTTTGCCTTCTGTGGCATTGAATTAAAAAGCCCAGGACTTTCAATATCCCAACAACTTTTTAGAGCTACAAAGTATCCAGTATGTTTCATACAAGGGAAACCAACCCAGAGAAAGGTGAGTACAGCAGATCCTGCCCTAGAACTTGAAGCTCCTGGGGTCATTCTAGTTCCTTACTTCATGTGGAAAGGTAGTGGTGCTGGGATGGATAAATGCAACTTTCTGCCAGATTGGAGATTCCATCTCAAGCCTGCTAATGGTATGCAAACAAGTGAATCTGAAAGAGGGACCTAATTTCCCATTCATCTTTCCATTCTGGTTCCACATGCCACACATGGAGAGCATTTGGCGGGGGCTGAAGAGGTGAGAAGAGATCCACCATGTGCAGAGCTGCACCGCCGCTCAGCAGGGCTGTCAGTAATGTCTCACTTAACACACTGTCACAGCATCCTCCTTCGGTTCACCTCGGTCGCTACTACAACACTCCATAAGAAATAATACCATCTGTTAAAACACACAAGGCAGGGAAACGCAGCTGCTGTCATTGCACAAAGATGGAATTAGCCAATACTGAGCAATTACTTCCCTTTTAAATTTCACAATTAAAATTTCAGTCTTGCTTTATTTGTACCACAAAAGTCACCACAACACTGTGCCTGTTGAAGTAACAACACCGCTCTCTTGATGCAAACACAGAAGAGGAGAAGTTAAGCTGGGGATAATGGTAATTGTTACCCTGTTGCCTTTTTTATAAATCTGTTTTAAGTTCCTTTAGGCACTTAGCATTCCACTTAGCAGTATTAAGAATGGATTTACACATTGCATTCACATCTAGGATGCCCCGGTAGTTAGTTAAAAATTACAGTGTAAGGCTTGTAGTTGATGAAATATGATCATTATGCTCCATTCCAACATGTGTTTCTTCTCCTTGGAAGGAGACTTAGTGGAAAGGAAGGTGCCCAACTCACAAGAAGACAGGTTTCTAATTTAAACAGAGTTGAAATTCTGCCTCTCAGCTTTTCCTCCATTCATTGGAAGGGAGCAGATTGCTGGCTAAACAACAGAAGGGTGGGCCTTTTCAGAGCAGAGCGGCTGAGCTAACTCTTCAAAAAGCTGTAAGAGATCAACAATTGCCTTGGCCATACTCCATTATGAGGGTGTCAGCAAGCTGGTGCTTCTCTCTTCAATGCATTCTTTAGGATGCAAATTGTAGACTCTATTTTCTAGGGGCCCAAAACAGGCAGACCTAACTCAGTTTTCTGATGAGCAACACTATCTTCCAAGGTAGGGCAAACTCAGTGACCATGAATGGAGTTTCATTCTCAGCTCCTCACCAGCTTTTGACCTGTCTCTGAATCCTCCAATATGACCACAAACTAATGATTATCACAAGTGTGGATGTCTAAATATTTTCTAGTTGATCCCCAGAAAAGAAAACCCACGTATCTACCCATCTCCTACAGCCTTTAATAACATCAGAGAAAATAAGTTGAACAATCAATCAGAAATTTTGAAACCTAAAACCAAAAATGCCTCTGAATCTAAAAAATTTTAAGCACTGATATGATAGGCAATTGTGGAAAACTCCACACAATTCCTCATAAAAGTATAGTCATAGTCAAAACACAAATATACTAAAGATAAAGACATCAGACTGTGTGTAAAGATGCTCATGACATACATTTACTATCAGTCAAACTGGGTCTCACCATCAAGATATTTCATTATATAGATGAGTCTATTACAAAGTCTAAAACTATTCAAAACACCAAAGACTCAACTTTTTGAGAAGTTCATACATGAATACTATATCTACATCATGTTGACCCCTTCCTCTCCCCTTTCCGACTTGACTCCCTATCCTCCTTGACTCTCTCAGACTCATGACCTCGTCTCCTATAATTGTTACTTCTTTACACATACATTCATATTGTATGGACCTACTGTGTCCAAGTAGTGTTGCTTAGGTGTGCATGTGTTTAGGGATGGCCACTGGAAATGGATAACCTATCAGAGACTTGTCCCTGGAGAAAACAGACACCTCCTCTCTTGGAAGTCACTGACCTCTTCATCTAGGGGCGGGGCCTTGTAAAATATCCTACATCCACTTTGGCATGTTGACAGGTGCTGTCATTAAGCAACTCTTGTCTAAGTAACCATTTTTTTTTAGATTTTTTTTTTATGTTTGTGTTTTAATTTTATACATCAGCCCTGTCCTCCCCCTCCCGCCGCCTCCTCTACCCTCCCCCCATCCCCTCCCCTCCATTCCCATCTCCTCCAGGGCCAAGACTCCCCTGGAGATTCATTTAAACCTGGTGGATTCAGTACAGGCAGGTCCAGTCCCCTCCTTCCAGGCTGAGCAAAGTGTCCCTGTGTAAGCCCAAGGTTCCAAACAGCCAGCTCATGCACTAAGGACAGGTCCTGGTCCCACAGCCTGGGTGCCTCCCAAACAGTTCAAGCTATTTAATTGTCTCACTTATCCAGAGGGCCTGATCCAGCTGGGGGCTCCACAGCCTTTAGTTCATAATTCATGTGCTTTCATTTGTTTGGCTATTTGTCCCTGTGCCTCTCCAATCTTGGTCTCAACAATTCACGCTCTTACAGTCCCTCCTCTTTCTCAACAATTGGACACCTGGAGCTCCACCTGGGGCCTGGCAGAGGATCTCTGCATCCACTTCCATCAGTTATTGGATGAGAGTTCCAGCATGACTGTTAGGGTGTTTGGCCATCTGATCACCAGACTAGGTCAGATCAGGCTTTCTCTCAACCATTGCCAGCAGTCTACAGAGAATGTATCATTGTGGATTTCTGGGGACCTCTCCAGCACTCTGCCTATTCCTGTTCTCATGTGGTCATCATTTATCATGGTCTGTTATTCCTTGTTCTCCCTTTCTGTTCTTGATCCAGCTGGGATCTCCTGATCCCCTAAGCTTTCTTTCCCTCAAACCTTGCCCTTCATTACTCCCACTGTCATCCAGGTTGTTCATGTAGATATCATCCATTTCTCTGTCATTGGGCGATCCCTGTGTCTTTCCTAGGGTCCCGTTTTCTAGGTAGCCTCCCTGGAGTTGTGTAGCAGTCTAGTCATCTTTGTTTTACATCTAGTATCCTCCTATGAGTGAGTACATACCATGTTTGTCCTTCTGAGTCTGGGCTACCTCACTCAGGATGATTTTTTTCTAGATCCATCTATTTGTCTGCAAACCTCATGATGTCATTGTTTTTCATTGCTAAGTAGTACTCCATTGTGTAGATGTACCATATTTTCTTTATCCATTCTTCAGTTGAAGGGCATCTAGGTTGTTTCCAGGTTCTGGTTATCACAAACAATGCTGATATGAACATAGCTGAGCAAATGCCCTTGTGGTATGATTGAGCATTCCTTGGGTATATGCCCAAGAGTGCTACAGCTGGGTCTTGGGGGAGATTGATTCCCAATTTTCTAAGGAAGCGCCATATTGATTTCCAAAGTGGCTGTACAAGCTTGCATTCCCACCAGCAGTGGAGGAGAGTTCCCCTTGTTCCACATCTTCTCTAGCATAAGCTGTCTTCTGTGTTTTTGATCTTAGCCATTCTGATAAGTATAAGGTGGTATCTCAGAGTCGTTTTGATTTGTATTTCCCAGATAATTAGGGATGTTGAGCAATTCCTTAAATGTCTTTCAGCCATTTGAACTTCCTCTGTTGAGAATTCTCTGTTTGGTTCTATAGAACTAAGTAACCATTTTTGTTGTGCTTTACAGGTGCAGCATCCCTGTCTTGTCTAGAGGACACTGTCTAGCAACAAGCATCCTGATCCTCTGGTTCTTAGAGTCTTTTCATGCCACAACCCTTTCCATGACATTTCCAGAGGCTGTAGGGGGTGCATTACAAATGCTCACTTTTTCCCTGCTTTCTGATCAGTTGTAATACCATCTGTCTGCAGGCTAACAGCTACACTTACCTGTGAGTATAAGGATACACATTTAGAATACAGTTAGAAATTATACTGGTTTAGGAAAGTGGCAGTAGTAGGTTCTTCTCTAGGATCTATGACTTCTCCAACCATGTGTAGTTTTGCTAAGAATTACAGTACCAGGCATGAATTCCTCTTGTTGAACAAGCCTTAATCCCAACAAAACAGCTGTCGGTTATCCCCAAGATAAAAGCACCGCTATTGCAGCATTGGGGGTACCTTGCTGGGCCAGACATTGTTATGGTTCCTATGCTTTATAGTTGAGTAGAACCAGTTTTGCTTTTCTCCCTTAGAAGCCTGCATAACACCTTCTGATACTAAAAGGTTTTTCACTATCAAGAATTTTAGACATATATTTACTACCAGTGAATTTTCATAATTATATGTTTCATAAACAAAAAAAGGTCTATATACTACTTAATAAATAAAATGGTTCTCAAATAACCTGGTAAGAGTACCTGGCATCCACCATAAAAATGTTTATTCTACACTTGGCAGTCAAGACATAAGCCTTTATAGTAAAATTAGGTATCAAATGCCATAGACTTGACAGCTAATTACAAAATATTTTATATATTGTTTTTTAATTCAAATACAGCCTGACTCCCCAGTCATTGACACTCCTCTGTATGAAGACCATATATTATCTTTTTGGTGTCTCACAAAATACAGTAAAGTGCCATCTGTAAGCCTCAATTGCCAAAGGCTAAACACCTCAGACTCACAAAGCTAAATCCATACTGGATTTTTTTAAGTCTTATCTATTATCATGTATTCCTGTTCAAATAGAACCACTAGCAAAATTATTGTCACAATATACACATAGATTCTGCCTGGCTCCACTGTCCAAAATCTTGGTGAGTAAAATGATCTCTAATGTATGTTACAGGGAGAAAACAGGCTGCAAGACCCTTAATGTCATTGAATACAAAGGGTTCTATTTAGAAAGAAATTGCAATCTGTAAATATAATTCACAATCAAGCTCTCAGATTCACAGATAGCAATGACTCCATCCCTGATTACTAATTGAATCAAGTACAACCAGGACTCCCATGAGCATCAACCCCATAGAGGTAGCCTCAAAACCATGCTTGCCTGCATTTTGCCCCCAGACATCATTCATTCTAAAAGATTCTTCTCTGTTTGAAGAATAAAATCAGGAAATATGATGCCCTAGGCATTATAACAATCTTTTTAACTGAACTGCTACATACTATTTAACAAGAATAGCATGCATTAATAATGATCATTGTGTGTCTTTTCTGCAAATGAGACCTCTGAAGCCAGTTTTCAACCACCATGTTAAGAACCCATATGAGAAGCAACCTCCTTTTCTGAGACAGTTCTGAAAGAATATGCAGCAATGATTTAAAAAAAAAAAAAAAGCCCATAGCTAAGAAGCTGTAAAGAAAGCAGAAATTACTGCAATTCATACAATGTAAGAAGCTGTCTAGTGGGTCTCAGAGAGGAAAACATACACACAATATGTTCAATTTCTTGTTCACTCCCCCACCAGCCCATCTCTTACTAGCTCTTCATTTTTAAAAGTTCCTGCTTCCCTACTCTCCCGCTGTAGTTCTCTGTTGGGTCTCATAGACTCACTTTGCATCCACACCAAGGCTCGGGTTCTAACAAGACATTCAGCATAATCACTTCTCATAATGTATGAACACTGCTGAAACTGCACACTGGGGGAAAGCATGTACAAACCTTTCTCCCCTAGATCCAGAGTAATAATTGGAGAAAAACCTCTAAGTGCAAATGAAATGAAATAAAACCTTGCCTGCTTTAGAGTTTAGGTTTTCTTCAACTACAATTGCTATTTTTTTTCATTCTAACACTTTTACCTAAGAATGAACAGCTTACCACAAGCTAAAATATAGAACAGAATAAACTGAATGATGGAAGGGACTTGATGCTGGCTTTAATTCTGCCTCTGTACCCAGCTGTGGTATGAAGGGGTAAGTAAGGAATAACTTAGGTGAGCTGAAGCCTAGCACCAGCTCACTTACATCTATGCATGAGCATAGACCAGATGTTTCCATGGCAGTTAAGAGGTTTGAAAGGAGGTGATCATTCAGTATACAGCTGGAACACACAGCCCTGCCCTGTTAAATAAGATGCTCACTCATTCAGATGGATCCCATCAAAATGGATGAGGTCTCATAGGGCTGCAGTTTTTCTTCAAGTTTTTAAAAGCTTTCAAATCTGATGAATAATTCCCACTTCCTTCCAGCCAAATCACTTTCAACACCAGATTTAGTTATCTGCTGCAATAGGCATATGGCAATTGTGTCATACTCCTGAATGGCTTCTTCAGCTAGATTTGAAAATCAACATGTGATCAAGTGTTTGCCCCACACTGCCTTTTATAACAGGGAAGCCAGTTGACAAACTACCTCAATGTGAGGACTTTCAGAAATGTCAATGTATATTCAATTGCTCTAGCCACTTCATGCTTAACTAATTACCACTCCAACTTTCTATCAATTAGACTTACTCTAAAAACTCATGGGGTTTTATTCTATGCACCTAATAACAACAGTCATATTCATGTAATGTCTTTAATTTTGTGTTAAATAACTCCGTTACTGGAAACTATTATCCTAGTTTGTTCACTATCAGACTCAAGAGCACAAAATGTGTTCATCAATAATGTTACATAGGGTGCTGCCTCATTTTCCCATTTAAATAAAATGTGATTCTCATAAGCAAGTAAAATGTTCACCCTGAAAACAGCAAAAAGGTGTGAGTGATGGAGGATTTTCAAATCTTAAGTTCTGACCAACATGTCATTCATTTAGCAACATGCAAATGAATTAACAAGAATACAAGCTGGCCTCCTGAGGTAAATAATTTCCACACTGTCATTTGCCTGGAAACTACTCTTACGTACCTCCTAGATATTCACAGAGAAACAGACAAGAGAATGAATTCAGAGGACCATCTCTCACCCAACTCCCTCCTAAAAAAGAGAGAGAGAAAGAAAGATATGGAAGATGTGGTGGAGGGAAGCTATTTCATATTTTTTCTCCATTTTAAAGATGTCCATTTGGACTTTATAGAATTAAGTTTAACTCTTTGTAAAATTGTGAATTACAGAATCTATGTTCACTGAAAGTACAAAGCTTCCAGGAGTTTTAAAAGACAAACTTCTGAGAAAAGCTGCATATAATAAACACTGCATGTCACTAAGCAAAGTCATTAAACTGAAAGGAAGAAAAAAGGAAGGGAAGGAAGGAGGGAGGGAAGGAAGGCAGAATGAAATCTAGGCATAGTTTAAATAACCGGCATGCTTGAGCCCCACTGGAGAAATCAACCAGAGACTCAGTTTATGTTGTAACCTGAGAGATGATATGCTAGAAGTCCATAGTGAAAGTGCTTTGGTCTGCCCAGCTATTACTGTCTCCTCCCCAAACTGTATATGTCGATATGCTAATCTTCATTGTGGCTGTGTTTGGAGACAAGCCTTTCAGTGGTAAGAAGCTTAAGTCATGTGTCAAAAAAAAGTAGGGTCCTAATTCCATATGACCGCTGTCCTCATACTAAGAGAGAGAGAGACGCAGGGATATGTCCCCCACCATGCCCATGTGCACCCCAAAGCAGTATGTGCTGGCTGAGCAAGTACCAGCTGTCCACAAGCCAAGAAGAGATGCCTCATGGGAAACAGTCTTGATAACATCTCGATCTTGCACTTTCAGCCTCCAGAATTGTGAGAAAACAATTTTTGATCATTAAATCACCTGTTCTGAGGTACTTTGTTATAGGACTGAGTAGAGTTATATCATATCTGAATCTGATCAACAAAGCCACCAGCTTTTGTTAGACTTACAAGAAAAAAAAATGAGAAATTAGTCACTAACCAAACAACTTATATCAGCCCAGGTTTTATTAATATCAAAAGATGATCAAGTGCTTTGAATTGCTAATCACTGCTCTCACTTTAATGAATGGAAACTCAATAATGAAGACAGCAGAGAACCACCTGCTATCATTGAAACACATTCTACTGGGAGACAAGAATAACAAACATGCAAGCAAATAAGCTGATGGCATCCTTTTGACCATCAGTGCTGCCATGAGAAAAATAAAGCAAGACACTGGGATAAAGAATGATGATGGACAGGAACAAGTGACAGGAAGCCTCTTATGAAAGTGGAGCATGATTAGAGCCCAAAATGACATCAGCCATGAGAGAGGGAAGCATCAGGGCCAATGACTCTGGGGGAGACACAAGCATAAATGTCTCATTTGGAGATCCAAAAATAAGTAAGTGTTCCTGGGAAGCAGTGAGCACAAGAGTGTGATGATGCAGGAGGTAGGACCAGCCACCTCTTGTGAGGCCAAAGGGAACAATGCAGAACTGTCTAATGACTTGCAAAGCTTCAGGAAGGTTTTAAAGATGGAGGGAATGATGTTATTTGATTCATACATTTTAATAATACTTTAGCTATTAGATGATGAATGATGGAAAGGTCATACTAGAAGGCCAGCAGAGTAACAACCACAATAGAGTCAGTGAAATCGACAGGAATGTGCTGGTTGAAGAGAGTAATGGAGCCAGGTTATATATTTTGGAACGAGAGTTAGCAAGTATTCTAGTGGCAATATAGGTTGAATGAAAAAGTAAAGGTTATAAATGACTTCTTGGACTCCAGGCCCAAGAGAATAGACAGAAGACACACCATGCCCAGCTCAGAGAACACACTCATTAGGTCGGTGCTTGTGAAGGGTGAAAAGGAAAGGAAGGTGAGAGTGTTGGAGAGGAGAAGAGAGGAGGCAATGGGGAAGAAAGGACAGAAGGAAAAAGGAAGGAAGGAGGAGACTTGGGATGGAAAGGAGGGAGGAGAGGAAAAATGAAGAAAGGAAGATGGAAAATCCTTTATGGCTTTACTGAAAAAAAGTGCCCCTGTTTTTTCATAAATACACAGCTAGATAAGCAGAACTATACTTGTGCATTCTGTGTACACTCAATATAGCCCATGCAACTCTATATGATTATTATACCTAATAGCCATTATGCATTGCAAAAGTTCCTATAACATTTCCAAAAAGTAGAAAAAATAAAGGGTGTGGTTCAGTTGGTAGGGGGTTTGGGAGCATCTGGGGAGTCCTGGGTTTGATCCCAGCACCACATAAGACTGGATATGATGGTACATACCTTGATCACAGCACTGTGAGGTAGAGGCAGGAGTTGAAGGTTAGCCCTAGCTACACAGAGAATTTGAGCAAGACTGGGATGCATGAGTCCCTGTCTTGAAAAGAACAGGGTGGGGGTGATGGTCAAGGTTTGAGTTCTGTTCAATATGGATTAGAATTAACCACACATACTTTGCTTTTAAACAAAACATCATTCATGTTACACAGCACCCTCCAGAACCAGACTTACTTAACTCAAACATTCTTCCCCTAACTCTGTCTTTGAATATCTTATTTATTGTATTACTAAACTTGAACAGAGATTAATTTGAAACTCAAGACTCAAATATGCCACTTCAAAACTCAGGTAGCATCCAGAGAATTTCACAATAAGATGATACAATAAATGATGACATTCATTATTTTCTTCAAAGAAATTACTAAAATAAACATTAACTCAAAAATTGGATGAGTCTTTTTATTATGTATAAAAATTTACAGGAGTGTCAGTCAGGTGTGTGCAAAAGAAAATCTCAGAGATCCTCCTGATCTCCAGTGCTTCACCTGAAGCACCTCTTATTCACCCTCAGTCCCTTGGACTGGAAAGCCCCAGTCTGGTGTGAGTCTTTGTGGTGAGCTCTATATGATACAGGATATATTCATGCTGAGTCCGGGTTCTCATCCTTCCACAACCCCCTTTACTACAGACCCAGCTAACAGTTCCAGAAGAGTGTTCAAGCCTGGGTTCCTCAATCAGCAGAGGAAGCCTGTTTCCAAGGGTGCTGTGAAAGCGAGGCAAGACGAAGGAGGGAAGCAAGAGCGCTGCATGGCCTCTGTCCAGCAGGAGCACACACCTGTCTAGAATTCTTCAGAGACGGGAGCGAAGAGAAGAAGGGATGGAAGAAAGGAGGGAAGGAGGAGAGAAAGAGGAAAGGAGTGGGGGAAAGACAGAGGGAGGGAAGGAGGGAGGAGGGAAAGGAGGGGGAGGGCAGGAGGGGGAGGGAAGGAAGGGGGAGACAGAAAGGGAGAGGGATGGGAGAAAGGAGGAATACAGAATAATCAATGCTGTAGCATCTGGGTTTCGGCTCTGCTTTTACCGAGATCTCGCTGAGATTCCTATCTCCCCACGAGCACCTTACTTTATAACTCACTCAATACAAATTCACTTTAGGAACTCTGGATTGAGTGAATCCTGATTAATACAGCAGGTATGGAGAGCAAACACAAAAGACACAATAAAACAATTGTACTCTGCTTCCTTGTATTTCGAGAAGACAGAGTTTACCTTAAATTGACTGCAATATGCCCATTTTAAGTAAGGTTTTTCCAATTCTTAATGAATAGAAACATTGAAAAGTCTGTGACTTTGGCAGATATATATTCCATTTGGAAGTACTGATCATGGGGTAAGGGGTGCCTACTGAGATTTGGTCCTCCAAAGCACAGGAGTAGAAACAGTCAAAGGAAACCACAGTGAAGATACCCAAAGAATCTGCTTGCTTTCTTTTGCAGCATAACAAGATTAACCCTTCTCACACAGTAGCATAGGCTGGTGGGCTGGAGAGAACATGGTTTTGGCTTGCTTCAGAAAGATGTAAGGCCGATAGCAGAGAAACCGCTCAAAAACTTACTGAGAGAATTAGTTCATTGTCTCTGTCAACAATAAAGGCAAGCAGCTTTGAAATTAGAGCTTTTGTCTGCAGAATGCAAAAGGAACAAGAATTGACAGGGGGTACAAAAACATTGTAATAAAGTAAAGATGCTGAAGAGGGGAATTAAGAAGGGGCAGGTGGGCTTTCTATCACTTGCCAGACACCCAGGGAGTCAATCACACACCCCAGCACCACCTGAAGCCATCAGATTCCCTGGATGATTTTTGCTGAACACACTTGCCTGAAGGATGTCTTGACAAGCTCCCCCCCAAGTCAGCGGAGAGAACTTTCCCAAATGGGAAACCCAGAGAATCACCTTAAAAACATACCTGTGTGGGTATCCATGGTCTATGCTGCCTCCTGAAGCCATGTTGATGTCCACGGGCCATGATGCCACCAGAGGGCATGCTGATGTCTATGGCCTGTTCTTCTGCCTGAGGCTAAGACGATGTCTATGGTCTGTGCTGGGGTCAAGAGCCATGTTGATGTCTGTGGTCTGTGCTGCCATCAGAGACTATGTTGAGGTCTGTGGTCCATGCTGGTCCATGTGGATGTCTATGGTCTGTGCTCCTGTAGGAGGCCATGTTGATGCTCATGTTACCACCAAATGCAAAGTGGATGGCCATGGTCTGTGCTACCATCTGAAGCTTTGTTTGATGTCCATGGCCTGTTCTGCTGCCAAGGGCCCTGTTGCAGCCAAGGGCTGTGTTGATATTGGTGGTCCACGGTGTCACCAAAGACCATATGAAAGTCCATGATCCATGCTGCCACTGACTATAAAGGACAAGGAAGCTTCTTTTGCAGTGGTATTGATGACCACCGACTCACAGTTGAGAATGAGAAACACTGAAGACTTTTGTGACAAGCTTCCCCTACCCACCCCTACCCCAAAAAAGAAACAGTCTAGACAAGAAGCCATTGAAGAAAACTCTTAACATTTGTGATAGAGATGCTGAAGTATAGCTCTTCACAGTTATGGCTTCTGGAGAGGGTGTGGGTAGGACTCAGTTTTCTTTAGGAGGCTGGCCATTGGGAGTTTGACCATGCTTCGGTGAGTATATGAGCAACACAAATTGGACTTGGTATTGTTTTTTTCTTCTTTTTTAGGGGGAAAGTCACAATAAGGTAGTGGATCTGGAAGGAGTGGGAAGTGAGTGATTAAGGTACATTATGTGATGTTCCCAAATAATCAATAAAAATATTATGTTGGAGCATGGGCCTGCCATTACTTCAAAAGTTCACATTCTCTCTTCTCAAATTGTGCCAATCAGTTATGAGGCACTGGCACAGAAAAGTGGGTCAAAATACCTGTTTAAATACATAGGGATTTATCAAGTGGTTAGCTGTCATTCTAAACAAAGAAAGTACATTTTGTAAACAAGCTTAATAAAATCTTCTTCTAGAAAAAGATGGAAGGAAGAAATGAGGCAAGGAGAAGGGAAAGGAAGAAAGAAGAGGAGAAGGGATGAAGGAGGTCAATAAATGAAATTATAATAATTAAATAATTAAAATAATAAACTAATATTGACTGTACTGATTAGCCTCTCCCAGAAGGCCTGCTGTGTGTTTACTCTGTTTAGACCACCTGATCTGACAGGGAATACCCACACATCACACAAAAGCATTTTTTTCGTGTTTCTTTTCCCCTCTTACTAAAAATGACACAAGAGAGCACGTGAAGGGAGATAGAATAATTCATTACTTTGTCTCCTACCGCTTCGTATGTTCAACATTTTTTGAATAAATACAAAATCATAAATTAGCTTGTAGCAAAACAGAATTAATTGAATGTCTTAAGTAGGATCATCAAACTGAGGTTTGAGTCAATTTATCTGCCTAAGATTTCACTAATGTAGTTTCAGCTCATTAGGGTAGGAGTCGATGCTGGAGATGGGACGTTATTAAACATCAAAGAGGAAAAAATCAAGACCAGAAAAATCTGGCTTTCTGTGTTTTTATGAGAGAATGTCTTGAAGGCTACCCAGACTGTAAGATAATGCTAAACTCACTCCCTTCTGAGCAATAATCTGTGGCTGAAAAAGTGAAGACATTGTCTAGAACCTGAAGGCATTTACACACTTAAGGACACAAAGAAGTCTTAGGCATTCCTTCACTCAAATGTCCTTTACTCGAAATATTGAAATATTGCTCATACTACATACACACACACACACACACACACACTATATATATATATATATATATATATATATATATATATATATATATATAAAAACAATCCCTCTATTTCTCTCTCCCTCCCTCCCTCTCTCTTTCTCTGTGTGTGTGTGTGTGTGTGTGTGTGTGTGTGTGTGTGCGTGCTGGACAATTTTGACACAAGCCAAAGTCATCTGAGAATAGGGAACCCCTGTTCTTGGTTTTCTTAACTCTTTGCTCTTTGGAGGCCTGCCACCCAGGTTCCAGATAATACACAGAAACTTATTCTTACTTATGAATGCCTGACCTTAGCTTGGTTAATTTCTAGCTGGCTTTACTTAACTTAAATTATCCCATCTATCTTTTGACTCTGGGCTTTTACCTTCCTCTAGTCTATATACCTTTCTTTCCTTCTTACTCTCTTACTGGCTGTGTGGCTGTGTAGCTGGGTGGCTGGGTGGCTGGGTGGCTGGGTGGCTGGGTGGCTGGGTGGCTGGGTGGCTGGGTGGCTGGGTGGCTGGGTGGCTGGGTGGCTGGGTGGCTGGGTGGCTGTGTGGCTGGGTGGCTGGGTGGCTGGGTGGCTGGGTGGCTGGGTGGCTGGGTGGCTGGGTGGCTGGGTGGCTGTGTAACTGTGTGGCTGGGTGGCTGTGTGGCTGGGTGGCTGTGTAGCTGGGTGGCTGGGTGGCTGGGTGGCTGGCCCCTGACGTCCTCCTCCCCTTCTTTCCTTACTCCTCCCTTCTCTTCTCTTCTTTCCTATTTATCCTCTCTGCCTGGCAGCCCCTCCTGTCCTTTCTCCTGCCTTGCTATTGGCTGTTCAGTTCTTTATTAGACCATCAGGTGTTTTAGACAGGCACAGTAACACAGCTTCACAGAGTTAAACAAATGTAACATGAAAGAATGCAACACATCTTTGCATCATTAAACAAACATTCCAGAGCACAAACAAAAGTTACACACCCCAAACAAATATTCCACAACAAACCTCAATAAGAAAAATGCCTCTATAACATCAGGCTGTCAGCAATCCTTTAGGGCATTTTCTTAATTAGTGATTGATGTGGGAGTGCCCAGTCCATTGTAGGTGGTATCATTACTGGGCTGGCAGTTCTGGGTTCTATAAGAAAGCAGGCTGAGCAAGCAATAGGAAGCAAGCCAGTAAGCAGCACCCCTCCATGGCCTCTGCCTCAGCTCCTGCCTCCAGGATCCTGCCCTGTTTGAGTTCCTGTCCTGACTTCCTTTAGTGATGAACAGCAATATGGAAGTATAAACCAAATAAACCCTTTCCTCCCCAACTTTCTTTATGGTCATGGTGTCTCATCACAGCAATAGAAACCCTAACTAGTTAATATTGGAAAGTATAACATATCCTTTATAAGTGTGCTAACATAGAAAGACTGGCTTTATTCTGATTTTTCCTTGAACTGAATTTTTTAGGCATCAAAGTAAAAAAAAATAATGGTACACAGTAGACAGCAGAGTATGAGCAAGGTGGACTTTTCCTGCATTTCCAGTATCTTTCTGTATTATCACACACACACACACACACACACACACACACACACACACACACACACACAAATAATACTTCCCTAGGAGAATCTAGGACAGTCATAGAGTGGTCTACCTAACCTTGGTCAGGCAACTCATGCACAAATGTCCCACTCTAGCCTCACCTTTAGTTAAGTAGAATTCCTTTTTTTTACTCACAGACAAGATACTGTATCTTAGGATTATATATACAACTACACAAAATAAGAAATAAGAAGCAATAAATTAAAGAAAACCTGGACATTGGATTGAGGGTGTTGTAACATTTGCACAAAATCTATACACACAGAAAAATACATTGTCAAGGTTGTGTTGCCCAAATAAAATAACTAGATAGAGGTCTGGTTCTGGCCCAGTTGATGGTTCAACAGAAACATGAAGTCGCTTACTCAAAATAACCACAGATAAGTTGCCCGATGCTCTTCGACACAAAATTCAGAAAATAGAAACACCCACAATATAGATTTTCTGTAAGCATTCCGACAGACGGTGTCTTCTCAGCTCTGAATGCCATGCCAAACACATAATAGGCACTTAATACATGCCATTATTCTGTAGATAATTTCTCAACTCTCATATCACTTAGCTTCTAATACACACAAAGGTTGTATAATAGGACACGGATGCTAACTTCTTCTGGTGATTTGAATATAGACCTGTCGTTTGACAGGTAGTATCCCATCTAAAAGGACAGTCATGTCAAGTCGCCCTTTGCAATTTAGTATAGTGTTCCTTTAAGAAAGGTTTTCAATGTTCTCTTACTTCTTCTTGAGTAACAATTATAGTTAGCATCAACTTCTAAAGTTTACTCTTTTGTTAGGGAAAGAACATTGATGGTTGCCAGAATCTGCAATGACCTTGTCCAAATAAGGGAAACAAAAGATTGTTGATTTTGGGTGAATTTACATTTACGATCAGCTCAGTCTTTCTCTGGTGCCTCTGATCTCCCTCTCTGGTGCTACAGGAAAGCAACCTTGGTTAGCCGCCTCCGCTGTCATCCGCACAGACCTGCAGTAACAGCAAATGGTGCTTGGAAATCACAACCCCATTAGGCTGCTGTTCAAATAGCTTTTAGGGTTGTGATAATAGGAGGCACTCCTAATAACTGGTGACTCCATAAGACCCTGCCCAGAAGGCCTCCAAATGGCAGCACACCATTTAAATTTTAATCTGGAAAGAGTGGAAATGATGACATTCCAGCTGGGGACCTTCTGGTCAGTGGACCAGTTCAGCGTGGCCATTCAATATCCCCAAAGCTTTGCTGAGTCATTGAGCGAACACCCCAACCTTCCCACTCCTTTCCCCTGAGTGCCCCTCCCACCTGATCCCAGAAACTATCGGTGAGTCGTTTTTCTTTTCTCCCAGCGAAACTGTGATGGAGCCAACCAGGCATTCTCACGTTGCTAGGATACAACCAAATGCATTTGTGCATGGCATCAGTAGAATGACACTTCTGTCACTATGACAAGCGATAACTTTCTGAACTTTGTTCCTTCCGTGTGCAAAGCAGGCTTTGGGACACACTTGCCCACATTAAGCTTCAAATGAAAGCTGGCAGGTGCAGGTGGTAGGCAGGAGGAAAACAGTTCATCTTTTCCCTACAGTAAGCAATAACCCTTACGGTAACAACTGAACATGAGTTAAATAGCTGAAGGCGACATCAGTGGGACCCTGTGTGCATGGAAAGGAACAGCTGGCCATGTGGGTAATCAGCACATGTCATTACTTAGGAAGCCCGCTCCCAATTCTACTACCAACTTGTCTTTCCTGCATGTTTGGGCAGTAAAACCCAACAGATGAGAGTGTATCATCAGAGGACATGAGAGGCGGGGCTCTAGATTCTGATGCTTGGTCATACCAGGCTTGATTTCCAATGAGTAGAGAGAAAACCACTTCCTAACTAGAATAAAGATGAGAAGAAAACAGTGAGGACTCCTGTAATAGCCTTCAAACTTCTGACTAAATTATTTTTATTCACAATACACATGGGTGATTCCAGCGACTCCCAAGAACAGCCATTTGTCTCTCTGACCAAGAGTGTGACTGTAACAAACAAAAATATAAATATTAATGTCTGGGTGCCTGGAACACTCAAGATTATAAACTTGGGTGCTTCTGCTGAGTCCCATGATGACACCTATTTCAGTACCCCAATAGCCTCCACAGAAGAATTAGAAAGTTGTTTGGGTTGTCTTTTTTTTTTTTTTTAACCACATACAGAAGCGAATTTCTTCAAGGTAGAAAAGGGAATAAAAAACAGTGTTTTGGAATTTTTCTGTGCAGATAGTCATCAAATGAGGTACAATATTTGCTAACAGAGGGTAATTTGAATTATCCACGGATAGTTCAAAAACACAAAGAGTTCATTACCCAGATATCTCTATTTAAAACAGATTTGCTTTTGTTCATCAGTGCAGACACATGGCTGGGAAGTGGCAAAGTGCCAGAGTGAAGCTGCTCCTCATTTTCAGAGGAGGCCACCAGCTAATTACACAGTCTGCAGGTGTGAAGAGAGGAGCGCAAAGTAATCAATAGCAGTAATTAATCTGCTAGACTGGAGCGAAAGAGCTAACAGCTGGACATCAGAAATGGACACATGCAACAAGATCAGCAATAATTACCTCTTTAAATATTGAATTTCCATAGCAACAATTAGGCATATAAATAAAGGCTGGAAACCAAGGCTTCCAGGCATGACACTGCATGGCAAACACAACATCCCCCAAATCAACCCTTTTAATAAAACACCAACAATATGCCTGGGCTGGGTCAACTGACTTGCAGGGTTGGAAGAACCCACTAGAACTCCTCGAGCTAAGCCATCTCGGCAGTCTGTGGTTGACGACTAGGTCCCTGGACCACAAAGATGGCTCTAGAAGTTTGTGCTGGGAAAGATAGCAATGCCATTCCCATCAAAACAGAACTCTCAGCTTCAAGGCAAGTTTCCTCTCATCTATGAACCATTTCTAAAAAAAAAAAAAAAAAAAAGAAAAAAAACTTAAGTCCGGAAAGATGGTTCCATGAATAAAGTGCTTGCTGCACACTGTAGCTTAAAAGATGTCAGTGCTTATTGGCCTCCAGTGCAGATCTCCAGTACCAACATGAATGCTGGCCATGTACCACATGCCTGTAACCCTATACTAGAGGGAGCAGAGACAACTGCATCAGTCACACAGCCTGGCCCAAATAATAAGCTCCAGGTCCAGTGAGAGACCCTGCCTCAAAATATAAGGTGTAAACATCCCCATCATGAAAGATTATTTACCTCTGAAACTGTAAACTAAAATAAACTCTTTTTCATTCAGAAAATAAAATGTGATGGAGAATGACTGAAACAGACACCTACTTATTGACCCTGGCTCCACATAGGAATGCACAGGTGAGCACTGCCACACACACACAACACATATGTACTACAACTACACACACACACACAAACACACACACACACACACACACACACACACACACACACACACACACACTAAAGATACCTTTTTTAAAATCTTAAAAGTTGTAAGGAGCTGGGTAGTGGTGGCGCACGCCTTTAATCCCAGCACTCAGGAGGCAGAGGCAGGTGGATCTCTGTGAGTTCAAGGCCAGCCTGGTCTACAGAGTGAGTTCCAGGACAGACTCCAAAGCTACACAGAGGAACTCTGTCTCAAAAAATCAAAAAAAAAAAAAAAAAAAAAGTAAAAGGTTGTAAGGAAAACTGTCAACTATAAGGTTCCAGAACCATCAACCTTGAAGAAAGCAACAGAGCAGTGTTTTTAGAATTATTTTCAAAATCAGCAAAATTTAAATGAGAAACCCAAAGCTTCCATGTGTCTTGAAAGAGCGAGGGAGATTCTTTATAGTAGATGTTGCATTATGTTCCAGCTGATGGGAAAGGGGACTTGGGTTGTTACTGACTGTGAACTTAAGCACTCAGAAGCATGCTTCACACTTCATGTTCCCCATGCACCTGAAACTAACGGCACTGGCTTGCTGGACTATCAAGAGAGATGTAGGGATCTGAAACTAGCCAGGATTCCAGCACCAAAAAGGCAGGCAATGGAAAGGTTTGGATTTAAACTTTTACCCATGTGACTTTTTAAGATGACTCAGTGAGACAGGGTGTTTGCTACCATCTCTGACAGCTTAAGATTGATCCCCAGAACCCACATACTGGACAGAGAAGTGACCTCAGAAGCTGTCCCCTGACCTTTGCAAACATACTGTATAGCATATATGCCTGCACACACATAGAATAAATAAATGTTTTAAAAATTTAGATTTTTTTTTAATAAAAGGTACTTCAATACACTCAAGGGTCTTTGGAAAGGAATTGTTATTTAAAAAAACACTGCAAATTAATACCATGATTTAAGGACAAATTTAAATTATGCTAGTTGTATATTCTCAATGTTAACAAGAAATCTGTGATGAGTGAGATTATTCAAAATCTATTTGTATAATTTTCTTTCCTTTTCAGGCTTTCTGGGTTTGAGTTTAGTTCCCAACTTCCATGGCCCTCATTCAAGCACATGATCGTTCCATGGGAAAAAAAAAAAAAAGATGACCAGTGATTATCAATCATTGCCTTGTGCTGGATCCAGAGTAACTCTGGAAAGTGGAGTTAGCCAGGCAAATTTCATACTAATTATCACAATGGAGCTGCTTTTATTGTGTTCCTATGCTGTCTGCCAAGTACTGAGCAAGGCACTTTTCATGTGTTATCTCGTTTAATTCTCAGGATAATACTACAAACTATATAATATAATTATATCCACTCACACTTGAGAAAAATGAGAGGTTAATCAATATTCCCACAGATCAGTTCAAGTTGACTGAATTAGGACTTATGCCCATGCCGCATTCTCTGTATCCACGCTGCACTGCGTGTTGCCACTTGTTAAGGTGCTAGCTCTTAGAAACACCAGAAGTGACTTTTTTTTCTATTTTCTGTCTTTGTGTGTATATCTGCATGCATGTTTTTACATGTGTGTGTGCACATACATATGGGTTTGAATGCATGCCCAGACCGGGGGTTGATGTCAGGAGTCATCCTCATTGGAACCACTTTATTCTTTGAGGCTGGGTCTCTCAATCAAACCCAGAGCTCACCAATATGGCTACCCTCTTGTGAACCAGCTAGCCCTGAGGATCCACTGTCTCTATCTTCTGGGCCTGGAATTATAGGCAGGCCACCACACCCATTTGGCATTTACATGAGTTTCTGGGGATCCAAACTCTGGTCCTCATGCTTGCCCAGCAAGCGCTTAATGGCTGAACCATCTCCCCACCAGGCCCCTTGAAGTAACATTTTCCATTCGTTCAAAGATATGACAAAGACAGTACCAGCATTTTGCTGAAGAATTGGCTAAGAGCTCTGAACCTGATGCAGTTAAATGGGCATGAATTTCTGTTTTACCAGTCAGGAAAGTGGGTGTGTTGGCAGAATTTTCACACGGGTAGAAAAGACTAAAGGGGCTTGGGTGTAGAGAGCAATTAGCACAGATCTGGCTGGTGGAGAATTTTCTCCCACATGAAATGCTGCTGTATTTCTCATCTCTCCTGTTCAAAAGCGGCACAATTTATCCCAACCATTCTTTGTTCATTTCACCATGACTCATCTAGGGTAGAGCTCCCATTCCTGCTGCCATGCCCCCTTCTCTCCCCAAGCCGTGCAGCTCCAAGGCTTTGCCTACACAAGTGGGGAAAGTACCTAGTCTTGCTATTGCATGGACGCAGAACAACAGAGCAAATGAATTCCTGCAGAACACAGTGCATAGGGGTGGTCTGGCCACTACCATAGAGACATCCAGCACAGAGCTAATGAATGTATGCAAAACTCAAATAGTCTGACCAGCATGGAAGACACATCCAGCTGGCAAAATGTATTTTAAAACAATAGCAAGGGGACTGGAGAGGTGTCGTGGGGGTTAAGAGCATTTGCTGCTCACCCGGAGGACCTGAGCTCTGTTTATAGAACCCACATCAGGCAACTTACAACCAACTGTAACCCCAGCTCCAGAGGATCTGAGGTCCGCTTCTGGGCTCCTCTAGTACCTGTGCTAACATCCACATAGCCAAGCAGGTACAACATACATACACATAAGCTTTTTAAATCTTTAAAAATTAAAATAAAACAATAGGCAGCCTTGGGGAGACCATCAGAGAATTGTGCAATGAGATGTCATTTCAGAACGTTTTCATAAAACCATGCAATAATTGGAACATGACTAGATTAGGGCATGTCTTGGTCTATTCAGACTGAGACAACAGATCCCTTAAATTAAGAGGCTCATTAATACAGATGCCTCACAGTGCTGGAGGCTGGAAGTCCAAGATCTGAGCAGTGGCAAATTTGACATATGCTGAGGGCTTCTACTTTGGTCCCAGATGGCATTTCTTGTGGTGTGTTCAAACAGGGGAAGGCACTGTTCTGAATGGAGGTGGAGTGCATTTGTAATCTCTGACACTTCAGTCTTTGAAACACAAAACTTTACAGTATATATATATACCTTCTACAGATAAAATTCCTGTGGTTGCTATTCTGCATGTAAACAATGTAATTCCAATATAAATAATTAAGCCTCAACCATTTGTACTAATTCATTAACTGAAGTTTGATTGTTATATTGCCATTGCAAACAGATAAGTAAATCAATAGTATTCAGAGAGAACGTACATCTCCAAATTCATCTCCCCATAAATGGCAGAGGACTTCTACTTCACTGTCTAGCAGGGGAAGGGATCAACTTAAGTGACAAAGCACTTAAGTGGGGAGATTTCAAGGCAAATAATGTGTTTGGAACCTCTCTTCTAGCAAAATACTGTCTGGCAACTAATGGCTGGCTAATTCTAAAGGGCTGTACACCATAATGACACAAAGTGTCATCTGATCTGAATGTGGCTCTAAGAAAACCTGTTGTCCATGTAATGTGACCAGATTTTCAGGTTATTAGACATCTGGGATTTCTAGTTCTGAAAATAACTTCCAACCAAGGAAAGTGAAAGCTGATGGGTGAGATGCCCAGAGGGTAAAGGCATCTGCTGTCAAGCCTAGTGACCTGGGTTCAATCCCCAGACCCGGCATGGTGAAACTCCCACAGGTTGTCCTTTGACCTCTATACATGCATCATGGCGCGCGCGCACGCGCGCGCGCGCACACGCACACACACACACACACACACACACACACACACAAACTCCTTATTCTTCTCTTTGATTTCTGGTCACCATCATTCCACTTTCTCTCTGAATTTGGATATTGTAATTACTTCATCAAAATGAAATCATTTGTTGACATTTTATATGGCTTATTCTGCTTAGTAATAATGTAGTATGTCTTAGAATTCCTTCTTTGTATAACAGCCCTGGCTGTCCTAGAACTCACTCAGGCTGGCTTCAAAATCACAGAGATCCACCTGTCTCTGCATTGTGAGTCCTGGGATTAAAGGTGTGTGCTACCACACCCAGCAGAATTTCTTGTGTTCTAACAGTGAGTGATTCCAACACGTGTGTCTATCACTTTTCATCCACTGGTGTGCAGAGAGAGGCTTGTGCAGACTCCACCTTTCGCAGTTATCAGGAGTAGTGCTTTGAATGTAGGTGAGTAAAGATCCAATGGAATCCCTGTGTTTAGTTACTTTCTTATTCCTCTGACAAAATACTCAATAAAGGCCATCTAAGAGAGTAAGGATTAATTTTGGCTCACAGTTTGAGTCATCATAGAAGAAGGTGTGGTAGAAGGAACATGAGACAGCTGGTCAACCCTTGCATGGAAATCTCCTAATACAGATACATGGGCATCTCAGACACATTGAATGGGAATCTCTAGAATTACAATGCTGTAATTTATATATCCTCTCAGGATGATTCTGACACGTCTAGTCTTCAAGTAACATGTGAGAACTGATAAACTACAGACTCCCCAGAAATGCACACCAATGTGTTCAAGGTTATCAACTACAGTACTCCATCATGAATAGGGGAGGGATGCATGAGGCATTGCCCCTCCCTGAGGAGGCAGTTCATGATTGCCAGTTGAGCTGGTGCTATTTACTTCAGCGGTGTAGCCATTGGTAAGCTGTCCTTGCTCCAGCAACTAAGACCCCATTACACACACACACACACACACACACACACACACACACACACATACGCATGCATGCACACACACCCCTTCATGCAAGCCTCTATAATGAAACTCAGCCAGTCACAAAACAAGCCATGCAAGTAGAAGGGAGATTAGCAGGAAAGGATGGAGTTCAACAGGCATGGGAGCAGGATGAGACAATGTGCTATATGCACCTATGAAATTTTCAAAAAGTAAATAATAACATCAACAATAATAAACACAAAAATATCCCAAGCTGAAATACATACAATACTCTGAATCTGACTCCAGTCATCCTGGCTTATGAACACAGCACAGCACAGAAGCATTTGTTTGTCATAGCCCCAGGTTAGCTGCATGAAAGATGCGACTCACCTCCACTTCCTGACGTTCTGAATGACTGTTGCATTAGGGAGAAGATCAAAATTCACAGTTCAGTTTCTACCAAATGTGCATCATTTCCCTACCACTACAAAGTAAAAATCTCTTAAGTGAAGTCACTATATATGTTGGGACTCATCAGTACATGTACATAGACACAGACACAGACACAGACACAGACACACACACACACACAGACACACACACACACACACACACACACACACACAGAAGCATCTTATTTGATATTCAAAATAAACTTTCAGGAAATTTAAATTCATGAATGCTACAAGCTATACATTATGAAGCCTAAATAAAGACAGACAGTTAAGTCAGGTTTAACTTCTGGCTTGAGGGGGCTGTTGCTTCATTAAACCTGTGAGACTTGGGAGGAGGGATAGAAACCCACATCACAAATAGCCTCTGCAGATGCTGATGGCAAGCCTTATCACACAATGACTGCTTTTTGAGTCACACTGCCACAGTGAAAGGCTCATTCGGCATTCATTAGCCCTAGGGTACCCTGGGTTTCATGCCCCTGTTGTCACTTATGAGACACCAGCAACCCCAGCAGACATCCTCACATCATGTGATCAAATGTAATGCTCCAACACTGACATCCAAGAAATTTTAATAGCTGCAGAAGCAGAGAGAAGAAGTAAACAGGAAATGCGTGTGTCAGCCTTTCCACTAGCCAGTAGCTCTGAAGACACAAGGTGATGTTCTTCCTCATGCAGGTCTTGAAAAGTACATGCTTTTCCTCTCTTGACCACTGAGGAAATTGAAGCCTAGAAAAGTTAAGAAATTTCCTAAGTAATGATCTGTAAAATGGATTTCACTGAGTTTCATGACCCCAAAGCCAGTCTTCATCCTCCTGTGCCAGACTGCCTTGGCATTGAGACAGAGACAGATGTGTAAAGTCTGGCTGGTCACTTCACCCCTAAGCAGCAGCTGCTGACAAATCACTTGCCAGTGACCCAAACCCAGGGTTACCTGACCTCTACTTACAGCTGCAAAGACCCTATTTCTACATTCACAGAATTGACCATATCTTTTTTGGAAAAAAATAGTTCAGCCCACAACAAAGAGAAGCTATTTATCACATGCTACCATAACTCCAACAAAGAGAATCAGAGTGGAGATGGAAAGTTAGCATACTATATTAGAGGGACTGGAGAGATGACTCAGTGGTTAGGAGAACTGGCTGCTTTCCAGAGTACCTGGGTTTGATTCCCAGCACCCACATGGCAGTGCACAACCATCTGTAGCTCCAGTTCCAGGGCAGACAGTACCCTCTTCTGGTCTCTGTGGGAACCAATCACCTGGTGGTACACAGACATATGTGCAGGCAAAACATCATATCAAAATAGGGCAAGAATGAAAATTTTAAATATTCATTAGAGATGAAGGGTGGTGCAGAAAACGTTAAGGCTAAAGGAAAGAAGCCAAGGAGGTCAGGAGTAGCTAGCTGCACACCATGCTCTACAAAGCACCATCGCCCATATAGGTTCCAATAGGAAATATTTAAGCTTCCTGTAGGAGGGTAGAGAAGAAAGAAGTAAAGCAATTACGCTGAGGAAACAATTGGCCAAGTGAGATTGATATTTTAAAGGAAAGAGACCAAAGCCACATAAGAATTCAATGTACATATCTCACAGCAGATAAACACACATATACACGTGCCAAGCAGTTCACATAGAAAATCCAAGCTGTATACTTAGTGAAAATGTGAATGTAGTTTAATGAGTCACTGAATAAATACATTCCCATGAATTACTCTCAGTTTTGAGCCTAACAGTTGCTATAAAATCCATCTCAAGATAATTGCCAGCACACAGAAGGAGCAAGGCAAAAACCTCAGGCGCTGACTTTCTAAAGTTTGTAGGAACTACCCACGAGTAAAACTTTTTCCTTGGAACTACTTTTAAAGAAGTGTCTACTTTATTCCGTGTTCGGTGTCCCTTCATTGCCTTCTAATGTCTGCATACATCAGTGAGATCCACTGCATCTTGTGCACACGCGTGTACACACCCCGCTCCCATGATTGCACAATATCTGAGACAACACTTAGAATGTCACGCACTCTATGCTAGGTAAAAAGGGACCCTTGTCTTCAAGTGCCTCCACCCAGGGCCATGGTGACCTAAGTCCTATGGCACAAAACAGAGATGTGGAATCAAATCAAGGATTAAAATGAAAAATTACTATCAGATAGTGTTACCACTTAGCTTTGGACTCTTATGAATAAATATTTAAGATGCATTTATCTGAACCCCTGTTGTATTTTCAATACTTATATACATGGAAGCGGTCATTTTCTCCACTCATGGTAGAAACATGATGTGGCAATTTGTCACCTGAATCTGGGATGTATACTTGTCCCTCTTCACCCTGGCATTGTTCCTGTCATCTCCCATCCTCTCCCCTCCCCCCTTTAAAGTGTAATCAGACTTTCTACCATTCTATACCAGGACACCGAAGGAAACTTCATCTGAGAGAAGCAAGGAGGGTTGAATGGGATGGAAATCCATGCACGGCTTCTGGGAGATGAAGAGGTGTGAAATCTGATCCTTAGCCAGGCAGCACACACTCCCTTTGTCACAGGTAAAGCCAGGTCTCTCTGTGCACAACCCACAGCACTGTCAAATCCCAATCTCACCAGTGGTAACAGCCACTGTTTTATTCCACAGATAAAGGGCAAGAAGACAGGTGTCAATGACAAAATAAATTCCTCTCTATAACTAATGTGGTTCACACATGAGAGTTTGCCCACTGGAAAACAACACTCTGACATGGGAAATTCTTCTAATGTATAGGAATCAATGGGAATGTGAGATTCATGCTCATAGAAGCAAGAAAAACTTTGTTTTAAAAGTGGGTTGGAAAATCCATCAAAGAAGGTTCATAAAGCTATATGCAGTTTTATACACATACCCCTTTCTGGGCTGATCTCAGAATCTTTATTCACATGAAGGAACAGCACTGAGCCTAACTTCTACTTCCTTCTCCCCATCCACTACTAAGCAGATTATAGAGATGGCCCTGGCCTTAGGAGGAAATGCCATCATAAACCTACCCTGAATTGAAAACATAGACTAAAATTTCATTTGATACATTTGGCCTCCCAAGAGTCATAAGGGAGCAGCAGAGTTAATCATTCCTCCTTGTGATGACGTAGCTGACAGGGAGCTAGGCTGCAGCAGCCCATCACACACAGGGCTGGACAAGCTGCCATAGGCTGATCTAAGGTCCAAACTCAAAACTAGACACACAACACTGAATGAGCCACCTGACTAGAGTCAGAGACCATGTCTAGTCTCTATTCTGCCTGAGACAGAGGTCAAGTAACCACAGCCTTCTAAAAGCCAAATGCTACAGCCTGCTCCTGTCCTCCCCAATCTTCCCATCATGCTCTACTTGACTACCACCTTGACCTAAAACTTTCCTCTTAAGGCTCCACTGAAGTCGCATCTTTTCTCTGGTTACTCCCTTCTGTCCTTCCAAGTTTTCTCCTTCCCATAAGAAAACAAAAAACAAAAACACCTCCTTCCAAATCATTGTGTCTTGCATTTCTTTCATTCTTTTTCCCTGACAATGCTGTCCACTTCAGCAGGCATCATTTATGTCTTTGACCCTCCAAACCATCCCCTTAGCCCCTGTTCTCAAAATAGCTCTCACCTGGACTTCCAAACAACTCTACACATCTTTTGTGAAATACTCCAGCAGCCTCTTATTACACCTAAGTATAAAAACTAAATCAGCCTTCTTACCTCAGTTCACAGCTCCTCTGTGAAAGTCACCACCACCTCAATATCCAACCAGTCAAGTCTGCACATCCCTCTTCCCTGGCTCCTTGTCATCGCCCTACCAAATTCTACCTAGCTTTAATGCCCAAGTGATAGCCACAGTTTGCTACCCACCCCTAGCCTCCAAACTATCACTAGCCTCAACCATTCTTGTATCCCTGATAGCATCTATCTATTTACAAAATTTTGAGCCTTCCTTCTTGCTTCTAAGACCTGTAAAAGCACCTCAGCTCAACCTTCCCAATGCCCACAGCCTAATCCCAATCTGGCTTCCTACAAGAATCCCTCATCTTACATCACAGGACTCTGTAACCTATCCCCTTATTCAACCCCTAACTATTTTACCTAATAGCCTGCCCCTGGGTTCTTGGTCTCCTTTCTGCCTATCATTAAATCCCACACCTTTACTGAGGGTTCACATCAAAGGCCATTTTACTTCAAGAATGCTGGGTTTGCCCCCACTGTGATTGGAATGTTTCTCTGTGAATCTCTTTAGTCTCAAATATCTCCAGGCCTGTGGTGGTATGCTAGCTCTCTGCATCCATCTTTTCTTCTGGTCTGCTACAGTCAAACAGGACATAGGCTATGTCTTATCTAGTTCTTCATCTTCAGAATATAGGTCAGTAAACATTTCTTCTTGCTGAGCTAATTCTAGTTTTCACCCCCAGAAGTGACCTTGCAAGTAGATGAAGGATAGATTTTGTGGCTGCCTGCCTGCCTTGGAGGGGCATGTGGTTTCCAAATCGTCCCCATTTTTATGCACAAAATGTAAGCACTCCTTTATCTTTTAAAATATTCTATTATCCTACTCATTACAAAATCAAAACTACTTACCACTTTCAAGCTCCATGAATTAGGCTTGTAACAGGGTAGAAAGCGCCAGACTGGTATTTCCTAAGGTACAGTGGACCTGTAGCTATACCCCTAAAACTATAATGGCATACCCCCACTTAATTAAGTCTATTTATTTATATATTTAAAGCAAACACAATATGTATTTTCCTTGTACAGTGTTCAAGCCCCTAAAACTAGTACCCAGAAGAGCACAGCTATTGCCTGCCTATCAGTTGTTCAGGCACGCATCAATACAAAAGCCATATTCTCTTACAGAGATATTTGAATCATGTGGTCACATAATTCCTCCCCCAAAACTTGAGCTGTAAAGACGATGGTTCAGAACTTTAATCAAGACATTCAAAGATAAATTCAATAAATGAATAATTTTTTCCCCAGTAACTGGAAAAAAATCTGCAGAAAGGAGAGGCCAGAAAGTCTAGGGAGATGAGCAACCATCTTCCTGTGGATGCAATGCTTGGCTGCAGTCTCATTTTCCATCACACTTTATTTAATTTTTCTTTACTTATATCACATAAATTAACTCAGCAGTCATGCAGAATAATTTTGCTTCATTTGGATCTAAATTAATGAGTGTGATCACAAAGCCATGTGTACAATTTCAATGAAGATCCACTATAATTATTCTATTGCATGGGTTAGCATTTCAGCCTTGGATTAATGTATTTTGAATGTATGATGTATGATGCTTTTGTGGTCTCCTGCAATAACATCCTACTGAAAAATGTCCTCCAGTTTTTAAAATGCTAAAATAAATTATTAAACACATGGAAATGGAACAGAGAGAAGTAAAAAAAAGGGGGGAGGAATATGCTTGCAGGAACCCATTTCCCCCTGTACATTTTATTTACAAATAGCTTTGTTAAGTAATGCGTGAAGTCGTGTAACAATAGATCTTTTTATTCTTCTCTCTCAGCATTTGAGGAGTCTCATGGACAGAGAAATCCGGCCTTTGGAGCACATGTACAAACTGGAGAGGAGAAACCACAAAGGAAGACAGAGCCAGCATCTGCAGGCAAGTGTGAGTTTTGCCAGTCCATATCAGCTTAAGACCTTGAATTATTCCGGCCCAGGCCATGGAGTTCACAGAGCCCTGCTCAGGAAGGATGACACTCTTAGGGAAGGCACAATTATATGTCTTTCAAATTAATCCCAAACAAGACAATGATTTAGAAATACACACAGTCTCTTCTAAAGAGCTTTTAGTCATAAGAGTAATTTTTCTCTCCCTACTCTTCAGGTCTTCCAAACAAGCCTCCTTCTCTCACTGCTGTTAAAGGTATAAAGCAGGGCTCCCACCTGCTAGCACTCACAGCCCAATACCTTTAATTTGGGGCGCTTATTTACAGTCTGAATGGACCGTCCACACCTGCTTCCCCTCTAATTAGCTGGCTATCTAAAGGCTCCAGTCTGAGCCTGCCAGCTTCCTGAACTAAGAGGAAGATCATTTAGCTGTTGATGTGAGAGAAATGGGGTAGGGAAAGGAATGATTTTTTTTTATTTGAGAGAATTAAAGAGCATTAGCACAAAATGAAGAATTATTCATAAAGAGTAAGGAAGTACAAAGCTTTTAAGACAACTTGAAGCCAGAGAAATGAATAGCATCCCTAACTGACAGTGATAGTCATTTCTACCTAAGAGCATTGGAAATCTTCTATGGCATATGTCTTAGTCAGTGTTCTACTGCTGTGAAGAGACACCATGACTACAGCAACTCTTACAAAGGAAAACATTTAACTGGGGCTGGCTTATAGTTCAGAGGTTTTAGTCCATGATCATCACTGTGAGAAGAAGCATAGCAGTATGCAGGTAGGCATGGTGCTGGAGAGGTAGCTGGAAGTTATACATCTGGATCAGTAGGCAGCAGGAAGAAAGAGTGATACTAAGCCTGACTTGAGCTTCTAAAACCTCAAAGCCCACCCGCCCCATGACACATGCCCTCCAACAAGGCCACACCTACTCCAATAAGGCCACACCTCCAATAATGCCACTCCCTAGAGTCTATGGAGGCTAGTTTCATTCAAATCAGCAGAGCATCCAACTTTCTTCCCAGATCACTATCTGTAATGTCACTGCATCAAGCTGTCAGAGATGAGGAACATGATCCCCATTATATTAGTCAGGGTTCTCTAAGGGAGCAGAACTATAGAGTTAGTATGCATTACAAATGGATTTATTAGACTGGTTCACACCATAATGGGGCTGGACAATCCATTAATAACCATCTGCACACAGGAAAGGCTGAGGACCCAGGAGCTGCTCCTTCCACAATGCTGGGTACTCAGCAGTCCTGATATGGTATTAAGGACCTGGAAGATTTCTGGAGAGCCTTGGTTTTCAGTCCATATTGGAAGGACAAAGAAATTGGGTTCTGGAGTCAATAAGGGAGGGGAGTGGTGTTGATGAAATAGAGTCACTCACCAGGAAGAAGCAAAGTTAGGCACCTACTCTGATTCCCCTTGGACCACCACGGACAAGAACAGCTGGTTGAGGGGCAGATCTTCTTCCTTCAGCTGGTCCTTCCTGGGAAAGCCCTCCCAGATCTGCCTGAAGGTCTCTCTTAGATCATTCCAGACCCAACCAGGTTGACAATCAAACTTCACCACCACACCCAAAAAGCGCAAGAAGACTGAGGCAACAATCCCCAGGCTGTGCCTCACTTTACCTCTGACCTACTGCTGGAATCCGAACAAGGCACGTGATTTAGGAACCTCAATATCACCAGGTACAGGTGGGAACGGACCAAGATGACCCTTGATTTTTCTTTGCTTTCAACAGCTGTCATTTTAGATTCTTTTTACAGCACAAACCACGACTCAGACCACCCAGGAGGGAAAGGGAAGAAGAAAAGGAAAAGTGTCACGAAAAAATGAGTCCTTTTCAGCATTACAAAGGATTCAAATGCTCCAAACCTCAGCAGGTTAGTTTTCAAGTCTATAGGAAACTCGAGTGATTGTCAACTCAACTCTCTCCTGTTACAAATAAGAAAACCAAAGTCTCATTTATCCAACACCATGGAGCACAGTCAGATGCTTCTCGGGACAAGCAACTGGCATTTTGGGGTGAAACAAGCTATATTCCTTTCTCCTTCAGCTTGTACCAGATGAAAATGCACAGAACTGAAACAAGGCATGTCATATGACAAAAGTTAGTGCCTGTTTTTCTTTTAACCTTAGTTTGCATGCTCCTCAAGCTGGCTGCCCGGGACACAGATGACACATAATGATCGATTCCCAAACGTCTTTAAGTTTAGTATTAGCCAAGCAGACCCCCATATTTGAGACCTCAAATTAAGTCAGCACCTTATTATCTCAAAACTAGGAAGCTACACTTTTACCAATTTTTGGTAGAGGTGATGTTTGGTTTGGTTTGGTTTGGTTCTGAAAACACGTACTTTTGGAGTCCATGAAATTTTAAAAGCTTAAACACACACTTCTCCCAAATTCTGCATGTTTTCCCCAACACAATAAATGGGAGAGAGATGAACCAGGAAGAATTATGTTCCAATAACACCCACATAAAGTCAATGTTACTTAGAGAGAGCTTCTGAAGTAACCTACCTGGTCAGATTAGGAAATAAATTCCACACTGAGCCAAAGTCACACTTTCCCAGGGACTTGTTTATCTTTTAAGTTAGGTTGGGAGAAGGAGATACTGACTGACTGAGATGAACGGACTACTCTTCTACAGTTTGGTATTTGTAGTACTGGTGCCTTTTACAAAAAATGACTTTGCTCTAGGGTATCAATAAACCTTCCTTCCCCTGAAACTCTAAGAAATAAACAAATGAAGAGGACACTTGATCTCCATTTTCCTTGGGGATTTATTGGTCTCTATTTGGCTAAGAGAAATACCCAATTGGCTTTTTCCCAGTTTTGTGACCAGTCTCGGCCATGTGCACTGCAAAGTGCACAGCTCCATGGCTCATCAACTGGAGAGTGATGGGAAATGAGTCCCTGTGAACTCAGAACTCCAGGGCAGCCACAAAGTAAGTAACGTCCAAGTCTCACTGGATGTCCAAACCCCACTGTGTCTTGGACAGTTCCTCCCAGCCAGAGCTACAAATCCGTTCTGCCCCTCTTGTCTCCAAGAACACATCCAGGAAGACCCTACTGTCTGAATGCACCAAGCCTGCCTTTCAAAGGGGGCATGAAATAGCTCTGTCAGTTGTAAGACATACCTAGGTTTTGAAAGACACCCCACCTCACAGGGGCCTGCCTAAGTCACACCTGAATTTGCCTGGGGAGACTGGTAACTCTTTGATTAGTGGTGGCAACTGGAATCTGTGTAGCTCCTATCCACTCAAGATTCAGAATGTTTTGAGAGGAAAGAGTCCTCTTGGCTTTTAAAGCATTTATGTGTTACAGGGGATCAGCTGTGAGTCTCTTGAAGCCATGAGTGAATCCAAACAATTTCCCCCGGGGTTTAAGATTTAAATTAAATGAGAGCTGCCTGTGGTAGTGCTTGTTTGTAATGCCAGCACTCAAGGGGACTGGGCTACCTAGTCAGACCCTGTCTCAAAAAAAAAAAAAACAGAAAACAAGAAAAAGTAAGCAAGTGAGAAGGAAAGATTATGTGGGTGAAAACAAGAGTGAGCACAGCGTGAGTCCTGGCAGTTGAGTCCGAAATGTCCTCCACGATGGTGTGTGTTTGCACACTTAGTCCTAGCTAGTGGCGCTGCTTTGTGAGTGTGTGGAATCCTTGGGGTGTGGAGTCTGGCTCACAGAGGTGGATCTGCGGAAGACAGCCCTGAAGGTTATACCCACTTTTGACTCTTGTCTCTGCCTGCTGCTTGCTGCAATGTGACCAGGCATCACATGCTCCTGCCACCATGCCTCCCCCACCATGATGGACCTGAAACCATGAGACAAAATAAATATTCCCTCTCTTTAAAAAAAAGAAAAGGTATATTTTACTTCTATGTGCATGAATATCTTACTATGTGGATGTTTGTGCATCACATGTGTGCAGTCCCCATAGAAGCCAGAAGCTGTCAGATTCCCTGGAACTGGAGTTACAGATGATTTTGAGCTGTTGTATTGCTGCTGGGAATTGAACCTGGGTCCTCTGCAAGAGCAGCCCATGCTCTTAATCACTGAGCCATCTCTCCAGCCCTAGGATTTCCTCTCATAAGCTGCTCTGTCTGGTATTTTTTCATTTTTACATACTGACCACAGTTTTCCCTCCTTCCTCTCCTCCTGTTCCCTACCCTCACCTCCCATCTACACCCCCCATCCACTCCTCCTCCATCTCCCTTCAGACAGGGAGTCAACAAAGCCTGGAACATCAAGCTGAGGCAGGACCAAGCTCCTCCCCCTGCATCAAGGCTGGGCAAGGCAACCCAGCATGGGGAATAGGTTCCCAAAAGCCAGCTCAATCACCAGGGACAGGTCCTGATCCCACTGCTAGGAGCCCCACAACCAGACTAAGCTACACAACTATCACACACATGCAGGGGGCCTAGATCAGTCTCATGCAAGCTCCCTAGCTGGCGGTCCAGAGCCAGTGAGCTCCCAGGAGCTTGGGTCAGCAGTCTCTGTGGGTTCCCCTGTCATGACCTTGACCCTCCTGGCCTCTACAATCCCGCTTCCCTCTCTTCAACAGGATTCCCTTTGAGAGTGTCACACAGCTTGTTTTGAGCACATTCACACCCCTCTCCCAGCATTCCCAGGTCCATTCTGCTTTCATCACCAGTCCAACTTTGTGTCCTTTAAAAAGAAATATCACAACCGGTTTGTGTTCTAAGAATACTCTTTAGAGCTGGAGAGATGTTTAGGTGGCTAAGAGCACATGCTGCTCTCACAGAGGACCTAAGTCCAGGTGTCAGCACCCACATGCAGCTCACAACCACCTATCACTCAAGCTCCAGAACTTGGAATTCCCTCAATCATTTTGGAATGTTCCTTGTGGTTTGTCTACAAGCTTGAACACATTATTATAAATTGTTCATTGGTGAAACTGTTCATATTACCTGATTTCCTTCCAGATCTCTGACTGACCTAAGAATACATTGACATAGCTACATAGTCAACTGATGGAAACCACATAGAAAGTACAGCCTTCAAACCCAAAGGTAGTATTAAGTCTAGATGCCAGGTATACCCAGTTCACTCTCCAATGGTGGATAGTACTGCTTGCCTTTCAAGTAGAAAGAATAATACAGTGTTTTAAAATTAATGATAATTTAATGATATTTTAAAAATTAAATTAAAAATAAATTTATCATTAATAAAAAATCATTAATTTTAAAATAATTAGATATAAATGTCAGTTAAAAGAATCCAGGTGTAATAAATTCCACATGGCAATATGCAAAATATTTGCCTTCATAATGATCTTTAGAATTCTAGAATAATTTCCCTATAGGATTAAATATCTCAGGAAAAAACATCAAAAACCACTTGATACCACATACATACACCCGCTGCATTCCTTTGCCCATTAGATATTTTTCAACCCTTTGCATTTCTGAACAGGCAAAGACATTTTTTACATGACATGAGACTGGTCAAGCAGAAAAAATGGCATAAAGCTTACCTTGATAGAAAAAACTTCCACCGAAAGTCATCCAGCCCATTCTTGGATTCATAATTCTTCACTCACCTGCCAGAAAACAAAAATATATAGTTGAAGGAAACTACTAGCTATTGTTATGTAACAATTTCTTCCAAGACTGAAGCATTCCATCCTGCAGGGAAGCTACTTAAACAGGAAGGTAAACAACTCAAAATAGCTAAAGGAAGTCCCTGAAACTGAGCAGATTCATTAGGCCCCCTCCCTCCCAGAGTAAACAATAAAAACTGCAAAGGAGACTCTGAAAAGAAGCTGAGACCAGACCAGCTGCTCAAAAGAAGCAAAAAAAAAGCCTGCAAAGCTGTCTAGAAGAAGTTTATAACTAAGTCATTTAAAAGGGACTCTCTCCAACCTTTTGAGCTGTCTGAAGGCTATGATTGTGTTCCATTTTCCCAGCTTTGTGATCTGTCAACATGCTGGGGTGGGGTTTGGCAATACAGTTGTCTTTGAGTCCTTTCTTCTCCTGTGAGTAACCCCTTGCCCATATTTCTGTAAGTAACCCCAATGAAACTCATGGTTCACCAAGTTCAACTTTGGTGGTATCTGTACTTTGATCTATTGTGGGGTGAGGGGTGTGTGTGTGTGTGTGTGTGTGTGTGTGTGTGTGTGTGTTCCCCAGGAACAATTTGTCAGACAATACCAATTACTGATAGGAGTGTTTCTCTCATCCACAATTCTGGCAGACACATTTTACATTAACATTTTAATACTCCATTCTGGTCTTAATTCAAGACACAGCCTTGTACTACACACTGAGTGAATACCCAAATACTTTTCATTTCTTCTGTGGAAATGAACTGATTGCATTGACAATATTAGAGAGAGCAATGGTTTGAAAACATTGCCTGGGGGACACAAAAGTTATTTTTATTTCATAATTAGGCACTTGTGCCCCTGGGGCATTTTACAGCCATAGTTTGAAATAACAGCCATTATTTTATTACTATTTTTCAATTTTTTTGCACATAAAAATATTTAGAAAGTGTTTTTAGCTGAGTTTTATTAGTCATAATGCCAGGAAATGCCTAGTGTTATGGATGATGGAATTATCTTTGAGGGTTTCCCTTTAGTGTTATGTCTTCCTTATAGTCTACATTCTCTCACTGTTTGGTAGTAGAACTAAAATATAAAGTAGGAATTGAATATTCTCTTCATTTGTGTAAGTAATGTGCACACAGGGATAAAGTGCACTCTGTCCATATGTCTCCACTCTTCCCGCAAATCAGCATTAAATCGTCCATGCCACACATGAAACTACTTTATATCTTAGGTGAAGCTGTATTAGCAAGAACTGGAAATGTGGAGTTGATTCAGCAAACACAGAAGAAACACTTCCCAAACAGCCAACTGGACGGACGGACGGCATTTCCCTCTTAGGTGACTTAATAACCTCAGAATTGTGCACAGTGGCATGCCTGTATAGACAGGAGGGAACGATGAAGTCGTAAAAACAGAAGATTACCTAATGTATTGAGATAATTCTTAAGTGCAAGATAGAACTCACCATTCTAATAGCCACCTGTTTGTGTGGTGTGTGTGCAGAAGTCAAGACTCGATGTCTTCCTGTATCACTTTTCACCTCACTGTTTAAGACAGGGTCTCTCACTGAACCTGGAATTCACTGATTCAGTGAGATTCATGGGCCAGCAAATCCCCAGAAACTTACTGTCTTCACCTCCTCAGAGCTAGGACTACACACGCGCGCACACACACACACACACACACACACACACGCACGCACACACACACACACACACGCACATATGCATGCACGCACACACACACACATACACACACCTTTTTTAATAAACAATGTTGCTAAGAATCCAGAATCTGGTCCACATGCATATACAGAGAGCATTTTACCAAGCTGAGCCTTTTGTCCATAGACTCATTTTCTTCTTAAATTCTTGGGGCAGAGTATTTAAATAACACTCTATGAGGAAACAGCTCCATACACAAAAGCAAAATCTGTTTCTCCTTTCATTTCTACACATTGGTGTGTGTTTTTCCTGTGGTGGTTTGGATGAAAATGGCCCGCATAAGCTCATACATTTGAATGTTTGGTCTCCAGTTGGTGGAACTGTTTGGGAAGAATTAGGAGACATGGCCTTGTTGGAAGAAGTATGTCACTAAGGATGGGCTTTGAGTTTCAACACACCATCCCTACTTAGGTTGCACACTCTCATCTCTCTCTCTTCCTTCCTCCCTCCCTCCCTCCCTCCTGCCTATAGATCATCTACTGCTCTAGTGACATGCCTGCCTACCTGTCTGCTATCATGTTCCCCACCATGATGGTCATGTACTCACCCCCTGAAACTGTAATCCTCTAATAAACTATTTCTCCTATAAGTTGCCTTGGTCATGGTGTCTTATCACAGCAATGGAAAAATAACTAAGACTTTTCCTTTTGGATGTACACAGAAAAATTATCTTTCTCAAACATCACCATCCTACAAACGTCTGAAAAATACCATTCAAATCCACTGTAGTGAACCATGTTGTGTTGTTCTAGCCAGAGCTATCCATCTTTCTACTTCTGATCTAAGTTTCCCACAATACTACACCTTCCTTGCTCTTATCCCATATGAGTGCTACTGGCATTGATATTCAGGCATCTTGAATGAACATATGGATAAGACCTGACAAGAAATACCAATTTTCTGTCCCAATACTTACTTTCCAACAGTACATTTGCTCCAAGCCAAATCATTAAAAGATGCTTCTGATATTTTTTAATTTATAAATATAAATTGTGGTAGTATTATGTTCCCCAAAATATTGTGCACCCTAATAAATTTATCTGGGGTCAGAGAACAGACAGCCACTAGATACAGAGGCTAGAAAATGGTGGCACTCACGCCTTTAATCCTAGTATTCCAGAGTCAGAAGTCCCTCTGGATCTCTGTGAGTTCAAGTCCACACTAGAAACAGCCAGGCATGGTGACACACACCTTTAATCCCAAGAAGTGAGCCTTTAATCCCAGGGAGTGATGGAAAAAACAGAAAGATGTATAAGGTGTGAAGGCCAGAAACTAGAAGCATTTGGCTGGTTAAGCTTTCAAGCCTCTAGCAGAAGTTCACCTGAGACCCATTCTGGATGAGGACTCAGAGGCTTCCAGCCTGAGGAAACAGGATCGGCTGAGGAACTGGCGAGATGAGGTAGATGTGGCTTGTTCTGCTTCTCTGATCTTCCAGCATTCACCCCAATAACCGGCCTCAGGTTTATTTTTATTAATAAGAACTTTTTAAGATTCCTGCTACAATAAATTGTATTTATGATGTATTTACCAGGTACAATACAAAGGAATGATTCCAACAAACTACACATGTTTATTTTGATTTTGTGATAACATGTAAAATCTCTTAAAGGTTTTCAAGTCAACAATGTGTTAACTGTAGCTCCCTGTCCTGCACAATGCAATCTCTAGAACTTGTTCTTCTTGTCTTCCTGAAACTCTGGAACCTTTGAGGAATATTTCCCCATTCCTGCTTTATCCCCAGTTCCTGGTTACCATCCTATTCTGCTTCTAAGGTCAATGTTATCCACACAGAAGTGTGTCATTTGTCATCCTTATTTTAATTTAACTTAATACTCTCCAGTGTTGGAAATGGCAGTTTCTTCTTTTTAAGACTGAATGATATCCTATTGTATATGTATTCTGAGTTTTCTCTTTCCGCTCATTCACTGACCCACTGATAGACACCTTGTCTTTGATGTTCTGAACCATGCTGCAATAAACATTGGAGTACAGATCTCTTCAATATATTAATTTAATTTCTTTTTGAAGTATAACTGGAAGTGAAATTACTGAGTCACATTGTAGTTCTCTTTTAAATTTTTTGAAGGAACTGCTATACTATTTTCCATAATGGCTACCTTAATTCATATTCACACCAACAGTATACAAGAGAACTTTTCTCCACATCTTTGCCAACACTTGTTAGTTGTTGGTTTTTCTGTTTGTTTTTCAGTAAAAGCTGTCCTAACAGTACATATCTTAGTGTGCCTTAATTTTGATTTCCCTGATTATTTGTGGTGCTAAACTTTTCTTCATAAGGCTGTTTGCTACTTCCATGTCCTCTCTGGAGTAATATCAATTTGAAAATGGAAGAAAGACAATTGGGGACGGGAAAGAATAATGGGAAGAGGTGAATATCACCATTATATATGATATAGATGTAACATAATTTATGATGTAATCCATTGCTTTGTACAATTAATACTATCTAATAAAACAATTTAAATAGTATATGACACATACTTTTAATCCCAGCACTGGAAGACATAGACAAGAGGATCCTTGGGGCTTGCTAGCCAGACAACCTAGTGTAATTGCTGGTCAGGAAGAGATGCTGTCTTAAACGAGGTGGATAGCTATTATGATTTGAAGCAAGATACATATCTTTTAATAAGCCAATATACAAACATATCATTAAAATATGCTCTGTGTGGTGTGTGTGTATGTGTGTGTGTGTGTGTGTGTGTGTGTGTGTGTGTGTGTGTGTGTGTACGTACGTGCATATTCCCCCTAGGCTCATGACTTTGAACCCAACTGATAATCTTAGGAAAGATATGGAAACTCTGGTACAGCCTTGATGCAATAGGTACATCACTTAGGGGCAGGACATAGGTTTGTCTTAGTTAGTTTTCTATTATTGTGATAAGACATGTAACTGAGGCACCTTACAAATAAATGAAAACATTTAATCTACAGAGCGTTAGAGTGCATGCTGACAGAGCAAAGTTAGCAGCAGGAACAGTTGAAAGCTGACATCTTGATCCATGAGTAAGAGGCAGAGAGAAGAACATTGAGAATGGCTGCCAGGCAGTGGTGATGCACACTCAGGCAGGCAGATCTCTGTGAGTTCGAGGCCAGCCTGGGCTACAAAGTGAGTTCCAGAAAAGGCTCCAAAGCTACAAAGAGAAACCCTGTCTCAAGAAAACCAGAAAGAAAAAAAAAAGAAAGAAACTCAAAGCCACCAACACATCTATGCAACAAGGCCACACCTCTGTGTCCTTCCCAAACAGTTCCATCAGCCGGTGCCTAATATTCAAATGTATGAGCTATGGTGGTCATTCTCATTCAAGGTTCTATAACTTGGTTCCACTTCCTGTTCCCTCTGCTTCCTGACTTCCAATGCAATGTGATGAGCCAGGCCACACTCTTGCTGCCATCTCCCCACCATGATGGATTGTGAAACTGTGAAACTGTAAACCAGAATAAGCCAAACTTTCTCTCTGAGGTTGCTTTTGTCAGGGTGCTTGATTACAGCAATAGAAACATAACTGAGACAATAGCCATTCCTGAGGATGACATCTGAGGTTGTGATCTGGCCTCCACATACACCTGCACACATGGAAGCACCCATGCATATACACACATGCACACAAACACACACACATGCCACAGACATGCACACACACACATGCAAACATGTACACACACAGATGTGCACACCCAATAGAACAAACATGCACACACACAGGAGTTTTGCCCTTTTTAAAACAGATTGTTCTCTTGCTGTTGAGTTTTTCTGGTATGTTTTAGATGCCGCCTGTTACCACAGCACTGTAGTGGGTAGCCATCCCAGCATTGGCCTGAAAGTTCCAACCCCCACTGAGGCTTCGGTAATGGTCACGCCCACAAGGCGGGGCAGAGGAGGAAGCGGAAGACGAAGGATCGGGAAGAGCTCTGTCTCTGGGTTCCCGGACTCTGGACGCTGGAGGTAGACCGAGCAGAGTTCTCCAGAGAACACCGCCGGACTGCGCTATACCCTTGCCAGACCCTGTAACCTACCCCTTCATTTGTAAGTTACCCCACAAAATAAACCTCCCTTTTAACTATGTGGAGTGGCCTTAATAATTTAACCAATACAGCACAGCTGGCTGGCACCTATTTTCTCTTGCTTTGGGGGTGGTCTGTTTACCCTGAGCACTGTTTCTGTGGCTGTTCTGCTTTTCAGTTGGCTTTGATCCCATCTGCGGATTTGCTTCTGCTGCCTGTACCTTGGAAATCATTTAAATCTTTGACAAGACCAACACCAGGAAGCTTTCTTCCTGTGTTTTCTTCTAGTAGTTCTGCAGCTTCAGTTTTGCATTTAACTCTTCAATCAACTTTTATCTGGTTCTCTTACATATGGGAAGTAAGGGTCTAATTTTATCTTTTTGCATGTGAGTATTCTGTTTCCTAAGACCATTTATTAAAGAAACTATTTTTCCCATGTGTATTCCTGATGCTTCTGTTGACAATAAGTCAACTACAGATGAGAGGACTTATTTGAAGACATTCTCTGCTATTCTGTTGGTCCATATTTCCACATTTGTGTCAGTATCAAGTGCTTTATACTATCATAACTTTCTAATCAATTCTCAAAAAAAATTTTTACTTTTTTGTTCAAAATTGTTTTATCTACTTGGGGACTTCTGTGATCTCTTGTGAATTTAAAGTTTCTTCTAATCTATGAAAAAATCATTGGGATTTTGATAGAGATTGCATTGACTCTGTAGATGGTTGAGGAAAATGAATGTTTTGATAATATTAATTCTTTTAATTCATGAATGTGGAAATCTTCTCATTCTTTTGCCTTGTTTGATTTGAAATCAATGTTTTATAGGTTTTTATAATTTTATTTCGTGTTCTTGGTTGAATTTATGTTTCATGTTCTTGGTTAAAATTATTCATGGACATTTTCATACTATTGTACATGGCATTGCTTTTCTTAACTTCTTTTTCGGACACCTCATTGTTAGTATAAAGAAATGCTACCAGAAACACAGCAACCTTTTACTTGCCATATTGTTCTGTTCTTGATCTCTGGTTTTATGACAAACACAGTTGGGAACCTGAGCATTATTTACTTATTCTTCATTTTAGGCTTTTCACTACTGACTACCACATTAACTGTGAACTTGTAGTACATGATTTTGTTGAGACATACATGTTCTGCAACCAATTTAATGGCAGATATTTACCATAAAGGATGTTGGGTTTTGTCAAATATTTGTCTACATTGATTAAGACAATAATGGGCTTTTGTCCAGTTTGTTAATGATCTATGTCATGCTTCTTGATTTGTGTCTTGGATGATCCTTGCAACCTAGGAATCAGTACCACTTGGACATCATGAATGACATTGTGAGTCTGATAACTTCAATATTTTCATAGAATCCTTAAGAATGAGAATTCATTTTCCTGATGTGAACTATTAGTTTTACAATGTTACAAGTTCAAAGTTTTAAATGCCACCTCATAGATTTTTTTTGAGGGGGCGGGGCTTGGTTGGTTTTGTTTCTGAAAATAAAAACAAATGAAAGAATCTAAGAAGAATCCCATGGCATGATTTCAAACTGGCTATCATTTGAGCCTCATCCTTAGTCTACTCCTGAATGAGTCTTTTCTACAGACTACCTAGGTGAAATGCCACACAACTATAACCCTAAAGCTTGGGAGGCTGTGGTAGAGAGATGGCCTCAAGCTTGAGACCAGGTTGATCTACACAGAGTTCCAGGCCAGTACAAATCTGTCTCAATAAATTAAATAAATAAATAGTAAATGTTCTTGAAAGAGGTCTATCTAGTAGAAATGTGTGTGTGTGTGTGTGTGTGTGTGTGTGTGTGTGTGTGTATCTCCTTTCAAAGAAGGAGTATAGTTTATCCAGCTATTCATGTGCTGTGTGTTCTAAGATGTTCACCATCCCAGTTAACTCACTTCTTAGTCTTCATTAACTGTGCTGCCAAAACAGAACCCAAAATGCACAGTCTGATTTGAGCAAACAGTAAATGCCAACCATTAATAATATGGATTTAATTCTGTCACTGGGGTGTGCTATTCTTGAAGAACATTTGGGATGGGTGATATTATGTGTCACCTTGGCTCTAGAGCACCGAACTATTTAGCCAAATGCTATTCTAGATCTTATAGAGGATAGACTTTGAGTGATGCAAATAATCCTCCATATTGTGAGTGAACCATATTCAGACAGCTGAGCACTCTAAGACTGACATCCCCAGAAGAGGAAGGAATCATGCCTCCAGAGAACCTTGAGACTCAAGATTGCAACACTGATTCCTGCCAGAATTTCCAGGCTGTCTGAATTCAGCCCCTGAAATAGCATAAAGAAATGTGTGTGTGTGTGTGTGTGTGTGTGTGTGTGTGTGTGTGTGTGTGTGTGTTCCTTGGCTTCTGTGTTTCTCTAAAGAACCCATCATACTCTCTCTTGCTTGGATATTTCAGATAATGCAGAGTTATTTTGCCTGTATGAAGGTTTCTATTTATAGCTCTCCAAATTCATTATACTTTGCATGCGTGTCTATACTCAGTTGATTTCCATCAACTGAGATATTTTAGAACAGGATTCCCTCATCCACCATATCTATTAAGGCTCCCAGTTTGGAATTTGAACACATTTGATAAGAAGGCTTTGATCTCTTTATCCCAGTAATTAGAAAAGAGTTCATTAAGCCCTAGCTTACACTGGAGCCCTGTTGAACACAACTGGAACTCCCATCAATCAGTACCCCATTGTGTGAGCTGTTTAACCAGTTCTTAATCTGCCTAACAGGATTATCACCCAGCTCAAACTTCCCCAGCTTTCCTACAGGAATATTACAGAAGTTTCCAGTGAACACCCTGCTGAAATAAGAGTCTGGTCACAGATTTCTTTCCATCCTTCATTCTAATAACCCATTTGAAAACATTTAGTTTGACAACAGCTGATGTGTTTGATACATTAGTGTTCTGACTTATTACTGCTGCTTTCTGTGAAAAATCACATAAACTATTCACCTTTGCCAAAGTCCATCAGATTACTGGTATAATAAGCATAGAATTCAGTTTCAGCCTTTTTTCAAGTGTCTTCTTCTTCAGAAATTAGACATATTGACTGTGATCACATCTCCAAACTCATTCATTACTTTGCAAAGCTTGTTATCAAATGATGAATAGTTCTGCTCAAGTGAAAGCAAGGTGCTCCTCACCTTTGGGGGTTTGGGATGAATTTGATCATGTTAGTTTTGCTCTCTCCAGCTTAATGGTTCCTTCCTTGATAGAAAAGATGGAAATGAAATGGAATCAAGTAAGAAGGCACAGCAGGGAAAATGCTATAACAAACACAAGAAACACACAAGTTTGATCTGTTTTCTAGTTAAAAGAAATTTTAATATCTATTTAAAATCTAGGCACATTGGTGCACACACCTGTAATTCCAGAACCTAGGAAGCTAAAGCAAGAAGACTGTAGTTGGAAGCTAGCCTGGGCTAACAAGTTCAAGGCCTGTCTGACTCTGTCTAAAAGTAAAAATATCAAGTACATGAAATCTGGTGGTTAAGCCATCAAACTTCAAAAGATAAATTTTAAAAGGATGTAAAAGAAGTAATATATCCAGGTTTTTACTTTCATAATCTCCTAATACATGTAAATTGGAAAAATACTTTCTTAATGTTTTGTTTATCAGATTAGTAAAGCTTTTTCATATATGTGTGTGTGTGTGTGTGTGTGTGTGTGTGTGTGTGTGTATACATATCTCAAATGCATAAAATGATTTTTTTCTGTTTTTTATGCTCTTTTCATGTATTCATTCACAGAGGCTCATTAGAAAGGTCTGTAGATGTTAGTATTGCTATTACTAATGGGCCAATTTAATATTATATGCCTGTTGGTGTCATACAAGCAAGAATGTTTGTATTCTCTCTTTACTCTTGACTGTGAATGTAACATGACGAGCTGCTTGAGTTCCTGTCTTGACTTCCCAGATATAGTAGACTGAAACTTGGATGTATAATAAACCCTTTCATCCTCTATGTTACATATGTATGTGATAGATAGATAGATAGATAGATAGATAGATAGACAGATAGATAGATTATAATATGATTGTGTCATTTCCTATATATTGAGAATTACATAGAGAGAGATTATAATATAATTACCCCTTCCTTTTCCTCCCTCCAATCCTTCCCATGTACTCGCTCACTTGCCCTCATTCAAATCTATGGCTTCTTTTTCTTAAATTGTTGTTACATATGGGTATTTATCACTGCAACAGATGTGAAACTAGAACAGAATTGCCAATATGGTTGTCTTATCTTTAAACATGATTGAGTCTTCATGCAGAGAAACATCAGACAAATCAAATTCAACAAGACAATTGTGCTCGATTCTTCCAAAATGACCATGTAAAAAAAGGCCTTAAAAATCTGGTGGGAGAATTATTCTAGATTAAATAAACTAAATAGACATGCCAAACAAATGCAGAGTGTGACCCTCACTCAGCCCACCCAAGAACTTGATAAATAAAATTAAAAAGCTTGACGCTGTATTGGTGAAATTATTAAGGCCACTCCACATAGTTAAAAGCGAGATTTATTTTGTGGCGTAACTTACAAATAAAGGGAGAGGTAGATTGTAGTGTTCTCTGGAGAACCCTGCTCAGTCTACCTCCAGCGTCCAGGGTCGGGGCACCAAGAGATCCTTCTCCTTTGGATCCTGGGTCATCAGCGTCCTCTCTCGGCCCCGCCTTGTAGGCGTGACTGTTACCGAAGCCTCATTGGGGGTTGGAACTTCCAGGTCAATGCATGTCACTACATCACTGTATGATAATATTGACTTGACTCTAAAGTTCTTGCCTGAGGTAATTTACTATACTTAACATAGAAGAATATCTCGGTTCTTTAAAGGGTTTTGTTCACAACTTCTTTTCAAATAATTTAGAGAAAATTGAAAAGAAGCTTTAAAAAATAAACGTGTGCATATATAAATGTGTGCATCTATGTATCTTTACATGAAGCAAGGGAAATGTGGAGGAACAGGACCAATATGACAAAATGACTATCACCACCAAACAGCTCATTGGTGATCACAGCACTTACGCTATTGTATGTTCGTTCCTACAGGCTTTTAATATTCCAAACCAGGCAGCGCAAGGCCAAGGAAAGCCAGTGCATATGCCTGTGAAGGGAAAGGGGGCTTTAGAAGGCTCTGTGCACTGCTCTGACGAATGGACCCTAAGAACACAGTCTAGTTTCCTGGGGATTCTATCTCATTGTTTATAAATCGACAAACTGAAGAGTCCCCAATGCCCTTTCTTGTAGTAGGATTGTGGATTTGAGAATAAACAGTCACATGCCTCTATGTGAATATATGATGACATGCACAGGTAGCAAAATAGAATTGTTATTTCTCTTCACGAAATTAACCACTGGCAATTTAATAGTTTAGAAATTATTCCTTCACAACACCTTTTCTAGTTGTGTATATTTAAAGATAGTCACCCACTTAGCACTAGAGTTATGTTCCTTGTTTCAAGAATCAGACTGTTTACTATCTTTATTTATAAATATATAATTATGTAATAATTATATATAAACTATATAATATACATATCTAAAATATTAAGCAAGAATGGAGTCTAGAGAGAAAGGAAGTAGAGAAGCAAAAGAGGCGAGAAGGAAGAGGGTTGTGGGGTTGCCAGAAGGAGGGAAGGGAGAGGGGGAGCTGGGAGAAAGAGGATCCAGCTGAGAGGAGCTACAGAGAGTTCTGGCATCTAGGCTACCTCACCAAAAAGGAGCTGATGCTTCTTGTTAGTGGTACAAGGCTCCGCACTTGATCACTTCTAATTGTGAGTTTGGATACAGGAGTAGTATCCACTCCATTGATCCTTGAGCATATGTGTCTAACACAGGAGTGCAAAGCTCTCTGCCACTTGCCAGGAACCAAAGTCATGAACAGAATCAGTGATGAATAATTCTGTAAGAGAATGGGTCGACATTTAAAACCCTGTGTGGAGAATGCTCCCCAAATTTTACCTGATGGGCATCCTCCAAGATTAAAAACAATTAAATAAGTAAATATTTCTAAGTAGGTCGATTTGGCCAAGACAATGGGCTTAAAATCAAGAACAAGGGAAGTTTCCAAATTAAATTAGAAGTATATTCTCACAGTCCTTCTTTGTTTGCTTGATTGTTTTTGTTTTTGAAGACAGGATCTCCCTGTAGCCCTGGCTGTTTTAGAACTTGATCTGTAGACCAGGCTGGCCTCAAACTCAGAGATCCTCCTGCCTCTGCCTCCCAAGTGCTGGGATTAAAGGCGTGAGCCACCACTGTCCAACTAAAATCTCTTTTTTAATGCAAGAAAATAACACAAAAACTTTTTACTAAAACAAGTTCTTTCAACTCACTTTTAATATTTACATTTAAGGATGCTTGCCCCTTACATATTCTGACCTTTAGCCATGCCTATGAATTATTAATATCTTAATAATTAACCAGCCATCCATGGTGGCACACACCCATAACCCCAGCACTTGGAGGTCTCAGGAGTTAGAGGTCATCCTTGCTATATATCTGGTTCAAGACCAGCCTGGGTTACGTGAGATCTTTTCTCAAAAAATAAAAACAGGAGGATGGAGAGATGGTTCAGAGTTAAGAGCTCATGTTGCTCTTGCAGAGAACCTGAGTTTCGTTCCCAGCATCCATATATAGTGGCTCACAACCACCCATTGTAACTCCAGTTTTAGAGAATTCAAGGCTCTTCTGAACTCCATCAACATCTCTCCTCATGTGTACATAACCACACACAAACACACATATACACAGAATTTTTTAAATAATAAAAATAAAAATCTTGGCAGTACCAACATCTGTCTAATTTTGACATACAGCAATTCAACAGAAGGGAAATTCCTGTAATTGAGACTCTAGCTAACAACCCAGGACTAGTAAGGTCAGGGAGCTTAGAGAACCTTCAATCACCACTTGACTAAACCAGCATAATTCCCAAGTGGAATCTAAATTCCCATCCTCATACCCACAGATAAGGGTAGCTCTCATCCCTCATCAAAGAAGCTTCTCTTTGGAGCAGATGGAGACCATCACAGAAAATCATACACGGTCAATATACAATGAACAAATGATGGGTTGCCTAGAACAAATAGACAAATCATCAACTCAGCTCAAAGGACCAGGAAGGCTAATGTGAGATCATGTATTCTAGAAATGACAGGAAAGTTGCACCTGTGATGCATCAAAAATATAGCTGCCTGGACAGGATCTGAACAATTGCAATATCAATAGACATGCTATTATGAAGGGGAATCTCATGGGGCCCACCCCTGGGCAAAGATCTATAGGTAACTAATGGCTGCTGAGACAGAGAGAGGATTAGTCGTTTCAAGGATGAGCCTCTTAACTGGTTATTCAAAACCAAATGGTCAGCCCTGAAATCATACGCATACAAGCAACACTAAATGCTGTAATTATATACTTATACATTTATTCACATGTGTAACAATAACAGAGAAAAAAAAGAGATCGTGAATTTGAAAAGGGATAAAGTGGGTATATACAGGGGGTTGGAGGGAGACCAGGGAAGTACAGGGAGTGATGTAATTATATTTTAATTTTTAATTAATAAACATGACTTTAAAAATGAAATGAGATGAAATTAAAAGAGAAAAAAATTCTTAGAGCCAAGGAACACTTTAAGCAAGTAAAACCAGAGCAAAGCCATTCATTCCTTGGGCCTCAGCAGTGCCATTCATAAGGGTTTTTGTAGGGTGTGCCATTCATAAAGGTTTTTACAGGGTTTTGAAGTTTTTTTCTTGTGTATCTATCTATATGTGTGCATATATATGTCTATATGTATATTTTGTATATGTATAGTATGCATTGTAGATATTATGTTATATATATATATATATATATATATATATATATATATATTTGAACAAAATATGCTATCTATTTCTAATCACTATTTCAATAGGCTCTGGCCAAGTCTCATTCAATTTCAAGTGCCGTGCTGGGTGGTTTGGCCATTTTCACTAAACTTAGATTAAGGAAGAAGAAACAGGTCCAACTTTGGATGGAATCAGAGGTGAAACTTTTACTTTTATTCCCATGAGCCTATTAAATTATGTTTTCCAGCTTAAAATACATCTTCAAATGGATATGCTTGGTATTATTTTAAAAATAATAACAAGTGTCACTAAGGTACAAAAAGCCCAGAATGTTTGTATATTTATATCCTTTATATTCTTCAACTCAGTGGCTATTAAAAGGCAATGATAGCCCCTTGTAATGGGGCTTCTTTCTTATAAAGGCACCAGAAAATGCATTTAAAACCCTAAACAACCTAGCTGGGGCCGCATCTTTGTTTGGCAACCTGAGTATTCTCTTCTCTTAGCCCTGTTCATAGCAACACACAAAGGGCTTCTCTGCAGCCAGGGATAATAGCTGATCCCAAAATCTGGCACTAACACTTAGAAAGATTAATTACCCTATTAAAATCTTAGACATTACTCACAAAATCTTTGTATAAACCTTTTAACTCACAACAAATGCAGCCTCCTTGGTGCCTTCAGCTTGTTACACAATAAAGGTCCTCACCCTCCCCTCCCAATCCACCCCCATTTCCGGCATCTTCCTCAATATCCAGATACACTTACACAAAAGTGCATGCACATTGTCACACCCTCACTGAACAACAGAGAACTGAGGCTGCTTCCTGATATGGAGGCAGACGTGGGAGCATGTTTGGAACAGACATGGTATAAAGATCCCCTGCCTATGAACTGGCTGATCCAGAGATTAGGCAGCAGGGGCAGACACTCGGTGACATGATGCCTGCTGCTGTGTTGGAAATAGGGGGTGCCTAAGAAAATCCAGATTGTAATCCCCACACAAATGATATGTTGAATGTACTAAACACAGGAAGGTTGCAGCTTGCTAGTATCAGTTTCCCCCTGGAGGTTAACACAGGTGCTCAGTCATTGATTATCACACTGGCTGTCAACCTATCATGTGTCCCTTTCTTTCTCGGGGTTACCTCTGTCTCAGAACTCTTATTACCCATTGGTTCTGGGGCATAGCTCAATGTCATGCTTGCTTAGTGTGACCAAAATCTTGAATTCTATCTCCAATATCAATATCAGAGAGAGAGAGAGAGAGAGAGAGAGAGAGAGAGAGAGAGAGAGATTCAAATGGGAAAAGAAACAGGGGCCAAGCAAACAGGCTACAAAATTGTTTTAGGCACCTTCATTCCCCTTATCAGTTATATCTGATAATTCTGTTATCACACAGCCTGATCAAACAATGTCCTCTGAAGTAGGTCAGAATGCTGATAATATATTGATGAAGATGATGACCCACAGAGTGTCATTCAGTACTGATCAGGGCCATGAACCCAGGCTAGTTAAGTTCAAGCTCACATGCCCCATCTGGAAACTGGGAATGCTCATAACAAAACATGCCCGAGGGTGTGATGAGCCCAATTGAAGAGAGTCCTGGCATGGTGCCTACCACATAGTCAGTACCTAACACATGGTGCTCAGAAAATGTTAGCTGCGGGTGTGATCAGCATGGTGAGTGGAGGCAGGAAGAGGAAAAGGCTGCTGTCCTAACTAGTCACTTGACTTCAGACTAGTGAGTAGGTCAGCTTCCTTCTTACAAACTTAATGACAAGGGCATACAAGGATTCTAACATATAATTTTGCTCACAAATTTGGCAGAATCAAAAGATCAAAAACTGTGTTTCATGTGTCTGTTTATCCCCATAGCCTGACAGCTGCTACATTTCCTCTATTCCTCTAGATAGTGCGTCATGGCTCTTAGTTTCACCTAAGAAACCAAATAACCACAAAAAGAAAAAAGACATTTTTATTTGAACACACCAGCACACATACACACACACACAGCATGCATATGCAGATTTAATTTTCTAGAAAGACCAAAACTGCTCCAGCAGGATCAGCACTTTCTTTCCATTTTCAAGTCAGTGGTGGGAGAGTTTGGCTGTTTTGGTTTTGTTTTTTAAACAGAACTCACAAAGAAAATATAGGCTCATAAATGATGTAAATAATATGAGCATGAGGACTTCACTCCTTGCATATGCATAAACTCAATATCAACACTTCAAACAGAAGAACACCGTCTCTCTCAGGTGACAGAGGCCTTGGGTCCGTTGCTCTCACACACAAGTGGGTGTTTGATTCCTGAAGAGTATGGAAGGGTTGGAGAGTCTTGGTTCCCAAACATGTCCCTGAAGATCTGACAACCCCACAACATATTTCTCCCTGTGTACGGGTGAGATTCTTGCTGTGCTTTATGCTGTTCAGAGGAAGCAATTTTAGTCCATTCCAATGGGTATAAGATTCCTAAGAGAAGAAATTTCCAAGGGACTCAAATGATCCCTGACAGAAGGTATGGAAGTTTTCAAAATTCTCCCTTCAGGATCTGCTCAATGCCACCACTGCACTGTCTGTCTCAATGCTGTCTATCTCCAAACTTGGTAGATTGAAAGCTGATCTCCAGTGGGGTTGTGGTAAGGGATGGGAGCTTTGGGATTTAACTAGATTATGAGAAGCCCTAATGAGTGGGATTAGTGTTTTGTAAAACCTGGCCCAAGAGCGCATGTTTGTCCTTTCTCCCATTCAAAGATACAACTAGAATGTGCTAGATGTGAAGCTGGGAATGATCCTCACCTTATACCAAGCCCACTCACACCTGATCTCAGGCTTCGCAGCCTCCAGAATTGAGGGACACATTTCTGTGGTTTATAATGTCCAGCCTAAGGTATTTTGTTATAGCAAACAAAGCAGGCAAAGGCAGGGACTTGCTCCAGCACACTCTATTTTTGCTCTCAGGTATTGCTGCCCATCAGTCTCAGACAAGCAGAGACAGTTCTCTGGAAATTAGGACAATAGGAATGAGTGCTCCAGAGGACTCCAGAGCCAGGGGACATCAAACCCCATGAGGGTCAGGAAAGAATTTGGAACCCAAATCCTCAGAATGCACACTATTCCCTCAAAGACATCCACATCACATTTTTCATTCTTTTGTACAATAAGCTTGAGTTCTCATTTTTAATTCTGAGGTATAAATAAAAAGTATGTCGCCACAAACCCAGGCCCACAATGGTCTGTTTCTGGTCAAAACTATCTGATTAAAACATCAATAGACCACACAACAGAAGCCAGGGAAGGTTGTGGGCCATGGAATATTATTCTAAATAGATTTGCTTTCAATTCACAGGATAGAAACCAGCCCTGCTCTTGCAAAGCAATCTGTTTTAAAGACCTGAAGAATCTAACCCATCAAACATTTCCAGATATAAGGCAAAATGGCTTTTGCTACCTGAAACCAAATGCAGTCCATGCTTTCCCAAAAGCAAGTCTGGGCAACATCAAGGACAAAGAATTTTGAGCATTCAGACTTTCCCCGTTGCTAGGTTTTCCTATCCTTCTCATGACCTCCATTTAAATATAAGAATCATGGAAGGATGGAAACATTCTCCAGTGCTGCTATTTACTTATTTTCTGCTTCTTATTTTCTTCTGGTAGCAGAAAGCAGTCTCTAACTAAAATAAACACTTGGCAAGGAAGAAGTGTTGCTTTAGTCTATGGCGTAGTAGCTTTATTAAATAAATAAGAATTCAAAATATGTTTTGTATAAAACATCAGTGATATGTAATAAGGGACTGCACTGGACACTGTTTGAGCACAGTGAAGAAAATCTAAGCTGTGCCCCAAACATTTAAGACTTTGTATATTTATATAGGGTCTATGAAGAACTATAATTTTATGGTAAGTACTTTATGAAGAACCTCAGTTTATATTATTCTCATAGGTGACACTGCAAACTCTTTACTGGTAATTTAATTCATTTATCAAGGCATTCATTTGATATTATTTGTTAGAGATCTGTCATGTGCAAAGCACTATACAATCTTTATTACTATATATCATAGATATATTTTTCTGTTAAAATTTGGCTTCTGTGTGGAAACTTAAGCCCAACCATTGTTACCATGCTGCACTTTTCTATAGCCAGGAAAGAAAGTGACAGTGATAAACTGTAATAGAGTAGATGGTTATAGTAGTGACAATCCCCAGTGAATCACTTCTCCTGGCACACACACACTACTGCAACTGTCTCCCATGGGGCAGCCTGGATTAGGTCATGTGATTTGCTTTGGCCAATGTGATGCCAACAGGTGTTTCACAATCAGTAGCTTAATACACATCCATACCCGACAACTCGATCTTTGAGAAAATCTGCCTTGAGATCACTATGAAGCCCTGACTGAAAGACCACATAAAAACAGAGGTACAACCATGTAGCCATCCCAGCCAGGCAAAGCTTCAAGCAATGCCTCCAACTGAGCCTTCAATTACCACACACCCATCTGTACAAGACCCGCAGAGACAGCCAAATGCTGAACTACAGGCTTGTTACAAATAAGTCCCAGCCACGTCTAGCCAATAGAGTTCGGGATGATTTGGTTCATAACGAGAGATCCCTGGATAGTGGCTGCAGTGACAGGGACATTAAAACTTGAAGCAGGAAACCCAGGCTTCAGGCCTGAACTCTAGTCTCCAGACACATGTTTAACTGACATGCTTAACTAATGACCATATGATTTAATCAGATCTCATAGCAACATTGAAATAGGAGACCCTCGGGAGAGAGATTAAACTACTCTGACTTTAAAGAAAGCTCCTCTATCTCCTTTGGCCTTCTGGACACATCCCAGGGCAACCATATTAGGTCTACAAAAATCAACCTCTAATCCATCCACTTGCCTCTAAGCCATTAAATCCCAAACGTGGGAGAGGAGATGGAACCACAGAGAAAACACAATAAACAGGTGGGAAATCAGTTTTGTTTTCTTTGCCAACACTAACCAATGGATGATGACATCCTGGCCTGCAGTGTTGAGCCAAATGACAAATGGCAGGAAAATGTGCTGATATCTGTTAGCTGTGTCTTCCCTGGTCACAGGAGGCAGATTATCAGCTAGCTCACACACACACTTGCCAACCTAGATCTAATTCTACAATTTCCTTGTAAAGAAGAGGAAAGAAAATTGAGACTGATTGACAAAAGACTTTTCCAAAATTGAGCTGCTGTGGCTATTAGGACTTTCAAGCCTAGATCTAACAGTCAGTATTTGTCATTTACTTCCCTAATTCTTTATAAATAGGAAGTGTTATGCACAATGGGCACCAGGGCAAACTGGTTGATTTGACAAGTCAATCTTCAAAGTTTTGAAGTCTCTATTATAATACTGATAGAAATCTTTTATCCATTAGAGTAATAATACTGATATGAATGCACTCAATAGTCCTTCCAAAGTGCCAGGCAGGATCCCAAGGAGAACTTATATAATTATTCAATCTTCCAAATATTGTTATTTGGAGAAACCAAAACTTAAAAGTTTAGATAAATTTTCTAAGACAAAGCAGAGCCAAAAAGCATAAGCAGCAGGTTTAGATGCAAACTAGATCCAGAACCCATGCATGCTCCTAAGTACTCCTCCAGGTTTGGATGCAGACTAGATCCAGAACCCATGCATGCTCCTAAGTACTCCTCCAGGTTTGAATGCAGACTAGATCCAGAACCCATGCATGCCCCAAGTATTCCTCCAGCTTTGGATGCAGACTAGATCCAGAACCCATGCATGCCCCAAGTAATCCTCCAGGTTTGGATGCAGACTAGATCCAGAACCCATGCTCCTCCAAACTGTATTTATCCCAAACTGTTTTCAAGGCAGAAGTTTCCTCTGTGCAGTTCACATAAACACTACTGGAATCTATTTCAATATGACTGTGGAGGCCACCATAAGCATAAGTCTCTTCCCTTCCCATGCTTACTAGATGTGGCTTCTTACACACTGTGCACCACAAGTGGACAGCTTCTGTGACAAGTCAGCCCTGGGAAACCACTCCTAATGCATGCGTCACCTCTCGGCCTTCTCCAGGGTCTACAGGCTGGGACACAGAGTCATTCTCAGCCCACATCTCCTCTACCTCTTCCTATTCTTCCAAGCCGAGGGTCAGTGGCCTTGCTTTGGAGTCTCTGTGGCCAGTTTTGCTTCCCTCTATAGGAAGTATGAGTGCATGGTATATATGCGGGAGGTCACGAGACAAAACAAAGCAGTCATTATAAGAAAAAGCAGCTGATGATTTTAAAACCAACCCAGTCATTACCAAAACCCACTCTGCTGGCTCATATCTTCAGCAGCAAGGAACAACTACATGAATGACAGGATATTGAATAATAAGGAAAACCGGTGTCTGTGGGACTCCTTATTCACTGGAGAAGATTGCATGCTAGAACAGAAAATCCACCTCAGGAGATAGTCTAGAAACAATTTGTCAAGTAAAGAGCTAGAAACATTCACAAAGTATCACTTAAGAAGGCTGTCTATATAAACATGGGGAGGAGGGATGGGTTGAGGGGGGGGCAAGCCAGAGCAGGTCAGAGGCCATTCCCAGACACTGTTTCTCTATCAGCCTCTATGTCCTTCCCTTTGGGCTCTGCGCAGTTCAGATGCTAAGAAGCATGCAAGAGCTCCATGAATAGGCAGTTGGTACAGGGACAGCCCCCGCCCCCCAATTTGTTGCTGCTACTCCATGTGGGCCTCTCCCATCTCAGAGCTGAACAGCTAGCTCTCTGCCAGGTCAGACTCCCGCCAACTCCTCAGAGTCAGAGAGGGTCTACTTCCATCTGTACCAACCTTGCTACAGACCCTTTAGTGAGTTTCTCAGCCTTTCTCAGCCTCAGGTCTTTATTCTGTAAACATAATGCCCACGTCAATGATTATTTTAAAAACTCAATGAAGCAGTAACTTTTTTAGCAAGTCAAGTAACTAGAGAATGCCAATAAATGTTAGTCCCCTGTGTTTCTTGTTCTACAACCATAATCTCCTTTGTCTACCGGGGTTTCCATGGAGCTCAGGCAGCAAGGGTCATCTAGGGCCAAGCATCCTGCTAAGGACATAGAAGCTCAGGACACCTGTCCTTATCTTTTCCCCCTGGTAGCCTGTTGTAACAGGAATCCTAAAGAGTCTTATTAATAAAATCAAACCCGAGGCAGGTTATTGGGGTGAATGCTGGAAGATCAGAGAAGCAGAACAAGCCACAGCTATCTCACCTTGCTAGTTCCTCAGGTGATCCTGTTTCCTCAGGCTGGAAGCTTCTGAGTCCTCCTCCACATGAATCTCAGCTGAACTGTGTTGCTCCAAAGCTTAACTAACTACATGCTTTTTCCTCTTTAGTTCCTGGTCCTCACACCTCATATACCTTTTTCTTTCTGCCCCCACTCGCTCTTTTTGTTTCTGTCAACTCAAAAAAAAATTTTTTTTTGGAAGCTGCTTGCATGCACTTCTTGTTTTTATTTTTTTTTAGGTAGTATTATATTCTTCTTGGGTCTCTGAGGGAGTTGAAGATCAGTTAGTTATAGTTATAATTATCTTTGTTAAGGATTTCAGAAAAACTCACTAAGAGCTGTAAGTGTATAAATTTGAAAGACGTCATAAGACAGTTCTGTTAGCTATATAAGTTAGGATAAAAAGTGAATCAGGTACATTCTGGACTTACCAAAATAGGATAGATAATGGAATTATTTTCTCTGAATTTGTCAAATACAAATGGACTAGACATTGTTTAGGTATTTATTGTTTGTATATATGGTATATATATAGTTATTGTACTTTTGTATATAGTTTTTCTTATATTAGTTATAACTTTTTCCTTTTTTCTTTTTATTAAAATGGAAAAGGGGAAATATAGTGATATTTTATTTGTATTGAAATGTGATTTTATTTGTATGTCAATAAAGTTGCCTTGAGGTCAGAGCAAGCCAGAGCAGAAGCTGAGCAGTAGTGGGGCACACCTTTAATCCCAGCACTTGGGAGGCAGAGCTAGGCGGATCTCTGTGTGTTCAAGGACACAGCCAGCATGGTGACCACGCCTTTAATCCCAGGGAGTGGGTCACCATGCTTAGCTGTTTCTAAAGTGGCCTTGAATTCAGAGATCCCAAGTGCTGGGATTAAAGGTGTGTACCACCACCGCCCAACTTCTGTTATGGCTTACTCTTCCCATTTTCTAGCCACCATTTCTGGCTCTGTTCTAGTGGCTGTCTGTTCTCCGACCCCAGATATGTTTATTTCAAGAAACACACAATATTTCAGGGAACACAATACCCACAACAGCCTGTGGCTCCAACAACACTTGACTGCTGCCAGAGCAATGCTCCCATGCTGAGTCCCACCAACCTATGATGTTCAAAAATGATTCCTCAACTGCTTCACCTTGGCTAGCCTCGCCCTGACCAGCACTTAGTGCCCTGCATTCAGATAGCAAGAATCGTGCTATTAAAGTCTTGTTCCACGTGTCTCCTCCTCCCCAAAATGTAAACATGCAAATACAGCCATGTGGCAAACCTAAATTACTAGGAGATGGTATTTTGTGCGACATGACAGAAAACTTTCGTCATATCCTCTTTTTATGACATCAATTTTTTTTTAATCCATCCTAGCTTGAAGAGATGAGTTGAGCACTAAATAAATAGAAACTCATATTTAACAGGTGACGGTGAACACAGATCCTGGGTCAGTTACTTTATAGGGATAATGTTTTTAAATTCCCATGACTTCAAGTCAAGCACTATGACCTATGGCAAGGGTAAAGTGGAGGCCCTAAGTGGCTAATTAGCTCACCCAAGCTTGCACAACTACAAATGTTGGCATGGGGACTGGAACTATGGACCCAGAAAATCAAGCTGAACCACCAGGTTACAGCACATTGTCCTCCTGGTGTTTCGCTCCTAGAGCAAAACTCGTCCTTCCAGCAAATGTGTATTGATCAGACACTGCATGCTGGGCACTGTCTTTGTACAGCTCTAATACCGAATGAGCTCTGCATTTGGGAGTTTATTTCTTATTTGTATAGACAGACATTTTAAAAACAAGCCTGTCTATGATATAATTTGTGCAGTAATAAATGCAATGAGAATGCAGGGGTGAGTGCTCTGTAGAAAGGAAAGAGGTGATTGTTTAGCTCAGTTCTGGACCTTGAGCTGGGATGTGTTATCCCCATGCCATGGGTTGACAGGTTAAGTGGCTTCCCAACACCCCACAGCAGGTGAGAAGTAAAGTACAGACCTGAACCAAATTTACTGATTTTTTTAGTTTGTCTAGTAATACTTCAACCCAGAATACACATGCAGAAATGCTGCCTTTTAAGCACAGATAATCCCTGTGAACGCATTTGTCCTTGTTGGTCCCAATACAAACGATATCATCTAATAAAAAGAAAAGTAGAAAGGAAAAAGGATATCTGAAAAAGAAGAACCTCCTGAACTGGTGCATAGAAACTGAACCATTGTCCAAAGTGGGGTCTTCTTCTCACCCATGTTCAAATACAGTGCTCGCGAGCAGCGGCTCAGCTGTGTTTCACTGCCATGGTCGTGGATTTGGCTTTCACAATTAGAAACAGTTCTCGTCCAAACCTTCAATTACTAAGGGAAGATATAAGCCAAAAAATCACTCCTCGCCACATTGCCATACTCTCCACCCCTGCTTTTCCGTTTGTTTGGGTAATAAACAAATGAAATTTTGGTGACAAATTGATTTCTCACTCCTGTGCCATGAGACTGGGTTTTGTAACAGGCTGAAACTGCTGTTATGTGGCTTTGAATTGACAAATATTAATTCAGCTTAAATTCTCGAAGGACTTTTTGAAAAACATTACCCAATGGGGGGAAATAAACCCCTTCCATGTAACTGATTAAATGTCTTTGTGGTTATTTTCTTCTCCTGTCTATTTTTTTAATATTGGCAGGAGATCAGATAACTGAAAACTTCATGTCTCAACACACTGCATCACTTAAAGCCCTGACAGAAATTGTACTTGACAAGGGTTCAGACTCTGGACTAAGTGTCTCCTGAACTGAGAGCATTTGGGTAGCTAAAATTCCAATAACAAATTAATTAGAATGTATTGACTTTGCAAAAGTGTGGGTGACAACTGGGGTAACTCCACCCTAGAAATTCTGATCAAATTGGTCCAAACTTCATTCTAGGAGCTGAAAGATGGTCCAGAGAGCAAAGTGCCTGCTGTGGAAGCACAGGGTCTGAGGTTTAGATCCCAGAACCAGTAGTAAAACTAGCTACAGGTGTGTGCTTACACTGGAAGTTGAAGGCAGAGTCAGGCAGAGCTTGGGGCTCACTGGCCAGTGGCACTAGCGGAACCCATGGCGTCAGTGGGTGGTGCTGTCTTGCCACTAAGGTGGAGAGCAATAGAAGACACCCAACATCAACCTGGGACCATATGTGCGCTCCCTCTCTCTCTCTCTCTCTCTCTCTCTCTCTCTGTGTGTGTGTGTGTGTGTGTGTGTGTGTGTGTGTGTATGTGTGTGTGTGTGTGAGAGAGAGAGACAGACAGACAGACAGACAGACAGACAGACAGACAGAAACAGAGAGACAGAGACAGAGATGGCAGACAGACAGACATAGAAACAGACAGGCAGACAGATGATAGAGACAGAGACAGAGAAAGAGGAGAGACAGAGATGTAGAGACCTTATTCTAGCTCCAATGGGTAGCCCAGCATGCTGTTTCATATCGCTGGGGATTTGTCAATGGTTCACATTTTATCTTGACATCCATGGCTCTGGTTCCCCATTAAAATCCCTGTGTTTCTTCTTGTGGGTACCCCTCCTATCTCACAATAGACGTGCATGCCTGACCAAGAGCCTGACTCTGCAATTAATTAACTTTGGCATCATATATATTCTGTTAAATTCAATGCCCTATCAGGAACCCCACTTCAGGCCGGGCAGTGGTGGCACACGCCTTTAATCCCAGCACTGGGGAGGCAGAGCCAGGCAGATCTCTGTGAGTTTGAGGCCAGCCTGGGCTACAGAACGAGATCCAGGACAGGCGCAAAGCTACACAGAGAAACCCTGTCTCAAAAAATCAAAAAAAAAAAAAAAAAAGGAAAAAGAAAAAGAAAGAGTAGATTTAAAAAGGATCCCACTTCATAACTATTTTTATTTTTAAAAATTCTGATTATAAAAATTGTACCTATTGATTATAGAAAAGGTTTGTCAAAAGAGAAAACTCACCTAGAGCCTCACTTCCAAAAGGTACTTAGTAGCTCATGTTCTAGCACATGCCCTGTGGGGTTTATTTATTCCACCATGTATTTCTGCAAATATGAGGTCATCACGGTATGTGGTCTTATGCCCTCACTTGATACTCTGTATCATTCATGGAGCATCCTGTCACAAGTGTGGTCAATAATGTCTACACAGTAATCTATATGCATGCCAGTTCACCTAACCATCTATTGTTTAGTGCTTAAAAATTTACAAATACCAAGTGAACCCTGATTTAGTCAGCTATCATCTCTTATAAAAATGTGTATACATGTGTTGAAAACATGTATAAATAGCACATATAAGACAATCTAGGGAAGTAATCACATGATTTTTCAGATAGAGCCATGTTTTGTTTAGTGGTAGAAACACATTATGGAAAATTCAGCATTAGGCAATTTCATCTTCTTGCAAATGTAATAATCTTAGAGGATGTAGGTTAAGCACTCAATATGGCCACTTGATACAATTAAGTGTTGTGGCAAGGGCTGGGGTGATGGCTCATTTGGTAATCTGTGGGCCTTGCAATTGTGAGAGCTAGGGCCCAGTTCAGTGCCCAGTGCTTGTAATCTAAGCACTGGGGAGTAGAAACAGAATGACTCTTGGGGCCCAATGGCCTGCCAATTCAGCCCAAACTAGTGATAGAAATCACCTCTAAATCTAAAAAATAATAATAATAAAGTAGATGTCACCTGAGAACAACACTTGATGTGGTCCTGTGGTCTTCAATGCACATATGTGTACATGCGTGCTTGTGTACACACACACATACACGTGAGCTCATGCAGGTGCACGCGCGTGCGCGTGCGCGCACACACACACACACACACACACACAGACACACTAAAAGTAATGAGCAAGTAAAACACACTGAAGCTTCCATTTGAATAGCAGTTACACCGCTTTACAGTCAACTTTTTATACGCAAAGCAGGACACTCTAAAACAAAGGTTAATATGTATAGTGTGTATAATAATTACATAAACTAGTAACATTTATTACCATTTCCATGTATTGTGTGCTGTCCATAGTTGCACAAGTTTTACTTTTATGTGCCTGACCACACAGCAGTGGTGGCCAGCAGCATCACCACAAACACATGTGGAATGTGTTATGATGGCTGACATCACTAGGTGACGGGAATTTTTTGGCCTCCTTATAAACTTATGGGACCACCATACATTCTGTCACTGACTGAAATGTTATCATGTAGCACAAGACTGTGATTTGCATAGCCTAAAAGGAAAACAGGTTCAAAATGACAGGAGACGGAGCCAGACTAGAAACATAAAATCAGCCTATATGTAAAGCTGGGGACAGGATGACACTCAGCTCTATCCAGTGCTGGAACCATAGAGGCCACAGGTGAGGGTAGAGGATTCTAAGACCAGAGGGGGCTAGACAGTGTTCTTTCTGATGGTGTGTGGTGACGGCTGACATCCCAGGTTGTAGGTCTCCATTCCACCTACTGGAAGTGCTGCAGAAAGTTCCATGTGTGAACACAGGGTTCTGACCAGTTGAGACTAACCATGAGCTAGGTAATGTAAATGGTGTCCTTTACTCCACTAATCAATCTTGCTTCCCAAATACATGGTTCTAATGACTGTTTCCAAACTCTCCTCATTAAAATGCCAAAGACCCCTTATTTTTCTTATCTCCCTCTGATTTTTCTGATCAGATTAACCCTTGAGAGAAAAATCTGCAGCCACACACATCACAGGTGTCTTAGTTAGGGTTTCTGTTGCTGTGAAGAGACACCACAAACAAGGCAACTCTTATAAAGGAAAACATTTAATTGGGGCTTGCTTACAGTTCAGAGGTTCAGTCCAGGATCGTCATGGCAGGACATGGCGGCATGCAGGCAGACATGGTGCTGGAGAAGGAGCTGAGAGTTCTACATCTTGATCCACAGGCAGCAGAAGCAACTGTGTCACTGGGCACAGCTTGCATAGGAGACCTCAAGGCCCACCCCCACATTGACACACTTCTTCCAACAAGGCCACACCTCCTAATAGTGCCACTTCCTATGGGGGTCATTTTCTTTCAGATGACTACACCATGTTTCCATGAAGCCATGCCCACTTTGCCCATTATAACATCCTGCTAATGAGTCTGTGGGTTTCAAAGTCAGGACTGACATGAAATACTATGGTACAACAGTGTCTTAAAATTATCATTCTACCATTTTCAAGATCCCAGTCTGGCCGGGCAGTGGTGGTACACACCTTTAATCCCAGCACTTGGGAGGCAGAGCCAGGCAGATCTCTGTGAGTTCGAGGCCAGCCTGGGCTACAGATCGAGATCCAGGACAGGCACCAAAACTACATGAAGAAACCCTGTCTTGAAAAAACAAAAACAAACAAACAAAAAGATCCCAGTCTGATATCCCTGTGCAAACCCCGAGTTCCCTTATGGCTACCAGGAACATTAAGGGCCATAGACCCTAGAACGGTAGAGAAGAAACTCAAGCCCAGTTTTCTTCCCAAGGCCATCCAAAAGCTAAAGTAGAAGTTTAACCAAACTGAAAAGTGCACACCTCCGCCCTGCAGCTTCGCCATACTCAATACTGCCCTGCTGGCTTGTGGCGCAACCGGAAAGGAGTCATAATCTAGCACGGGCCCTGGGATCCTGAAGGACTTAGAAGAGAATATATCTGGCTTAACTTAAGATTTCACTTATGACATTGTGTGGTACACTGGAGACAGACACTCAATAAAGCTGGTGTGGGACTAAACAAAGAGAAATAAGAGCCAGGAAATTCTGAGTCCACAAGTTTCTCCCCCAGTGGTGCCCGCCCTGAGCAGCGGCATGGCAAGTCGGCTTTGCATGGCTCTCTGCTGTGTCCTAACCAGTCACCAAACTCCCAAGAGGCAAGTGACCAGCCAATAAATCTGTTGTGCTGTTTCTTCTTCCAGAAGTCTCCTTAGCATCCAGAAGTCAGGAAGCCAACAAAGGACTTGGAGGGGATATAATGGCTGCCTCATTAGGTGTCTCTGTCATTGATCAGTCCTGGCATCTTCCTGAGATACATTCATAAAATGGACAAGTCAAAGTGGGGTGTGCATCCTTCTCCAGCACATTTACCATGCCCTCCTGCTTTCTTCCGTTTCTACCGTTCCTCATTTGTGTCTCCAGCCTCTGCCTTGCTCACAGACCCCACTGAGAGCTGTCCTCAAAGGCTCTCTTGTATTGGCTTCATCCAAAAGAAAAAGAAAATGACACACACACACACACACACACACACACACACACACACACGCATGCACACACGTGCACACACGTATGTATGTATGTGTATGTGTGTATGTATAAGTGTATGTATGTATGTGGCAGCTATGAGAAAATACCTTTGTTTTCTCTAGATTTTTGTTCAGTCGAAGAGATCACCTAACTAATAAATTCATAGTCCTTCCCTTTGCTGTCAGGATACCTCCTCAGAGGTGTCATCCTTTAGTCTTTAAATGCAAATTTCTTTCCCAGCCCAGCTCTCCCTGACCTCCTTCCACACTTCCGAATTCCCCTCTGATATCTCCTAGAATAAACAGTCCTAAAGTTCTTCCAGGTAGGCCCTACTGCCATGGCCAGAAGGCAGGGGGGCCTCTGCCATGACCAAAAGACATGGGGACAGACGTGATGGCTGGGGCTGGTATCTGCTCTGGAGATGAGGCAGGAAGGGCTGGCCCCTTCTTGGGGACAGCTGTTTCAAACTTAGCAGGCAGCTGGCAACAGCCCCCTTATTTGAAGCCAGGGCAAAGAACAATGATTCCGGCATCCTCCACAGCCATCACCAGACCCATCTCGCATCTCCTTCCGGCCCACGCTGCTGCTATCACTGTGATTATGAAGGGCAGCAGTTGTGCAGTAATTAGGATCCTCCTGGGCCAGCCAATCTCAATAGAGCAGGATGCCAGCTGCTCCAGCGCCAGAAACATCTCGGTGGCACCCGGTCCTCCTCAGCACTCTCCCTCTCTCCACACCCTTCCCAACCCTTCTCGGGTGTCACTCAAGGCAGGTTAGACCAAGGAGGCCACTTCCCTTCTGTTCAGGATCCAAGGTCATTTATGTTCCTGGCTCATTGGGAGCCAACTCAGCTCAAGACCAGTCACCCTCAGCATCCCTGTGGTGGGAGGTGGGTCCTGTGGATTATCTCAGAAAGCTGGGCTTGAATTTTCTCTTTATCAGCATAAATGCTCCCACAGTATCTGTGATTCCTCTTGTCCAATAGGCACTTTAAATGTTACTCTTCTCCCAACAGCCATGATCCGGGGGTCTTTTTGACACTGGGAACTGTCAGCTCTAGGTCCAGACAAGACAAGCCATTTGATTTCTTGATAACAGGAGGACAGCCACCTGTAGGAAGAAGCTCTCTGGGGTGCCCAGAATTCTCTCCCCTTCTATTCCCATTTCCTACCCTTCCACTTCCTGGGACCTGGAAAAAACAATAAGCAGAAAATGCCAAAAAAGCTCTTCTACCTGTTTCCCAGTGCGAATAAGAGAGCTCACCTAGCAGGGAAGATGTGTGCCCCTCCAGTCTCTGAGGAGAGCATAATGTTCCAATCTCCCTATGGGAAACTAGGAGGAAGTCACAGCCTGGGCAAGCTGATCCTCTTGTGCTGCCCAAGACTCCTTCCCACTGCCATGTCTCTCCCTTCACTCAAACTTGGTTATATCATTTCAGTATTTCTAAGCTGGAACTGAGAAAACAGTCATTCATTTGGCCACTTTCCAAGCCCCAGTCTGACGTCCATATGCAAAACCCAGGTTCCTTTACCGATAATGCAGACATCAAGGACCTGATTTATACCATGCTTCAACATTAGAACAGATAAAAAGCTATTGTTTTAAGCCTCATTTCCCCTCCCTGTGACTCAAAATAAGGACACTGTAAGAAAGTGGTTCTGAGCCCTCCTTTTCTGGCTCCCCGGGGCAATCCCACCCACTTCCGGGACTTTCCCCTCCAGAAAGAATGGGGCACTTTTGATAGAAGTGAAGCACAGTAGAGGGTGGAGTAAGAGAATTCTCAAACGCCTCCCAGCTTCTCCCCAAGTGCCTAAGGCACCACTTTAATCCTGGATAGATATAGCCAAGGAGTCTCTGGGAAGGCAGTGGTACTCAAAACAAGTCACAAAGAAAGGGCTTGATTGTAAACTGAAGAAATGTCCGTTTTAATTGCTGTCTGCCTGCAGGCTGTACCACCCCCGCCCCTAACTAAGGAAGTACCAGCTGGCCCTTGCTAAATGGCTCCAGACACCAAAGACCAGGACACCTCTCATCCTCCTGGCCATCAGCCTAGGCAGTTTGGTGTATGACAAATTGGCACAGCCAGAGGTGAATGCTGGGGCATTATCGAGCCCAGAAAAAAAGAGCTGTGGCTGGTGACCACATCACCATGACTAATCAGCCAGAGTGAAGTCATGCATAAGAACTGTCCAGGGGACCAGGTGAGTTGATGAAATATCTCAGACTTGTGTAGGAACAGCACAAGAGGGAGCCTGTCTCAGCCCTTGGTAGTGGAACATGCAAGTCTTCAAAAACTTAAAGGAAGAAACGGCGCATTAGGATATGTAAAAGGCATGATATACCACGTAATAAGACACTGGAAGAATATTGGCTTGGTAGCTTCATTTGCTATAGAGGAACCATTCATTTCAAGCATGAAAACCTAGAACATTTTCAAATAACAAAAACATGGGCTGAAAATATGATTTGTAGGTCAATGGTAGAGTCATCGTCCAGCGTGCCAAAGGCCCCAGCTTCCATCCTCCACACTGCAAAAGAAACAGGCTGACACTAACAGTGAGCCTTGCCCCAGCCATCCCTGGCTTGAAGATGGTATTACACCCTAAGTAGATGGGAGTATTCTCGACATGACGTAACATTCAACCTCTGATTGCTAATGTAGTAAACTAGCATGTGCTCCACTACTACTTCTGGTTTTGGAAGCCCTTCCTGAGTAATGTCTCTGTTTTTAGTATCAAACAGAGACTAGACCTTCACTGCTAACACCAGTACCACCACCAATACCACAACTCCTGATGAGATACTTTGCCCTCTTGTGGCGCCTCAGTAGAGATGGATCAATAATGCATTGATCCCAAAAAGATCCCAGCCTTACTCAATCTTGTCAAATAGCCCACTCTTGCTCAATAGACCCTAATCAGAACTTACCCTTTTTGAGGTCTCTCCGGGCTAGAGGCAAACTGACCTGGGGAGTAGGTCAGACCTTCATGGTCCGATGAATGAGTTTAAGATGCACCCTACAACTCCCCACCTCCTTTCTCCCTTGTTCTTTAGTCCCCTCTCATCCCAGCTTGCTTCTGCTATGGCATTAAAGTACTAGATGATCGTTTTCATGAACATAAATGTGCTTGAAGCTTTCGACATCTTGCTAGAAATTGCCGTGGCTCTATCTTTCAAGTGTTGCAGTATTAATAATCCCTTTAGACTCATAAAGAGCTTATTGGAACCAGCACTGGAAGAATTGAATATATAGTCTAACCAAGTAGCGACACAAATCTGTTACTAAGATTGTTGTGGTAGGTTTTGATATGTTCACACTGTTCTAGTTTGCTTTCCATTGCCAGGATAAAACACCATGGCCAAAAGCAACTTCAGAAAAACAGGGTTTCCTTTATCCTCCAGTGTGTGCATTCATCGTGAGAAGTCCGGGCAGGCACTCAAGGCAGGAATCTCGAGGCAGGGATTGAAGCAGAAGCTTGGAGGAAGGATGCTCAGTGCCTTGCTCAGTCTGTTTTTTCACAGCACCCAGGTCCATCTGGTCCAGTGGTTGATGCTGCTCCCAGTCAGCTGGGCCCTCTCACATCCATCATCTATCAAGAAAATGCACCACGGACTTGCCTACAGACAAACTGAGGAGAGCGTTTTCTCCATTGAGTGTCCTCTTCTCAAATAACTCTAGCTTGTATTAAGCTGACAAAAAACTAACCAGGGCACACACTCCTCATGCTCAAGAAGTATCAAGTTAAGTCTAGAACCTTTAATCCTGCCTTTATGCCCTCCCCACCCACAATTCTTCCTGTGACTCAGTCAAAGGCAAGATGTACACCACGTATTCATGGGAGTTTTGTCTCCTGTTAGAATTCTTATCTATATGGAAGCCTTTCTTTTGGTGTCCTTATTCATTTTGTTGTTGTTGTTGTTGTTGTTGTTGTTGAGGAATCATTTCCGGAATCAGAGAACTTCCTTGGTTGGGCTTTAGAATTTGGTAGAAAGAGCCAGTTCTAAGTTCAGCGTGCACTCTTGGTCCCCGTGCAAATGTAATAAAATGGACTCAGACCTAGAGACCTGAGCCCCAATACTTTGACTTCAGATTTTCCTTCACTTAAAGCAAGGTTGGTTTTAGGGCCTACAGAGAGAGCTAAGTGGTTCAAGTACTTGACACTCACATAAGAGAAACAAAGATTAGATCCCCAGCACCCACATAAAAGCTGGGCACACTGCTTTTTTTCTGCCATCTGTATCTCAGCACTAGCAAGGCAGAGAGGATCCCTGGGGCTCATCGGTCAGCCATCTAAAGACATGTAACCAATGAGCCCTAGGTTCAGTGAGTGACTGTGCTCATACAAAATCCCTAATTAAACCCAGTGGGTCAAACACACAGGAGATTCAAAAGTAGGAGGTGGGGAGACTTGTGGGAAGGTTTCAGTGGGGGAGGGAGGAGGAGAGAGGGGATAAGTGGTGAGGTAAGTAAAGTTTGTCAGGTACATTAAGAAACTGCCAATGAATAGAAATAAATATAAAGTATTATTTTCTGCAAAAAGTCACTATCTAATCTAATGTCTTTTGGTAAAAATTCCCTTAGAAACCACCCCTTTTCCCAAGAGGGGGTTCTGTATGTATATTGGGGTGTGCTTACAATGAGGAGAAATGGATCATGTTTATTCTAGAGTATTTTGTTTAACCACCGTTGTTCTGATTTCCATTAAGTTCAAAAATACATTCAGAAGCCTAAACCTGAGCTGCACAAGGATGACACCAAGAGACGCTAATGTGGAAGAGGAAAGCCCAAGGGGCCTGACCTGAGCAGCCTGTACTTCAACACAGAGACCTGCATGCAACTGAGGAAGGCTGAGAGGCTGAGAGTGGGGGACAGTCTCTCCCAGGGGAGAGAACACCAACCGACTCCCCAGTACCAAATGGTCTGAAAACGCACACGCAAGTAACATTATACAGACTGAGCAGGTGCTATTTGTGTATTTAGGAACAGAGAGAGAGAGAGAGAGAGAGAGAGAGAGAGAGAGAGAGAGAGAGAGAGAGAGAGAGAGAGAGAAAGGTGTTAAAGAAATATGGCTAGACATATCAAAACTATGCTCCATTCTTCTTGGGTGCTCCTCCATAACAAAAAAGCCATACACCAGCCACTCTGGTCAATCACTGACTCTCGGTTGAGCACCTGTTGGGAACAGGGCTGATAGCAGGAACTGTGAAGCCCAAGGTCAGGTCCCTTACCTGGGAAGCAGTTAAGGCATCACAGAACAAGGATTTGGGGTGAGAAGAGTTCAGAATCCTGTACTGGTCCAAACTCTCCATCCCATAAAATCAACACAAAGACTTGGTGACTGAACATGAAAGAGGGACCTCTGCGATGAGAAACACACACACACACACACACACACACACACACACACACACACACACACACACACACACGTTTGTGAAAATGAGGGAATAATACCCATGTCCTAATCCCGCTGAACAGGGTTTTGACCTCTACATTTCCGCTACCTCAAAAAGGTATAGGAGGTCCGGTCCGTGGCAGGAGACCTGGGAGCCTGTCTGGACCCCAGAAGTCGGCTCCTGGCTGATTCCATGTAGTTGCCCTCCCTCTGGTGGTGGAAGTAGAGATGGCAACTCTAGTTCAACCTTCGTCTCCCTGGGAAAAGGCACCGGGGTTTGGCCCCACCTCCAAAGTTCTGCCTGTCTGTTTCGGAAGCTCAATGCTTAAGTTTTAGAACAAGATGTCTGCAAAGGCTCCCTCTTAATTAGGACATCTTGCTTGTTTGCAAAGATCGTGGCACTTACAAAAGACCATATGTCTTTGAGACGCTCCTTGGCAGGACTTCTCCAGTGTTTACCAAATCTATTTTGTATGCCATGCTAATAATAGTGCAGTGGGTCCCCAGGCAGAACAAGGGGGACTGAGGGCTTCTTGTTTCTGCTGGTACTCAGTATTCTGCCCTCAGAATATGAAAGGCCTCTTAGTTCTTGAGCGAGGACTGAATCAGGCCTCAAAGTTTCCCAAATGCTGTTATTTTGGGAAACATTTATTTCAAGGGCTAAACTGTAATCTTTTGACAAATCAACACTGGGTAATGCTCTTCTCTTTGCTACAAACCAGGCTTTAATGCTTTTAAAAGAAATTCACAAGTGAATAACAAAGCCATTTAAAGATCATGTCTGTAACTCTGTCCCATGAACCATACTCTGTAACTTTTTAATTTTGAAAAGAACAGTAGAGGCATCTGGGTGAGCAGTACCTGCCTCTAATCCCAGTACTTGGGAGGCTGAGGCAAAAGATCCTAGTTTCAGGGCAATCAGCTACAATAAGAGTTCCAGCTAGCTTGGGTTACATAACAAGATGGTGGCGGGAGGTCGGGGGATGACTCTTATTTTAGAGAGCAAAATTGATTCTCATACCTAGCAGTAATTGGCCCAAGACCACAAAGCTGGGTTTGCACAGCACACAGTACATCTTGAGAGTACTGTGCAACTGGGATCAAAGTGAATAGGTGTGCCTACACAATCATTCACACAGCCAATGGAAATAAATACTACGCAGTGTTTTTTGTTTTGCTTGCTGTCATGGCAATAGAAAGCACGTGCAGGTTTCTTCATACCTCTGGTCTAATTCTGTTCTCCTGGAGGCTCACCATTGTCAGTCACATCAGCACAAAGTTCTGTGACCATTTCCAAAAATTTTAAAATTAGGGGGCTGGGAGGTGGCTCAGAGGTTAAGAGCCCTGGTTCCTCTTCCAGAGAACCTGAGTTCAAGTCCCAGCACCCACATGGTGGCTCACAACCACCTATAATGAGACCTAGTGCCCTCTTCTGACCTGCAGGCACAGATGCAGGCAGAACACTGTATGTATAATACATGTAAGAGTAAATTATATGGCGCACTCCTTTAATCCCAGCACTCGGGAGGCAGAAGCAGGTGGATCTCTGTGAGTTCGAGGCCAGCCTGGTCTACAGAACTAGTTCCAGGAAAGGTGCAAAGCTACACAGAGAAACCCTGTCTCAAAAAACCAAAAAAAAAAAAAAAGAAGAGTAAATTAACTTGAGTGACTTTTTAAAAGTCAGACAACTCAGACATGTTTCATGTGCCGACTACCTGTCATGCAGCAAATAGGTCTTTTTAAAAGCAATTTTTTTTACTTATGTGTATGTATGTATGTATGTGTGTGTGTGTAAGTACAAGACACATGCATATAGGTATCCACAGAGGCCAGAAGTGGGCACTGATCCCCTGCAACTGGAGTTACAAGGTATTAAGGGGCCTCCAGGCATGGATGCTAGGAACTAAACTCAGGCCCTTTGAGAGCAGCAAGTGCACTTAATAGCTGGGCATCTCACAAGACTAAGGTCCTTCCTTTTTGTCAAGATGGTGAAAAGCCTTGAGGGTTTTTCTTTTCTTAATAATGATAGTTTGGTATTCATGAGTGGTCCATGCCTTCATGGCAACCTGTTTATGTACTGGGAAAGACCATTACCATATTCCTCTCCCTACCTGGGGAACAACGACAACAGAGCAACTCTTTATGAGGCAGTTAGAAGTGGTCACAGTGGTGTGAAATGACCAGTAATAATAACCAGTCTGAAGGCTGGAGAGATGGGACCATGGGTATAGAGTGTGTGTGCCTCAAGCTTGATGACCTGAGTTCAGGCCCCCAAAACCCACACAAAAAGCTGGATGCAATCTTGAATGCATTTTCAATCCCAGTATACCAGAAGACGAGGAAGACAAGAGAGTCGCCAGCTTGCCTAGTGCACAAGGCAGTGAACTAACCATAGGGGACTCACGTAGAGAGGACCAGCACCTGAGTTTGTCTTCTGACTTTCACATGCTCACCACACTCAACGCATGAACACACACATATCACCAACAAATTCTTTGTTTTACTTTAAAGGAAAGTAACAGCCTAACTATTCTAGCTATTCATTTATTCCACATAATATAACTAGCATGGCTGAGTGTCCCCACTGAACAGGTGCACCTTTGCTTTAATCGAAGTATGTCCAGAGTTTTCAAATACGTTCTCATTAGTTGCGACAAGCTCCCTAGGAGACTATAAATGCCTCGTATTCTATTTCTTCATTAATTCCTCTCGTGGTCGTTTTGCCATTTAACCGTGTTTCCAGTCTTCAGTATCTGCCCTGGTTTCTGCCTTGATATCCTGAAGAGAAGGGTCTATGTTTTAATCCCTGAATTTTCTCATTATAAATAACTTTATTATGTGCAGTGGGTGGCTTTCCTGAACAGAATTTGTTTCTTTATATCTAAATTTACTTCTGAAGCTTAATTTATCAATAGGAAGGCTTTGCACCATAAAGAGCCTTTATTTCCCAAAGAGGAAAGCAGAATTCTGTTTGTGAGTTATAGAAAGCACAATTAAATTTAACTCTGAGGCTGTCGAACTGTTTCCTTCTGCTATAAAAGCATTGGAGAATGAATGAGTGGTGAGTGAAAAAATAGTCAGGGAAAAGTTCTCTGATGAATGTGCACAAAGAAAAGTCACAACATGTGATGATGTGACAGCGCCAGTAGGCCAACTCCTAAGGGGCAGAACCATAACTCCAGGAAGTCTGAACTAGAGCCAGACTTGGGGAGGTGATATTGCTGGTTGGTTTCAGAGAAAATACACACCCATTCCCAGGGCATGAAATGCTTTACATAAAGTAATTGGCCACACACACTCTGAGCTTATATTTTAATCAGTTTACCAAATCATTCATTATGTTCTCCCCACCCTGAAATACAGGCACACTCCCACAAACATGTTTGCAATTCTTCACACTGGCGATTTTAATGGTTTATGTGCCCTGCCTTAGGAATGAGGGAAATAGCTTTACATTATAGTTAGCAGTGTCTATATAATTTTGAAATCTAGATTAAAAACTCCAGGGAGAGGCTGCTCTAATAAAAGGTTATTTCTTCACAATGTGTATGGCTTCAATTGGTGAACCTTTCTGAGTGCTCCTAAGAGAATTCTAGGTGGAAGGAGTGTGAGGAGGCAAAGTCCCACCTCTTACAGTGCTAAGTGCCCACGTCTAGTAAATCAGCACTCCCAGTATGCTCCAGGACAATACGCTGCCGTGCACAGAGATGACCTGGTGAGTCAAAGGACAGCTATGACAGTGCAAGGAAGAGCTGTGACTCCAGCCATCAGAACCCAGAGGGGACACGGGGAGACTGCTCATTGATACAATGCTTGCCACACAAGATCTTGCTTTCCGAACACCTGCATTGCAAAGCCACGGCTGGGGACATGTAGACAGGAAGACCCAGGTGGCTTGCCTGCCAACCAGTCTAGTCAAATCAATAAGCTCCAGGTTCAGTGAGAGATCCCATCTCAAAACATAAGGTGGAAAGCAATTGAAGAGGACACCCAACATCAACCTCCATGTACACATATGAACACATACCTGCACACGTGTATGCACACAGATACAAAAATAACACAAAAGGCTTTGATGGAGAAGGTGAAATACTACATGATAGTTTTTCTGCATTTTTGACAGTTTCACGCATATGTACATAAGTATGCATATATGTGTGTTTAGACGCTTAAATGTACAAATCTGAAAGAACTTCTATTGACCATGAAAGCAAAGTCTATAGGGAAAATCAAGAACCAGACAGAAAAGTAAGTCTTGCTTCAAAGGGAGTACTGTACTAGGAGGCAAGAAGGAAAAAACTAATTTAGAGTCAGGCTGCATTGTCCATTCACCTTAATCCAAGGCTAGGAGAATTCTGTGCATGCAACAGAGCTTTAGATTGTTCTAGAAGCTACAGGAACAACGGAGGAAAGGAACCTTTCAAACAAGTGAAATGAGAGTTGTGGGCATGTCATAAAATGTGCTTAAGAGCCCATCAGTGTCTCTTGGGAGGCAGCAGCTACTGACACCACCCTGAACTCCAAGGAAGTAGGTTGGACATAGGTGTTGTATATGAGGAGCTTGTACTCTGTCTTCAAATGATTGAGACTTTATTTGTGGTTCAGGCACAATGTCGACATTGAATGATTCTATCCAGTCTCCTGTAATTACAATAAATGTGCTGCTTGATAAGGACATAGATTACGATTTTGAAGGAATAAGCCAAAGTTGGCAAGATTGACAACATTTTGCATTAATCAAGTAGATCAAGACAATGCTTGAATAAATTCTATTTCCTAATATTTCATTTGATTGCCCAAGAGACTAATCACAGAGAACCAACCAAAAATAAAGAAATAAAGAAACTACTTGTGATATGTGAATGTGATGAAATAACTAGAAATTAGGGGGAACTCTTGGCTAAGAATTCAGTTCTGATGACTTTCTTTCTTAAAAACACAATACTATAAGTCCTTCAGACCTCAGGAGATTTTTCAAAAATTAATATAATGAAAATTAAAAGCCTAACCAAAATAATTGAACAAGACCCTGAGGCCAATGTGTCTTGTACACAGCTCCAGCCACGCCACTATTTAAAGTTTGTATTGAGTTCATTTTACTCTGTTGTGTTCTGGAATGTTCTATCGAGAAACTAGAGAAATTTACTCTATATCTACAATTCCCAGCTACCTTTATTTTTGTTTCCAGCCTCAACACTCATTCATAAAATGCAAAGCGATGGGGTCCCTAACACTCATTCAGGAACTGCATAGCTACAGAGTCCCTGCTTGGTACTCAATGGACTAGGTCCTTGTGCATCTATTATTCTCACATCTCAGAATTCTACAGGTATTGCTACTGACGGAGTTGGTAATTTCACTTTATATAACCATGTGAGAAGGATGTCCATACAGACCCAGATATCATCAATTCTAAGCACAAAATCTGACCCCATCCGGCTTCAAGCAAGTAATTAATTCTTGGAAGAATCAATTATAGTGCTTTTCTTATTATGACTTTATATTCAAGAAATCAGCATGTGTTCTAGGAGAACCCTAAGCTGGTCTTCATTATCTGCCATCAAAATAGGCTACAAAACATGTTCTGGGATGGAGAGATGGCTCAGAGGTTAAGAGCACTGACTGTTCTTCTACAGGTCCTGAGTTCAATTCCCAGCAACCACAAGATGGCTCACAACCATCTGTAATGAGATCTGGTGCCCTCTTCTGGCCTGCAGTCATACATGCTGTATACATAATAAATAAATAAATAGATAGATAGATAGATAGATAGATAGATAGATAGATAGATAGATAAATAAAGAAAGAAAGAAAGAAATAAAGAAATTTTGGGGAAAAAAAAAACTATGTTCTGACTGAGCAGGGTGCAAAATAAAGACTTATCAATGGGGTGCTTTGTTTTGTTGATCATTGTATAAAACCACATCAGAATTCCATGGTAAACTGAGTCTCAGCACAGCTGCAATAAACCGCTGGTCCTCTGTCCTTCTCCTCTGTAACATCAGAGATAGCACTTATCTAGTCATGATTGTGAAATACCTACTCAGTGTGCTATGGAGAATGTCCTGGTAGTCTAATTCTCATAGGCTCTGCTAAACCAAAAGAATAAACAAAACAAGATCCCTGAACAATCCCAGGTTTTTTTTATGTTTGTTTCCAAAAGACAAAAATCAATAATTAGATAAAATCCCCCCAAAAGGAGCAGATTTTACATGGGTATTTATAGATATAGAGATAGAACTGGCCAGTGATTTGTTAATAATACATCAGAAGTAACTTTATAAACACTTAGTACAGACTGGGGAGACAGCTCAGTTGGTAGGATGCTTGCTGCACAATAATGAGGACCTGAGTTCGATCACCAGAACCCACATGAGGAGGAGGAGGAAGAGGGAAAGGAGAAGGAGGAGGAAGACAAGGAAAAAGGATGAGGAGGAAGAGGAGGAATTAGTTGTTTAGGTGTGGTGGCTCACACTGTGATCTCAGAGCTGAAGAAGTAGAGACAGGGTGATCCCTGGGATGTATGAGCCAGTCAGTCTAGCCTGATCTTCAAGTTCCTAGACAGTGATAGACCCAGTCACAAAACCAAAGTGGATGGTACTTCAGGAATGATACCCAAGGTTGACCTCTGGTCTTCACACTCATGTACACATAAACCTGCACTCAAATGCACCCACATACACATGAACATAAACACACGCACACACACAAAGTACTTAGTGAATGCCAGCCATACATGGCACAATGACAAAAATTGCACCTACTTTGGGGCGGTGGATTTTTTAGTATAATTGCTCAGCACATGTATCCTGACACAGGCAGGTGCAACCAGACTCCAGAGGGCACAATCTTTACCTTTGCAAGGAGCTCGACTTAATTAGAGACCAGAATTCAGATCACATTTGCAATAACAGGGTGTAAACAAAATGGAGCACAGGCTTCTGAGGTGGTATGCCAAGGCCCCAAATGCTGAGAGAAAATTTGTGCACAGCACGAAGCAAGCACTCCAGATGGGAAAAAGTGAGCTCATCCTACCCCATCTCCTACCACCTGCTCCCCACTTCAACAGGAAAACAAAACAAACCCTTCAGGGAATTACGCCTCACCATGTGATCAGGTTCAAGATTCTCCTGTGCTCTGTACTCTCTGGCAGGATCACCAGAGCCAGGCAGAGCCAGGCTCATGGGGAAGTGAGGCATACGTGAGAAACTAACCAGGGAGTCAAATCATGTGAGCAAAGTTCTGCAGAGTGTTGTCTGCCTTCCCACATGAACCGAGGGATTATTAACACAAGGGAAGAGTGGTGGGCAAAAGAGCAAGTCCAATTGATAAGCCTCTATCCTGAAACGGTCATTTGCTATGGTCTCAATGTACCCCTCACAAAGTTTGTAAATTAAACTAAGCTGTAATGTGTGTACTCGTGATATTTGGAGGTAGAGTGCAGCTAAGATTGGATTCGATGAGGTCGTAAGGGTGAGGGTTCCATGATGGCATTAGTAGCTTTGTAAGAAGAGGAAGAAAGACCTAGCCTGGCATCTTAGGCTGCCTCTCCATGTGATGCCCCCTCTGCCAGTTTGTGATGTGCCAAAGTGACCCTCACCAGATGCCAGCATCATGATCTTAGACTTTCCAGTCTCCAGAAACTCTGTTCTTCATAAACTATCTAACCAATGGTTTTCGTTTACAGCAACATTCCTGTGGACAAACACAGCATTTATGCAACTAGAGATTGCAACAAATTTTCAAAGCAATGCAAAGTTACAAATTATAAGATGTCAAAATAAAGATTGAGAATCCCAGTGTAAGCTTTCCAACTAAATAGAGCAAAACTAAGAGAACTGGGCATAGGCAAAATAAATAGGAGAAACTTGAAGTGAGGATTGCCAGAGGAAACAGGGACATCTGTGATTAGATCTGAGCGCTGGTGCCTCTTGACACACTTGGAGAAAAGCAGAAGAGGGGCTGGTACCCACCAATTCCGAGCCTAAGACAGCAACACCATGCCCACCAAGAGGTAGAAAAGAGGACGGTTAGTGTGTCAGGGGTGACCTCTGCTCCCCACACCCATGCACGTACAGACAGCGCTAGGTGGATTGAGTGCGGGGAGGGAGGGAGAATATGGAGGTGGAAAGAAAAGGTAGTGTGGGGATAGGGGAGGAAGGAATCGAAATAGATCAAAATGCATTATACAGTATACAAAGTTCTCAAATGATAAAAATTTAAATAAATTAAAGCATTCTTGGGTAATATATTCCTCCAAGTCCAATGTTACTGCTCAGACAAAACCAGGCTGTTGAGGGGGTGAGCACTCTTGAAAACCCTAGCGCTGTACCAATGGCAGATCATTGAAAATCAGTGACATCTGATGGTCGTAAAAAAGAAGTTTAAAAACTTCTAGGAGCCTTCAACACATTCTCAACTTAGTAACTTTATAACTTAAGGCGCTCTCTCTTTCTCTGTCATCTGTCTCTGTTGTCTTTATCTATCTGTCTCCATCTGTCTCTCTGTCTCTCTGTCTCTCTCTCTCTCTCTCTCTCTCTCTCTCTCTCTCTCTCTCTCTCTCTCTCTCTCGTGTATGTGTGTATGCCCCTATCTCTCTCACACAAACTTGCCTTCTCTTTCTCTTTTCTGTCTCCGTCATCTCTCTGTTTCTCTATATGTCTCTGTCTCCTTATGTGCCTCTGTCTCTGTCTGTGTGTATATGTGTGTGCACATGCATGTGTCCCTATCTCTGTCTCTCTCTCATACTTGCTTTTTCTGTCATCTCTCTGTCTCTGTCTCTGTCTCTGTCTGTCTCTGTCTCTGTCTCTGTCTGTCTCTGTCTCTGTCTCTGTCTGTCTCTGTGTGTGTCTCTCTGTCTCTGTCTGTCTCTCTGTCTCTGTCTCTCTCTGTCTCTCTCTGTCTCTCTGTCTCTCTCTGTCTCTCTCTCTGTCTCTCTCTCTCTCTCTCTCTCTCTCTCTCTCACTCACACACACACACACACACACACACACACACAGATCCTCAGTTCTCCCACTTCCCATTTATATGGCAAATGTTTTCACATGACATTATATTCTAATTACTTAATAATGTCCCTGAAAAACTAACTGATGAGTTCCACAACAAGCAGTCAGTTTGGGGAGTAGGGAAAATGGGACAGATAGATTTTGATGATATGAGAAAAGGAAAGAGAGATTGGGCAGAGTTACTATAGTATCACAGTTTCTGCCCCTGCTGTTCTCTGCCCTGTTCAGCTGAAATCAGAGGGCTGAGAGCCCCGGCCACCCACTCACACACCCCCATTCAGTCAATTATGTGGGATATTGGCCCAAAGGAGCAACCACTAGTTCCAGCGAGCCTACTGGGAAGTACCCATCCAGACAAGGGGTGATCCAGGCTTGGAAAGTATTCCTGCTGTCTTCCTGACACTAGCATCCTTACTGCTCCTGAGCCTAACCAAGAGGGAAGTTATAGAAACCTTCACAGCAGCAAAGGGCCTTTTCTGACAGGATGACTCCAAACCTTTCCATAAGAGGCCCTGCTCTCCCTACCTCACACAAGGAGGTTTTCATAGGTCCTACTCTCTTCTGGCAGGGTTCCATGCTACGTCACTGTCTCTCAACTGCACGTGTCCAGTTAGGTTTCTCTTCCTCAGCACCACATTGTCAGGCTCAGGAGCAGGACCCATCTACTCACACGCGGTTCTGCTATCAGGCCCATGGACAGGGACCATGCAATTGAACTTCTACTGTGAGTCACCTGACTCCTGTACATCCAGCTTTGGGGAAACATTGGTTGTGCTAGGTTCATTCTTTGGGGGTTTGTCTCCTGATTCATCTCTCATTCTCACAGGGTCTATCTGGAGAGAATATGCTCCTATTTATCTGGCATTGGCAATACCAAACATGTCCTTACCAACTTGGAAATATCTTGTCTTTCCTCCCAAGAACTGATCCTTAGGTGGACATATATTTTTCTGTCCCTTTTAAACACACCTCTCCCAATTATAAAGCCTCAAATCTCTTACTTAACATACTATACTCCTCAGTGAAGTGTGAAAGAAGAGAATTCAAACACAAGAGAAGAAACATATGGACTGAAATTCATATCAAATATCAGATTACCTCATCCTTTGAAAAAGATCAGAGGGAAAGGAAGATGAGATTCTGGGAGTCCTATGTGGGGTTTTTTAATAATTTTTTATTTTTATTTTACATACATTAGTGTTTTGCCTGAAAGCATGTCTGTATGCAGGAATCAGATCCCCTGGAATAGGAGTTACAGACAGTTGTGAGCTGTCATGTGGGTACTGGGAATTGAACCTGGGTCCACTAGAAGAATAGCCAGTGCTCTTAACCACTGAGCCATCTCTCCAGGCCTGAGTCTTGTGTTTTTGGAGAAGAGACTGGATAGTTGACATGGAATCATAGTCCCTGCTATGCTGATGGCAGACATCATGGGGCAAAGAGACACAGCAGCACAAGATCTGGATAGCTTACAATCTTGTCTCAACTGAAATTAGTGTGTGTGTTCACCTATGTTAGCCTACACTTCCTCATCTTGGGGGCTGGGATAATATGTGCACATGTGTGCAGTGAGCACTCACATGTGTACATGCATGCAAAGACCAAAGGAAGACACTGAATGTCTTCCTCTGTGGTATTCATATTTTGGAGAGGAGTCTGAACTTGCATTGTTCACTGACTGGCCAGTGAACTCCCAGAATCCCCCAGTTTCTCTCTACCAATGCTGGAGCATTTGAACTCAAATTCTCCTGCTCATATGCCAAGTGCTCCCAATTGCTGGTCCACCACCACACCCAGCCATCCTTATGTATCCTTGAAATGAAAGCCAACATAATATGTTTAAAATATTTTTTCATCATAAAAAGTCTACAATTACATTTATTTTTAAAGTTAGGAAACCATATATTTGAGGCCATGCTAGAGTGAAAAGGCACCATTTAGTACACAAAGATAAGTTAACTTATTTTATTTATAATTTAATTCATCTAATTTTTTAATGTATTACAATGTGCCTGTTAACATTTCCTGGGAGACTCAAGAGTAGTCCTCAAATATAAATGCCCTCTTCCTCAAAAAGAATTGTCTTAGATAGGCCCGTGGGGTAGAAGTGAGGCCAATAAGGGTAACAGAAATATATGGATTTTTTTTAATTTTGTGTGTATGTGTGTGTGTGTGTGTGTGTGTGTGTGTGTGTGTGTGTGTGTGCCCACAAAGGCCAAAAGAGACCACTGGATCTCCTGGAGCTACAGCTGCCTGAACTGGGTGCTAGGAAGCAAACTTACATCTTCTGTAAGAGCAGTCCACACTCTTAACCACTGAACCATTTCTCTAGACCCCGCAATCTAAGTTTAAAAGTGATATTTTCTTCTTTTGGGGGAATGACTCAAGCATAAAACTCAACTGGTCAATGAACTAAGAGAGTTACTGAGTCCTATGTTTATCACAAATATTTACACAGGGTACAGAAAACAAACTGCACTGAGATGTCTAAAGGGATAGACAGGCTGCAGCCTACAAAGAGAGAAACCAGGGTTCAGTCTGTCAATAATGGGAACCTATCACTTCATGAATATTCTGTTCCTATTAACACATTGCTTTCACCCAAAGAGATCCCTGAAACCAAGATTCTTTGACAGTGTGTATTATTGACAATCACTCTTGCATTGGTGATCTTGGATTAAGGACCCTTCCCAATACTGCTCCATACCATCTGCCTTAGCCAACAGAGCAGCTTTTCAGAGCTCAGATCAAAGCCTCCTGTGTGCAAAGTGCCTATTGTTCATTAGTGACATGTGACTTGCACCTGCTCCACTGAGGTGTCCCGCTTTCAGTGCACCCTCTCAGCCTCAGCAAGCTGTGGCAAGATCACAGGGCCAGTCACTTTGGTGACGAAGGAAGCCACACTCTGCCAGTCACAAGCTGGACCAGCTGTGCTGGTCCTGTGTGAACCAGGTGCCTCCTGCCTGCCCAGGAATCCGCTGCCAAGCCTTGGCAGAGAATGGACGAGCAGCTGCTCCTCCGCTTCGTTCTTGTCTGTTTCCCTCCTCCACAGCCTGAGAATCCAAATGCAATCCCCTGGCAAGCCCGGTACAGAACAGAGGAAAGGAACTTTGAAAGGAGATGCAAGGGCTGTGACTACAGAAAGTTGACTGAGGTCAGTGGGAAGGCAGGAAACACAGTCTATGTATGAAGTAAGATCACTTTAAACCTAAGCTTTCTATATCATGAATACCACCATCCTCACCACAGGGGAAACTTCAAAAAGCGAATGGTGTACTAACCACATATTGATGTGATTGTTACTAAAGATCCAGTGACATAGATTTCAAACCCATGCCGACAAAGATCCACATAAAACCATCGCGATAACAAACATCCTCAGCCGAGATCATCAGGCAGTACCATTTGCCATGCAAGACGTTCAGTTCCATAAGTTCTCATGATTTAACTTGGTTAACAGCTCTGGGAATAAGAGGAGCATTTGTTCTCATGGGCTTTTCTAGTCATAGCCTCTCTCCATGTGACAGCCAAAAAAAAAGCACTGGTAAGCTACAACTAAATTGCATTTAGCTCTTGTACTGTGCATTGTATTGCCCTTTTCTAGAAAATATTTAAAGACCACCATGCCACCCAGCCAACTCTCTCATGTTCTCATTAGATCAGAATGCTGCTGCTCATGTAGGCAGACCAAGAGTGAATGACCAATTAGCCAAGTGGCTTACTTCCACCCCCAAAGGCTCTTCCTTGCACATGGCTCTCGGGCTGTGGTGGACACTACCTCCCAGGCAATAACTCCCAAGTGGAGAGGAGATGGGAGGAGGGGGGTGTGAGTGGTGCAGTTATGAAGTGACTCACCCTCTCACTGACTCCATTCACGCTGTGTTTGCAGGCACTTCAACAGCTGTGTGGGCCATGTGAAGTCAGAGATACTTTTTGTTCCCAAAACAGGATGATGGTGTGGGGGGAGTTGAGGGGGGACAGATAAGACAGTGGATGTGTGTGTGGATGTGAAGTCATAGTTGCTGTATAATTTCAGCTTCTCTGACCAGATAACCATCACTACATTAGTCACTAGTCCAGGGATGAGACAGGCCTGGGTAGATTCACAGTGAAGTGAGGAAAACTGGTACTTCTGGCTCATGTCTTAGAAATGTGTCACATAGTACAGAAAGATGAGAAGTAATGAACGTAGTCCTTGGCTGGAAACTGGGAAAAATCAGACTGTTAAAAAAAAAAAAAAAAAAAAAAAACGGAAGTAAGACTGGGCTAAAGATATAATTCAGTTGGTAGAGTTCTTGCCATACATACATGAAACCCTGGGTTCCACCCTCAGTACTGCATAAGCAGAGCATGGTGATACACACATGCAATCCTAGTTCTCAGGAGGAGGAGGCAGGAGAATCAGAAGTTCAAGGTCATCCTTGGCTACATAGTGTGAGGCCACCCTAAGATAAACAAGGCCCTGTCTCAAAGGAAAAATAAAACCATATACCTTGCCTTCCAAATATTCACAATTCAAAGAAACAGACACCCCTAAGTAGCTAGAGTATGCAACACTGAGGTGACAGAGGGCGGAGTCACTTAGAGTCACTAGAGACAAAACTATAAATGGAACCAAAGCCAACATGTCCTCTAATGTCAGATGGTTCCTCTCCCCTGCCTCCCACAAAAACATCTTCACCCCCAACACTCACCTCAAGCCTTCCACCCAAGCTTCCACCCTCCACACAGGGGCTCAGCCGAGTGTGGCACTTGGACTACATTCAGCCCACTATGTCTTTAATAAACTTTTATTGAAGAGAAGCATGTGTTTAAGGTTTGTTTATGGCCATCTGTGCTGTAACAAATTAAATAGATGAGACAGGGGTCCTAGGACACACAGAGCCTAGACTGATGACTATCAGGACTTCTGAAAAATGAAAATGACTCCTATTCGAAGGCATATTGGGGCAGGGGGTGCAATGCCCCTAACTTAAATATAGAAAATTTCTCTTATCACTTTGACCCAGCACCTATAAAACAGTCTACTTATTGGTAGTCTCATCAAGGTCTGTCCAGACTTGGTGGATGATGGTTCCTCCTTTCCCACTCAAGACTAGTCTTCTCTGGCCTTTGATGGCCTCCCCCTTCTCTCCTTTCAGGTACCCTCAAAATCAAAGCATCTGTAACTCTTAATCCCCCATCGTGTTTATGCTCGCTCTGAGTGGAATGATTTTAATTCTTATTTGCCTGAGTAAATGAAACTAGATTTTTTTTCCAGATTCCTCTCAGATCTCCTCTCTCTTGTGTGTCCTGCCACTTAGTGCAATGGGTTGATCAGAGTAAGAGATGAAGAGCAGGGAACACCAGTTCTTTCAGGAAGTACAGGAGAAACTTCTGGTCAACAAACCCTGATGAGAAGAAAATAAAACCAAGAACAAACAGAAAAAGCCATAACCATAGAAGGGTTCACTTTAAACTTTTAAAACTAGACAAGAAAATACCAAAGGACTCTAGCCCAAATGGAGGTAAGGAAATCAAGTTAGGGCTAAACTAACATTTTTTTTTCTTGGTGATACTATCTAAACCTTACAGTAATAACATTTAATTAAAAAAAATCAAAGGAAAATAAATACAGAATGATGGGAAGGGTGCACCGTCCAATAAGCACTTGAGAAATTTAGAGGGGTTCTGGAGTGTTAAGGAACACAAAGAAATACAAAAATTAGTAGAATATACACAAAATATTCCATGTTCAAGAGGGCATTAAGATACAGCAACACATCTCTGTTTTCCAGCTGACTTTGTTAAGAAACATTAAATTTAAGAAAAATAAGGAAGCTATGTGTCGTCAGCATCTCTTCTGGGTTTTATAGAATGCATCCAGAATCTTCACCAAGTAAAAATGGATACCCCATAGCAGACACAGCAAAGTGCAGGTGAGTGGTCCTCTCACTCCTCCCTGGGAAGCACTTGACATTTTGCTGCTGAAAGAAGACAAGTTATTTTTACCACTCAGCAGGACAGGTATAAAGAGGGGGATGGATGTCATCAAAATACGTTCAAAGAACAAATTGTTATGTACAATATAACAAATATATATACAATGTTTTACCTTTACCAAACAACATTTTACATATTTTAAAAGTGGTCCTTCTCTGCTCTGGCATCTACTCAGTCTGGTCCAAGGACAGAGAAGACTAGAAAAAAATGAGCTAGACCCAGAAAATCACACTTTGTCCATGCTGTAGAAATGCCTAGCCCACCACTGCCTTCACATGTCTACCTTCTAGTGTTTGTGGACATGAATATCCTCATTTCCTGCAAATATATTTTGCTGTAGTGTTTAGGTTGTGCTCAGATGGGACAGAGCACAGTAGCAGACTGAACTTTCAGAAGCCAAGTATAACAAGCTGATGTCTCAAGCATGCAAAAACTCTCTCTCACAACAC